>NW_022103898.1:50040838-50044753 GCF_000313985.2 Echinops telfairi
CCACAATTTTTTGGTCCTGTCTCAATTTTAGAAGTTTGCAAGTAATAATTTATACATTAGAAAGAAACTCTTCACGCATCATCCGTCTTACATTCACACGCTACTTTACTGGTTAATGTTTGTGTGCTCCTTTGCATATTGTCGGTAGGTGACACCGAGTTCTTTCCAGCCCATCATGACCGTATGCACCATAGAAGGAAGCACTGCCCCCTCTGCACATGCTCACAATCGTTCCTGTGTGCAGCCCATGGTGGTAGCTGCTGTATCAAGCTAGCTCGCTGAGAGGCTTCTCTTGGACCACCCCTCTATCTTACCACCCTGCTGTCCTGCTCCAGGATCTCTCTGACAACATGTGTAAAGTTAAGCAAAGACTCCTCAATCTCGTCTCGAAGGGGCATCTTGGCTGTATTTCTTCCAAGAACGGTCTGTTTGTCCATCATACTTTCAATATGCTTTGCCAGCACTACAGTTCAAATGCCCCAATTCTTCTTTGGTCTTCCTCATTCAATGACCATCATTCACGTGCCTGAGAGGCAATGGGAATTACCTTGGCTTGGGTTCAGGCTCACTTTAGTCTTTAAAGGAACATCCTTGCTTTTCAATACTCTAAAGAGGTCTTGTGCAGCAGATTTACCTAAGGGAACACATCTTTTGATCTCTTGACTGCTCCTTCAGGTGAATTGTTTGTGGGCCCAAGCAAGACAAAATCCTTAACAACTTCAATCTTTTCTCCATCTTTCATGATATTGCTATTGGTCTAGTTGTGAAGATTTTAGCTTTCTTTATTTTGAGTTATAACCAAAACTGAATTCTGCAATCAGAATCTGACCTTTATCATCAAGAGCTTCAAGTCCTCCTCACTTTCATCAAGTGAGGTTGTGTCATCTGCATATGGGAGCTTTTTAATAAGCCTCCTTCCAATCTTGATGCTGCGTTCTTCTACATCTAGTCCAGCTTTTCTGATTATTTGCTCAGCATACAAATTGAATATTAGGTTATATGTTTTATTATTATTAATTTTGATCCTATGGATAACTGTGTATATCTTTTATTTACGAGAGTCTTTTTTCAATTACTTAAATACCAGGATGGTTCTAATTGCTTCTCATCTTTTGAGTCTATGAACCCATGCTTCTAATTAGGCTTTAGGTCAAGATTTTTCAAACTACAGCCCCCCAGCTAAATCAAGCCTTAGATTGAAAAATTGTTTTTGCACTTTTGAATGGTTGGATAGAAATTAAAGTAAGAATAAGAATCAATGATGTTTGAAAATTGTATTGAAATTCAATGCTTATAAATAAAGATATCTTACAATACATTAGATTCATTTGTGTACTGTCTGTGATTTCACAGACAATACTTAGGTAGAACTAATGGTTGTGGTAGAAATTGTTTGACCCACAAAGTCTTAGATATTTATTATGGGGCTCTTTATGGAAAAATACTTGTTGATTATTTATCTTTAGAGCTCTAAATATAATAGAAAAGGAAAATAGCTTTACTATATACCATATATACTCGAGTATCAGCCAACTTGCATATCAACCGAGGCACCTTATTTTACCACAAAAACTGCATTAGAAATGTGCTGAAAAACTTGGCTCATACTCGAGTATATACGGTACCTTTACTTTAACATTTCCAGAACTTCAGCTTAAGCCTTCAGTTCTGCCTCCTCAGGATCCCACGTGATAGACTTTAACTACCTCACTCGTAGTCTGGATGGAGGAGTCCCGGCGACACAGCGGCTGAGCACGTGGCTGCTGAAGGAAACATCCTTGTTTCAAGGCACCAGACTCTGTGGGAGAAGGAGGTGGCAGTCTGCCTCCATGAAATTACAGCCGGGGAAACCCAATGGTATAGCTATACTCTACACTGGGTTGATATGATTAGCAATCAACTCAATAGCTGTAAGTTTAGTTTAGTTATTTTTAAATCTTCTTGAAAGAAGATCACCAAGGGCTGCTAATGGAACCATAGAGAGTATTTGAATTGCCGACCTGCCTAAATTCTTTACTTATGTAAGGGCTTGAGTGGTTTACTTAGCATTGTTGGTATTGAGTACTATTGAATTGATTTTGATGCCTGGTGACCCTACAACCAAAACTGAACCCAGCTGATGGATTCCAACTCATAGTGACCCAGTAAGACAAAGAAGATGCCCCTGAGGGCTCCTGGCACTAAATGTTGACAGTAGCAGACAGCCTCATCTTTTTCCTCTGGAGGATCTGGGGAGTTTGAACAGCTGACTTATCAGCAGACATAGACTTTTCTAGTCTGTGATCTTTACAGGAGCAGTTCTCCAAGTCTTTTGTCCCATGGACCTGTTAAACGTGATTCAAACAGTCAATCTTTGGTTCTCAGGCTAGTCCACACCCAATCTTTATCAGTTTGATTTAAAAGTATAGCTGACTTCTTCTTAATTTGTATGACACTGAGTGTCTCTTTTCTCAGCTACATGTGTGAAATTGTGCTTGCTTTCTATCTGTAATTGTTATTGCTGTTTTTCAGAGTTCACTCATATTACTCACTGTCACTGAGTGAAAACCAACAGATTAGAACTGCCTTACGAGTTTCCAAGATTGTAACTCTTAACAGGAGTAGAAAGCCATGTCTTTCTTTCACAAAGCTGGCTAGTGGTTTTGAACTGCAGATGCTGCAGTTAACAGTCCAACATGTAACCACTACACCACCAGGGCTCCTTAACTCATGTTAAGTGAGCTATAATTTATCCATACAGAATAGAGTAAGATACTGAGTCAAAAGCTGGAACAATACACCTTGAAAATATTTTTGCAGTCTGATAAACATGGTATTTCATAGATATTATATGAGCAACCATTAGGCCATACAGAATGTTTTTATGTGCATATTTCAACTAACAACGAGTTTAGAGACTGCATCAAATTAATCTGTAACACAGCAGACTGAGCTAACCTAGAATTTATTCTTTGGCAAACATCATGGTGTGCTGGATAAAATGTAACAATTAAAGAAACTATGTATAGGTTAGATTGCAAATAAGAAAGTGTAATCTCCAGGTGCCAGCAATTACAAAGGACGTGAAGGCTAGAATGGTAACAGTGTGAACTGACTCCCAGACAGAGTGAGAGTGAAAGGAAGGAGATAAAAAAGGATGGGAGTTGTTCTAGAGTTAGAAATTACCTAGTGGCTGGTATGGTGCAGGACCCACAGAGATGAAACTTTAGATATGCCATTTGCCAGATAGTCAAACTGCGTTCTGGAGGTTGGAGTCAGAATATACATACAATGATCTGGAGACCCTCCCTCAAGAAATGTATATAAGCTAGGACAGGTAGTGGAAGCTCATGAGAGATAGCACTCTCGAGAAATACCTAGCCACATAATTTTCTCATAGAAAAAAACCAAGCAAACAACAAAATCCCTGCTAAAGATGTGCTTGCAGACACTGAGAACACCTGCCAAAGGGATAGAGAACTTTGCGTTGAATCAGTGCACACAACAAAGCAGGATCTCAATGATTACTGCCAGAAACATGAGAGAGAGAGAAAAAAAAAATTGACTTAGAGGAAATCAAGAAAGAAAGAAAACAAGCATATCTATAAGTATTAAAGCTATATATTTCAGAATAGTAGAAACTGGATAGTGCACGACAGAAAAAAATTGCAGACAAATTTGAAAACAAAGATTGTTGAAAATAAAGGTACAGATCAGAGCTGGAAACACAGGGGATCTAGGAAAGATAAACCCCTCAGCCCTAATAATGAAAGTAGAGATACCAGGAGGGGAAGGTGGAAGGTGGGAGAAACAGATCACAATGATCTACATATAACCCCCTCCCTGGGGAACAAACAACAGAAAAGTGGGTGAAGGGAGACATCAGACTATGTAAGACATGGAAAAATAATAATAATTTATAAATTATCAAGGGTT
>NW_022103898.1:50045781-50047807 GCF_000313985.2 Echinops telfairi
AACAAATGTACAAATGTGCTTGACACAATGGATGGATGTAAGGATTGTGATAAGAATTGTAAGATCCCCCAATAAAATGATTTATAGAAAATAAAAATAAAGTAATGCGAAAAGATCTAAAATAGATATAAAGTATGTTACACTAGGTTTAACAGTTTAACTTCAATTTATATAACCATGTATGTGCACTTGCCCAAGACAATAAGAAAAAGAAAAGCATAGCACCTATATAGCACCATGATTATTTTAGTTTATGCTATAGTCTTATTTCAGGAATGACTATTGAACTTGACAGAAAGGATTTGTGTATTAGTTGTAAAAGAACCAGGTTTTGGTTGGATTCTGATTTTGTTTCTAAAATATTAATCTGATCATGCCATGTCTTTTATATCAACTTCAGTGGCTTTCCAATATCCAACATTCTTAATATTGCTGGCTTTCTGGCTTTCTGCAGTTGAGTCAATATTTTAGTCTCCAAGGTCCCTTCCTGCCACTCTCGAAAACTGGTAATTTAGGGTTCTGTGTATCAATGCACTCTCTCTTTGAGTTTTCGCTTTCCCTCTGCTGGCAACTGCAGTATCCTCAGGGAACAGCAGGACTGTCCTGCTCTTCATTCGGTCTCTGTCCAAATGTCCCCCCTCCGAAGTGTTGCCAGCTTCTCGAAACAGCTCCTTTTCACTCCCCCACCATTCTTTACTTTCGACTCTGTCTTAAATTGTCCTCTTAGCATTTTTATTGTCTCACTACATGCCACATATTTATGTATTGATAGTCTTTCCCCTCTGTTTTGCATACTAAATGTCCATAATATAGCCTAGCATATTGTAATTATTTATTAAATATGTTTGAATGAATAAATATACTCAGAATATTCACTGTATTGAAAAGGAAACTATTACCTGTCTTCATATGTAGACTTCAGATTCCTCTGGAAATCTGTCTTGTTCTTGCAAACTTAGATGTTTCTATTTTATGGTTCCATAGTACTCTATCATTTCCTTTAGCAAATTTATTTAGTTATTGATTCAACAAGCGTTTGGTGAGTGGCTGCTATATCTCTGGGTGGCATAAGTAGATGGGCCTCAGTTTAAAACCTTTTGGGAGCACACTACAGAAGACAATTCTGGTGATTTACTTTCATAAATTTGCTTTTTTATTTGCCTTCAAGTCAGTGAGACACAAGATAAATCCTATTCTAGGTTTTTGGTATAAAGGGGTCAACACAATAGATATACTCTCGTATTTGTAAAGCTGATATTTTAAGGGGAGGTGAAGGGAGACAGCATCCAATAAGCAAGAAAATGGCATCAATATCCCATCTAATTATAATTTCCCTGAGGAAACAAAAAGCAGGGTTAGGGGTGCTATAGGGTCAGGGCAATGTTGGTAAAATCCCTCTTTTATACATAAAACTCAAACTCAATGCCATGTTGTTAACCCCCAAAGCTCTTATTGATCAGAAGTTTTGAAAGAGAGTGTGGTAGGAAGTGTTGGAGTTAGCCCAGAGTTGTCTCGGGGAAGCCTGGCCAGAGAAAACGGCCATTGCAAAAGCCCGCAGGTTGGTATGTTCTAAGGGTTGGGGGACTATTAATATATCTGGAGAATGAAATGATATGAAGTTAGGAACTGAGCCTTCAATAATACAGACATTGAAAGGGTTGGAAGATGAGGAAGTATTAGCTGAAGAGGAAAATCTAAAAGTGGTAATGATAAGATGACAAGTATTTTGGGTTGAACTGTGCCCCATCCAGAAAGTGTTGAATAGCCTGGCTTCTAAATCTGTGGTCATAATCGCATGTGTAAACAGGTTGTCTTTGTTAGATTCATGAGGCAGATTTCGTGTAGTGCATTTTGAGTCAAGATCTTTTGAGAGAGGAAGAAGATTAAGCGAGCCAGCATAACAGAGCAGATGGAGAGCCTGGAACCATGAAAACAACAACAAAAAACAACCTGAAACCAAAGCCCTTATTCCAGAACATAAAGAGAGAGAAACTGGTCCCCTAGACCTACACTCTGCATTCAGACT
>NW_022103898.1:50049904-50061470 GCF_000313985.2 Echinops telfairi
TCTATTCCCCAGCTGACTCCCTTATGTTAAGCAACACACAAACTTTATTTCAGAAAAATCTATAGAATAAACTTATAATTTGTTTTAAATATTCACTGCAAGTAGCCTTGAGTATCTATTGTAAGGTTGTTGTTTTTTCAAAACATGAAGAACAGAGTAAATAATTATATCTTTCTTCAGCAAAACTGAGCTTTATTATTTAGAGAGCATAAGAAAACCATTACAAGCCTTTAAAAAGAACTGATGGTCCCATCGTTGCATGTGAAAGAAAAGTTTGATCCTCTGACTGTAGGCGAGTGCCATTCATTTATCTGGTGTGAAGATGAGTAGTGACAGTATTTTATGTCCTAAAGTCAACAACTGGAGAAGCTACTGAAATAAATGAAATGATGCAAAATAAGATGAAACGTGTAGGCTAAGATAGATTGGTGTTTGTATCTTCAGTTGAGAATTTTGAGCAAGGAAATGAAATGATCTGAGTTGTGTAATTAACAGTATGAAATTCACTTGCATGACAGTGGGACAGGAGGAAAGTAAAGGCAAATAGAGGAAAGAACTAGGAAGGAAAAGACATTTATAGAGGTGTAAATATAGGCATATGCATATGACTATATAATGATAGGTATATAGGTCTATGTACATATATTTATGTGTTAAGTATTAAGGTAGCAGATGGACATTGGGTCTCTACTCAAGCCCTTCCTCAATGTGAGAGCACTTTGTTCTAATAACCTGGCATTCTGTGAGGCTTACCTCCCCGACATGATCACTGAAGACAAAGCAGGTGCATAAGCAAATGTGGTGAGGAAAGCTTGTGGTGTCCAGCTATTAAAAGATGCAGTGCCTGGAGTCTTAAAGGCTTGAGGGTAAACAAGTGGCCATCTAGCAGGAAAGCAATGAAGCCCACATGGAAAAAGCACACCAGCCTGTGTGATCATGAGGTGTCAACAGGATCAGGTATTAGGCATCAGAAGACCCAAAACTATCATACCAATATGAATGAAAGGGGTTGGAGTGGAGACACAAAGCCAGTCTATCAACAGTTGGATATCCCCTCACAGAAAGGTCAAAAGGAAGGGATGAGGTATAATACAACTCCAACAAAACACACACATTCATTTAGTTCTTTAGTGCTTCCTCCCCCGTGCTGTCATGATCCAAGTTATACCTTACAGCCCTGGCTGGACTGGAGCATGCACACTGGTACAGATAGGAGCTCTCGACACATGAAACCGAGGAGAGATAAACACCCTAGGAACAGTACTGGGAGTAGGCATACCATGAAAGTAGGGGGCAGGTGGGAAGAAGCGGGAGAAAAGGGAGAAAGATTGCAAGGATCGACATATAACACCCCCACCCCCGTCCGTGCAAGGAGGACGAACAACAGAAACGTGGGTGAAGGGAGACAGCCATGATAAGGTGTAAGATATGAAAACAATAATAATTTATAATTTATCAAGGGTTCACAAGGGTGGGAGTAAGGGGAGGGGGAAAAAGAGGACCTGATACCAAGGGCTCAAGTAGAAAGAAAAATGTTTTGAAAATGGTGATGGCAACATATGTACAAATGTGCTTGATACAATTGATGTACGATTGTTATAAGAGTTGTAAGAGCCCCCCCAATAGAACGATTTATTTAAACAGAGAGAGAGAGAGACAGACAGACAGACAGAAAGGTAGTTGCAAGATTACATGTCTGGAGAGCATAAATGTTTCACAAATTTTATTCTGGGGGATTTAGTGAATGATTCTTGGGAAGGGGGTGGGAAAGCTCGGTGGTAAAATGAATTAGAAAAGATTGGAGTTCTAAAATACTGGAATTAAAAAAAGAAACTTTAAAGATATGTATGTTTAACATTTGTATTCACTGTATGCTATGATATGCATTATGATTCTCCAACTGGTATGGGGTATTTAGACCATAAAGCCTTTTATTCAAGGAAGTCTATTAGTTTTAGGAAGCATTTTGAAATTTTGAACTAAATTATTGTAGTAATCAGGATTTTCTGGCTTGAACCTGGAGAGCAGTCATAGGAATGAAAAAAGGGGGAGAGATGTTAATGAAAGGAAGGAGAGATGTTAAAGAGCTGATTCAATGCCTGGCAGGCAAGGAGACTAAGGGAAGGAAAGTCGAATAGGAAGCATGTGGTCCGTGAAGTTGGTAAGTGTGTCTTGGTGTTGTTTATTGCGCTTTATGATACTGGAGGGAGAACAAATATAAAATTAGGTTTTTCTCTGGGCAATGTGACGAAGGCTGGAGAGAATGGTTTCAGAGGCCCAGAAATAAAAAATTATATGGTGCTGGACTACAATCTAGAAAGAATTGGAACATGAACTCAGGATATTGAAGAAGTAATATGGACTAAGGGGAACAAAAAGAATTGTCAGTATTCAGACTAATTTATAAAAGGAAAAGCAATCTGAAATAAGTCATTTTTGCACTGTATACTCATTTTCCAAAGCAGTAAAATGTGATACCTCCTTCAGAAATCCCAAGACATTCAGGATATATCTAGGCAACCAATGTTTCCTGACAAGTCAGGAATTCCTAACTGCTTTCTTCTCCCGCCTGTGGATCTGATATCAGAACCTATCATGTCCACATCAGGAATTCAGTCCTAGGCTCCCATCTCCTCCCCTGTATATTCTTCTTTTGAGCCACCATTGTCAGAGGCATTTGCTTCTTAGAACTCTGCTTGTCAGCGCTTTCGGGAGCGTCTCAGGAAGGAGGGATGTTTAGTACAGTTGAAGAGTATTGTCACCAGAAACAAAGCCTTTATTACACAAAATCAGAAAACTGAGATCAAATCATGTGAAACACACTCTCTGTCCTTTTCATCACGGTATATTCATATCATCTACACAATTGGGTCTGCCTGCATTTACGTTTAGAAGGAAATTAATATAGAAAAGTACGCATCTTCAAGGTCAGAATGTGCAGTTTGGAAGAGAAATATGGAGCAGACGGTAGAGTCAAAGGAAAATGAAATCTGCCAGCTCCCCCCAGATGGCCACCCTTATACCTTTATTGTAGTTTGTTTTTCTTAGGCACCTGTGCTTTCTTCAACTCACTCCCTGCCTTGCGAATTCTTGCTTTCGACACTTTAATTCCAAACAAAAACAATACATTTTTAGTTTATTCCATGCCAAAAATGTCTTTCTTAGTTTTGGCTTGGGATTCATTAACACTTATTAGCATTATTTGAGATTTGCAATTTATTGCATAGTATGACAATAAAATTGAAGGGTTAATCACTGAGACTACAGAAAGGGTTTTATTTTGCACTTTTTAGGAAACTGGCTTAAGTGACTTTTATGACCCTCTCAAATTTTCAATCATGTATATTATTTACATTTTCTAAAATGCGTTTTTTAAAGGAGAGCCAAACAATAAGAACAGCTACATTGAATTCAGATTCATGTCAGTTAAAAATGCTATTTGAATGTGGTAGTCACATGGGAGGTATATTGTTTATATTCATATATTAGAAGAACATAATGCCCTTTATATAAGCAATGATTTTCAGGTAAGCAGGTGTTTTTCTAAGTCACTACTTGCAATTTTTTATAGCATTTGAACTTGCATTTTATTATTGAAAGTTCAGATAAGAGAGTCATGTACAGAGCTTCTCCACAGAGCGTAGTAAGCCACCCCAACAATATCCTCTTTCGTCACATTTTCACATGTGTTTGTGAGCAGTAACACTCTGAAGCATGTATTGGTGGGAGGAGGGGGAGGTTCTATGAGAGACATGTTTGTTTTTCTTATCTTGGTATGTGAAACAACAACCAAAAAATAAAGGTGTTTTAAGGCAATCTAACATGCGATGAAGTACTTGCATCTGAATGAAGTTTTGGGAAATACTTATAATAATATTTATAAACTATTTATATAATACTTATAGAAACAATGCCTTGAAAATTAAACTAATTTATGTAGGAACAATTTGTTTTCCCTTAAAAATGTGAATTCATATTCAAATCTACATGCACAGATCAGACTAGTGCAAAAGACAATCCAAACCTTATTTAATCTTTCCTCCAGCTGAACAAAGCCAGCCATTTGCGATAACCCAGAACCCTGTGGAGCAAGTCATTTCAAATTTATTGTATTTTCTGTTTAGTTTGGATCAATTATATTTTAATGGCCCATGAATATGGAAGGCATGCGTATAATTTTAAGGACATCAAGTGGTCAGTAGGTTTTGATTTCAAAAAGTATTTATCAGAAAACAAATTTTACTTTTCTTATGCAGCATCTGTTTTGCACAATTAAATGTTTTATTTCTAAATTGTGTAAGTGGTTTCTCATTGGTTGAGTCTCTAACTTAATCAACAAATAAGCATCTCCTAGAAGTGTCTTAACATTAGATTGAAAAAAGAAAGTTTGTTCCGTCGCCATGTGTGCAGATTGAATGTTAGTTAAAGGATCAGTGAACAGTCGTTGGAGCGGTATGTCTTGAATAGCAGCGGACAAGGCTGCCCTCCATCTGCTGGACAGATATCTTCTTTTGGCTCATGAATTTATTCACTATGCATTCAATGTGATGCAGGCTTTAATCTGGGCACAAGCATCATTGAACAAAACCAATCGTGTTCCTTTTCCTTATGAAGCTTTCAGTCTAAAGGAGAAAGACATTATTCACAGAGTTAGGGAAATACATGCTAATTCAGTAGTGATGTTTTTGTTTTTAGTAGATGCCATCAAGTTGATTTTGACTCACAGAGACCACCGTGTGATGAAGTTGTACTTAGTGTAAGGTTTTTCTGACGTAACCCTTGTGCGGACCTGCATTGAACCACCAATCTTTCAGCTATCAACTTTTGCATCAACAGGACTCCTTGCAGCAACGAGAAGTGAGAATTACTAGTAAAAACTGACAGAAGCTTCTATGGGAGAACCATGGAACCTATTGTTGTTGCCAGTGAGCTGGTTCCTGCTCATAGTGACCATTTATCTAACAGAACAAAATGCTGCCCAATCCTGTGCCATCCTCACCATGTTATATTTAAGCCAGTCGTTGAAATCAATGAGTCTATCCCATCTCCTTGAGTGTTTTTCTCTTTTTTGCTGATGTGATGTTCTACTTTGCCAATCATAATGGCCCAATTCCAAGGACTGGTCTTTCCTGATAACATGTCTAAAGTACCTGAGATGAAATCTCACCAGCCTCACCTCAAAGGAGCCTTCTGGTTGCACGTGCTCTGAGACAGATTGGTTTGTTCTTCTGGCAGCTCAAAGGACTTTCAGTATTCTTTGGTAGCCCCATAATTCAAATGCATCATTTTTCTGCTGCCTCTCCAACTTCCACGTGTACGAAGTGACTGAAAGCACCAGGGCTTGGGTCAGGTGCATCTAGTCTTCAAAGTGACATTCTTGCTTTTCATTCCTTTAAAGAGGTCTTATACAGCTGACTTATTCAGTGCAATGCATCGTTTTATCTCCTGCCTGCTGCTTCCATGAGCCTTGACCGTGGATCCAAGTCAGGTGAAATTTTACTTGCATGTGATATTTGTGAATTTATTGTATGATTTCCACAGTTTTTTGTGTCACTTTCCTTTGGGATGGGTAAAACTATGATTTTCTTCCAGTCAGTCAGCCAAGTATTTGTCTTCCAAATTTCTTGGCATAGACCAGTGCGTCCTGTGATTCATTAGCTGATTGAAACATTTAATTTGTCATTACACCAGTTCCTGGAAACTTGTAATTGGCTAATGTCTTCAATGCTGCTTAGATGCTTCCTTTAGTACCATTCGTTCTTGTTCATATGTTCATCCAATCATATAATAGCTCTTGAAATAGTTGATCAGTTCTTTTTGGCACAGTGACTCTGTATTCCTTGAGTCTTCTTTCAATGCTTCCTTCATAGTTCAATATTTTGCCCATAGAATCCTTCAGTAGGGAAACATGATACTTCATTTGTTCCCTTAGTTCGTTCAACTTCAGATATGCTGAGCATGTTCTTCCTATCGGCTTTCTAAATCCAGGCCTTTGCACATTTCATTATAATACTGTTTGTTTTCCTTGTCAAGTTCTCTTTTGAAGTTTCTATTCAAATATTTTATTTTTATCACTTATGCCAATTTCTTTAGCCACTCTGCATTCAAGAGCTAGCTTCAGAGTCTCTTCTGACATCCCCTTTGATCTTGTATTTCTTCTCTCTCTTTTTAAGACCTTTTGCCTTTCTCAGGTATGGTAGTCTTGAGACCATCCCGTAACTCATTAGGGCCACCTGTCATTAGTGGTCAATGCGTCACATGTATTCTTGAGATTTTTCTCTAAATCCAGGTGGCTTAAACTCAGTGTCATATTTTGACTCTTGCAAACTTGATGTAATTTTCTTCAACTTTAACTGTAACTGTAACTAATGTATGAGCAATTAGTGGCCTGTTCCAAAAACAACCCTGGCCTTGTTTTGGTTGCTCATATTGAATTGTTCTAGGTTCTCTCTCCATATATATTGAGTCATATATATTCCTTCTGATGTGGTCCATATATACTTGCACCATTATGCAGTTGACACAGGTATTGTAAGATGAAGTGGTTGATTTTGCAAACTCATAACATGCAAATTACTGCCATGTTTCTTTCACCAAAGCCATATTTTCCAACTACCGTTTCTTCCTCTTTGTTTGTAAATGTAGCATTTCAATCACCAATAAGGATCGATGCATCTTATTTGCATGTTTGATCCATTTCAGACTGAAGAAGCTGGTAGAGTTCTTCAATTTCCTCATTAGTAGTTTTAGTGGTTGGTGTGCAATTTTGAATAATGGTTGTATTAGCTGGATTTTCTTACAAGTACATAGATATCTATGACAAACCACTATATTTCAAGATAGATCTTGAGCTGTTCTTTTTGATGACGAATGTGATGCCCTTCCTCTTAAATTTGTCATTTCTGGCATAGTAAACTTTATGATTTTCCTACGCAAAATGCCCAATGACAGACTGTTTCAGCTCACAAATGTCTGGGGTATCAATCTTTATGCACTTCATGGCACATATAAAACATTTAATAGTAGGTACTTAATCAATATTGCTTGTGTGAATGTATGACAATAAAACTAATGGTGTAAGATATGACAGAATGATGATAATTTATAAATTATCAAGAGTTCATGGGGGAGGAAGAAGAGGAAGGGAAGGAAAAAATGAGGAGCTGTTACCAAGGGTTCAAGTAGAAAGCAAATGTTCTGAGAATGATGAGGGCAACAAGTGTACAAAAGTGCTTGACACAATGGATGTATGTGTGGATTGTGAGAAGAGTTGTACGAGCTACCAATAAAATGATTTAATTATTAATTTTAAAAAACTGCGAAAAAATTTTAAAAATATCTTTCAGTTTCATTTGATCTCTCTATAGTATTAATCGATTAAAAAGAAGAAGAACCAGACCCACTGCCCTCAAGTCGATGCGGATTCTTTCTCCTGAAACACGTTGCAGCTCCTCGCCTCTGTCTTGTGCTCTCAGCATGACTTCCTGGCTCTGTTTTATGATCTCTGTTCTACAGCTTCTGCTGTCTTTTCTGCCTGTACCACTTGAAGCAGGGATTTTACATGCACGCCCTGTGGCTTGTCTTTCTTGATCGTCCTGGGATTCTCTCTTCCTGCTTCTGAGATGCCTCACTCCTATACCTAGCACAATAGTAGAGTTATTCTTCTTCACCTTATTTGTAGTCAGTGTAATTATCACAGAATTTTTAGGCTGGAGTTACAAAGACCACGGATAGTTGAGCCATACCAAGTAATATAACTTCACCACATTCTCATATGGTTATGCATATTAAATCAATAGCATTTATTTGATCATTTTTGCTACTTATTCTCCTGGGTCCAATTTTAATTTTAGCTCTTATTATGTCTGAAATTTATTTTAAAAATGAATATTGATATGGCAGCTATGCGGGTCTTGAGTTAGAAAATGTTTGAATCATTTTTAGGATTTGTATACATTACTATTAGCATGCAATTCTAATTAAGAAGACTAAATGACAACTTACTTAATAATTAAATACTGATTAGTGCAGTGGGAGAAGATGTGGCCTAGAATTTAGGGTATCTACACCCTATCTACAGCCATATCATGAAAGAAATACAGCCAGAATGCTCCTTAGAGGCATGGATGGCAAGACTTCATTTCACATACTTTGGACATGTCATTAGGAGAGACCAGTCCCTGGGGAAGGACAACATGCTTGGTAAAGTGGAGGGGCAGTGGAAAAGAGGAAGATGTGCAAAAAGATGGATTGATACAGTAGCTGCAACAATGGGGTCAAACACAAGAACAATTGTGAGGATGGTCTGGGATGTGGGGGTATCCAGCCCCCCACACTTAATCACGGGTTCGGTAGGCACAATTGTACTGTTAAGATATATAAAAATCTTAGTAAAGTCATAGAGAAATGGAAGAGATAGGCAAGAGAGAGCAAAATAAAGAAGTCAGACACATTTCATGGTAGGATGCTCACCTCAGCTCCTCTTGATGGTATACGTTGAGGTGGGTGACGAGAAGGCAGGAGAGAGCTCTCATCTTGTTTTATTTCTCACCAAAGCTTATATATCTTTGGGGGCATTCAAGGCCTCTGATTACAGATAACAATGCACATAATGAGAGGGGGTTGTACCATAGGTAATACAAGCAATAGGAGGGGGGTGACCTGGAGTATATACTCAATAGTACAGGGAGGGAATAGGGGTACATATCTGGCAAGATAGGTGGACCCTAGACTCAATATAGTAGCTTAAACTTAGTCATCCTTGAGGGGTCCCGGGCTTACCTTTGGGCACTACTTCAAGGAAGCAATGTCAGAAGGAAGTGGCCCTACTTAGGGTGAGTTAGACTATACAGTCTGGTTGCTCTAGATACCCTTAAGCAGAATAACCTCTGTGTTAGTCTGGATACATTAGAGAAACAAATCCACAGAAACTCATGTATAAGAGAGAGTTTTACATAAAGGGTGAGTGCACATCAAGAAAACACCTCAACCCAGTGCTGCCCGAGCCCACAAGACCAACATTAGCCCATATGTCCAACACCAATCCACAAAGTCCTCCTCCATCTCACAAAACATACACAATGATGCTGACTGCAGGAAGAAAGCCGAGTCAGTGAATGTGTAAGCATCTCAGCGCTTGCAGGGGTCTCCACATGGGTGCTCCAGCACCCAGGGCTGCATCGGGGTAGGTCCATGTGGCTTCTCAGGGATGTCTTGCAGGAAGTGAGCCTTGCCAGTTGAAGCAGGGAACTGGCTGAGGCAGCTACACCCTGGTCCAACCATCAGAAAGCAAGAGACCCAAGAAGTAGAAAGACGAGGCTCACCAAGCCATTTATCTTTCCGCCCTTCATTTAACCCCACATGTGTTTATCGGCCACGTTGGCACAATAAACTTTAACTATCTTGACCTACTTTCAATGAGGTAGTGTACAGTCATTTACCGTGTATAAGCAGCGTCTTGGGTTGGCATATATTTGGGGAGACAGTTGGGAGAAATCCTTCTATTTCCCACAATTCCCCCTTTGGTTTTATATATTAAATGCAAAAGAGCTACAGTGGCTACACGGTTATTTTCTATACATTGAAAGCTGTGAAGACAAAATTGATGACAATATTAAAGTATCCAAGCCCAAAACTCAAGCTTAGAGCAAGCATTTTGAATCAAGGGTTGGGGGATAAAGGCCCCCTATGCCTATCTAATATTGGGGAAAGGTATGAGAGAGATTGGATGCCACTGTGGGAAGAAATATGGCAAATAGGAATGTTTGCTTCTATGGGGAAATAGAATCAACCATGGGTTCACTTTAAGGCAGCACAGCTTCATGCATTCATCACTCCTTTTTTAGGGATACATAGTACTCCATTGTATATATGTACTGCAGTTTTTAATCCATTCATCTGTTGATAGAAATTTGGGTTGTTTCCAATTCCTTGCAATTGTGAACTATACTGCAATGAACACTGGATCACAGATGTATGGCCTTGGTTTGTTTCTTGCTTCTTCTGGGTTTGTGCCCAGTAGGGGGATTGCCTGGTCATATGGTAGCTCAATTTCCATCTCTTTTACATGTTGCCAAATCGATTTCCATAATGGATGTAAATATCTACTGATCCACTAGCAGTGGATGTGAGTTCCTATCTCTCCACAGACCCTCCAACATTTGTTACTTTCTGATTTTTTGGATTGGACTATTTTTGAGGGTGTTAAATGATATCTCATAGTTATTTTAATTTGCATTTTTCTTATGGCTAAGGATCTGGAACATTTTCTCATGTGTTTACTGACCATTTGGATTTATGCCCTTGTGAAACTTCTGTTAGGTCCTTTGCCTACCTCCTTGGTGGGCAATTGGTTTTTTCTTGTAAGTTAGCAGAGTATTGTGAATTTTAGTAATAAAGTCTTTGTCTGATGTGTCATTGCTAAAGATATTTTCCCAGTCCATGGGCACTTTTATTACTCTCTTGGCAAATTATTTCTATGTACACAAGTGTTTTATCTTCAGTACATCCCACTTGTCAATTTGTGCCTCCTCTATGTTTGTGTCCTTCCCTATTTTCAAGCCAAAGTTCTCAGGTTTATCCCAATTCCCTCAATAATGGCCCTAATAGATTGGGGTTTAACCTCAAGGTGTGTGATCATCCTTGAGTTTATTCTTATGCATGGAGTGAGTAAAGGGCTTGCTGCATTTTTCTGCAGGTAGATATTCATGTTTTCCAGCGCCACTTGTTAAAGAGGGCATGAGCTTCCCTTTTAATAATTTTGGGGTCCTTATCGAAGATCAGTTATCTGTATGCTGATGATTTTATTTCTTGGTTTTTAGTCCTTTTCCATTGGTCTGAGTATCTATCATTATACCAATACCAGTTTTGAACATTGTGGCTGTATAATAGGTGCTAACATCAGGTAAAGCAAGCCTTCCCACTCTGTCCTTATTCTTGAGGAATTCTCTACTAATTATGGGTTTCTTTCCTCTCCATGTGATACATGCTGTATTTTTTAAAAGTCCAACCAAACTTTGAATTTTGTTATGTTTTAGCAAAAAAAAAAAAAAAGGGATTTACACAAATGAATAACTTTAAAATGAGAAATAGGGCATAGCTTTAAATATAGGGCCAATTGTAAAAAGTTGAAGAACTACAGATAGCCTAAGTCAAAAAATATGAAAATCTAGCTGAAATGCACAACTTTCTAGGACTATAGAAAACATTTAAATTGATCACGAGGACATAGAAAGCTGGGATAAGCCAATCAATGGCCCCAAAATTGAAAATTAAAGCTAAAAGCTACAAAGGGCAAAAATTAGACAAGTGTAGGAGAAATTGGGGTTAACTCAATGCAAAAATAAAATGCTAATCATAATTCTGTTCATTTCAATATAAAAAAGGATCTGATGATAAAAGTATTTTTTTAAAACTAAAATTTTAATGAAATGAAATCACAACATGCCCATGGTTTCTATTCTTTTTTTTTTTTTCTGTTTTTTGTTTAAAACATTTTATTAGGGGCTCATACAACTCTTATCACAATTCATACACACATCAATTGTGTAATGCGTATTTGTACATC
>NW_022103898.1:50065143-50065964 GCF_000313985.2 Echinops telfairi
AAAAAAATGGAAACAAGGAGAGGGTGGATGGACTAGCTAGGCAGCTGCTTGTGCACTGTCTTTATATATGATGGCTAATATATATGGTACTTTTATTGTAATCTTATAGCTGTACTCCTAGTGTGCTTAATTGGCTAATAAATACATGCTCATTATATTCATCTCCCAAGAAACTGCAAAAATGTTGCAAAAGAATGTTTTAGTGTGGCAATTTGCTCTCAAGTATCTATCTAGAGAACATAAAAATAACATCTATGAAAAATTTCATGTGGGGATAAAAAAATGAACTCTGATTTACCTTCAATCCATACCCTGTTCATTCTTATTGCCCCTATTTGTGGAAGCTTACATTTGATCACCATAGATGAAGTCCTGTCCATTACATCCTTATTTTCTGAGAAGTCACATTTTGCAAGGAAGCTACATCTTGTCAAGTAGAAACTGATGGAAGCAGTATTTTTAACTGGTGAATACTTACATAACTATAACCATACATTTAAATCCCATATATTTCTATTCAACAAATACATTCAAAGTGTCTACAGTTGTCCTTATTATGTATTTATTGGACACAACGGATATAGAAAGATGAACAAAACACAAGTATGCCAGAATTTAGCATAAAAAGTGGTAGCCGATTGTTCGCTTCCCTTTCAAATATGCACAAGCACTACTTTTGGCCTGGCTTAATTCCTCAGAGACCCCAAGCCAGTCAAATTAGGTGTTCATTTGCATAGATGCCATGACAGCCAGAAACAAGAATGAATTAAACCAATTTCACTGTGATTAGATTATTCCCAGGTTGACCGTAATGAACAAAA
>NW_022103898.1:50066718-50086756 GCF_000313985.2 Echinops telfairi
TAGCAACTGGTAAATTGACAGTTTTCCCTTTCCCTCAGTGCAGATGGAAGAGCAAAAGAGTAAAAAAAAAGAAAGAAACAAAAAAAACCCTGCCATTGACTTGATTCTGACTCCTAGCAATTAGTGAGCATTTATTTTGTTCTGTGGGTACACATACTCTTTAGTTTAGGATTTGATCTATAACTGCACATTCTTTGGCCTTATATTTGAAAATGCCAAAAATTGTACAATAAATTAATTTTGCATGTACCTTATTGGAACTTGCCTGTGTTAGGTTGTTTTGTTTTGTTTTTTAGAGAAACAAAATCAGTGCTAGTCCTATATGTATAAAAAAGAATTTTATATCAAGAAAGAAAGTTATATTTAGGAAGCAGCCCAGCCCTGTCCAACTGAAGCCAATGGGTCCAGTACTCCCTGGAAATTCTTGCAGACTCATGTAGTTACTAACTGCTGAAGCAGTACGAAGATGGCATGAGAGGCTGGGAGATCGCTCGAAGGCCTATAGGTGGATTCAAGTGTGGTAGAAATATGGTAGGATGTGCATAGCTCCCAGTGTGTACAGGCCACGTGGGCTGCTGGCCCAGAAGATAAACACAAGAGCCAAACAGCAAGCAGACAGGAAAAAAGTGGCCAAGACTAGTTCTCCACAATGCCCCTTGTAAAGAGGCCACACACCGACGATCCATCACTAGCTGTATCCTGAGCGATAGGTTGCACTCCACTCAAACCTTCCCACAGGTGCAATAAGCTGACATGAAACTTAACCATCATAATATTGTTCATAGTGACTTCAGCAATTATGTACATGGAATATGGACTTAGGTTTGACTTCTGTATTTTAGAGCTTCTCTACTGAAAATTTGGTTGCTTAAATATGAGTATGTATTTATAACCTCACTATTATTAGGAGCCCCCAGGCTTAATGGTTATGCTTTGGCTTATTTCTTCTGTGAGAAGCCTGGGAAACCCAGAGAAGTTATACCCTGTTATACACAGGTGCTGTGAGTCGGATTGACCTAATAGGAGTGAGTGTGGTGTTTGGAGGTTTAGAATTATATTATAATCTCCTTACATAACATGTTGTTAGGTGTCATCAAGTATGTTGGAGCTCATAGCTTCACCGTGAACAACAGAACAGAACACTACCCAGTCCTGCACCGTCTTCACAATCATTCTTCAGTTGGAGACCATTGTTGCAGACTGTGTCAATCCATTTTGTTGAGGGTCTTCCTCTTTGTTGCTGCCCCTCTACATTTCCAAGCATAAAGTCCTTTTCCAGGGATTGGACTCTCGACAACATGCCCAAAGTATGTGAGACGAAGTCTTGACATCCTTGCCTCAAAGGAGAATTCTGGCTGTACTTCTTGTTTGTTTGTTCTTTTGGCAGTCCATGGTGCTTGTAACATTCTTCTCCAGCACCATTATCAAACACCTTGATTCTTCTTGCATCTTCCTTATTCACTGTCAAACATTGACATAAGACAGGGTATCCAAAAAAAAACCGACAAATTTTTTCAAAGCTATGTGTTTACATTTTTTTCCCCAGAAAACCTTATCACCTTCAAAGTACTCTCCATTATACTTAATACATTTGTCAAACTGTGATTCTATTCTTGGAAACAGTATTCAAATTCATCTGTTTGGATAGCTAATAGTTCCTTATTTTTTCTTCACCTCTTCCACTTCGTCAAATCTCTGTTCTTTCTTGTCCCTCTTCATTCATGGAAACAAAAATAAGTTGCATGGAGTGAGGTCAGGTGTGTGGGATAAGAGGGATGTGTTGTTTTTTTGCCCCAAACTGCACAATGAGATTACTACATGAGTAGGTTAATTGTTGTGGTGGCAAAACCAATCCCCCATCTGCCACAAATCAGGCCTTTTTTGTTGCACACTGTTACACAATCTTTTCAGAACTTCTAAATAGAAAGCTTGATTAATGAACTCCAAATGCACTATCCCACTCGCACACACACACAAAAACAACACAGCATCAGGGTACCTCTTTGTATATATGAGGCAATTGAAAATACTGTGGCTTGGGTAAGCCCCACCTTCATCCTCAAAGGAACACCATTTTGCCTTTAAACACTTTAAAGTGTCTTGTGCAGCAGATTTACCCAATGCAACATGCCCTTGCATTGCAGTAGTCTCTTGACTACTGCTTCCATGAGCTTTGATTGTGGATCCAAGCTGGACTAAATGCTTGACAACATCAACTTTTTCTCCATTTGTCATGATGTTACCTGCTGTTCCATTTGTGAGAATTTTTTTTTTACATTGTGTAATTTACATGAGTAATCCATACTGAATGCTACAAACCTTCATCATCAAGTGCTTCAAGTCCTCATCACTTTCAGCAAGCAAGGTTATATCATCTGCTTATCATAGGTTGTTAATAAGCCTTCTTCCCATCCTGATGTGGAGTTCTTCTTCCTATAAGCCAAATTCTCTAATTATTTGCTCAGCATGCAGATTGAATAAATGAAAGGATATAACCTAATGCACATCATTCCTGATTTTAAACCATGCAATATTCCTTATTTTTGTTCCTATAGCTGCCTCTTCACCTCTATAGCACAATGAAGACTTCTGGAATCCCCATTCTTCTTAAGGTGATCTACAATTTATTATGGTCCACACATTTGAATGCCTTGGCATAGTCAATAAAACACAAGTAAACATCTTTCTGGAGCTCTCTGCCTTTTAGTCACGAGACATCTGACATCAGCAATGATATCCCTTTTTCCAGGTCCTCTGCTGAATCTGGCCTGAACCTCAGGCAGCTCCTTGTCAATGTACTGTTGCAACCATTGTTGGATGATCTTTAGCAATATTTTAAATACTGTTCTATAATTTGCATATCATGTTGGGCCATCTTTCTTTGGAAAGGGTAGAAATATGACTCTCTTCCAGTCAGTTGGTCAAGGGGCTCTCTTCCAAATTTCCTGGCATAGATGAGTGAGTGCTTCCACTAATTCATCAGCTTGTTCAAATATGTCAATTGGTATTCCATCAATTCGGGAACCTTGTTTATCGTGAAGCTTTTAGTGTAGCTTGGACTTCTTCCTTCAGTACCACTGCTTCTCTTGAAATGGTGGAATGCTGACTATATCTTTTTGATACAGGAATTCTGTGTACTCTTTCCATTGTCAGTTGATGCTTCCTGCATCATTCAATATTTTGCTCAAAGAATCTTTCAATATTGTTAATCGAAGCTTGAATGTTTCCTTTGGTTCTTTTGGTTTAAGATATGCCGACTGCATTTGGTTTTCTAACCCTAGGTATTTGCACATTTCATTGTAATTTTTACTTTGCCTTCTTGAACTGATCTTTGAAATTTCTGTTCAGCTTGTTGACGTGAGAATCTCTTCCGTTTGCTTTAGTTACTACACAAGAGGAACTAAGAGTAAGTTTGAGTCTCTTCTGACATCCAATTGTTCCTGTCTTTTTTTCCTGTCTCTTTAATGACCTTTTGCTTTCATTGCGGATGATGTTCTTGATATCATTCCATAGCTTATCGGGTCTTCTGTCATTAGTCCTCAAGGTATCAAATCTGTTCTTGAGATGTTCTGGAAATTCAGGAGGGATATACTCAAGGTTGTGTTTTGGCTCTCATGCACTTATTCTGATTTTCTTCAACTTCATCCTGAACTTTTGTATGAGCAATTCATGGTCTGTTCCACAGTCAGACTCTGCCCCAGTTTTCCTGCTGTTATTCTTCTTCTCCATTGTCTCCTCCCACAGATATAGTCCATTTGATTTCTGTGCATTCCATTTGGAGAAATCCACACATATCATCATCATTTTTGTTGTTGAAAAAGGTATTTGTGATGAAGAAATCAGTGTTCTTGCAAAATTCTATAATGCCATCTTCAGCTTAGTTTCTATAACCAAGACAAGGTTTCCCAACTATCATTCCTTTCTCTGTTACCAACTTTTACTTTCAAATCTCCAGGAATTATCAATGCACACTGACTGCTTGTGTGATCAATTTCAGACTGAAGACATTGGTAGAATTCTTTCATGTTTGCATCACTAGTTTTAGTGGTGATGTAATGGTTACAGCCCTGGGCTGCTAACCTCAAGGTTAGCAGTTCAAAACCACCAGCTGTTCAGTAGGATTGAAAAACCAGGTTTTCTACTACGGTAAAGAGTTATAATCTTGGAAACCCACAGGGGCAGTTCTCACCTGTCCTCTAGAGCTGCCATGATTCAACGGCAGTGAATTTGGAGCTTTAGTGCTTGGTGCATACATTTGCATAATGGTTGAATTGACTGGATTCCTTGTATGCAGATAGATATTATCCTATCATGAACAGCATTGTACATCAAGATAGATCTTGAAATACTCTTTTTGACAATGAATGTCACTCTGTTCCTCTTGAATCTGTCTTCTCGGGCATATACTCCATATGATTTTATGACTCAAAAAAGTCCAATAGTAGTCCATTTTTGCTCCCAATACCTAGTTTAGCTATCATTATGGGTTCCATTTTATTTCAGACAACTTCCAATTTTCCTATGTACTTCATACATAGCAAGTTCCAATTATTAATCGATGTTTGCAGCTGTTTCCCCTCATTTTGCATCATACCCCATCAGCAAATGAAGGTGCTGAAGACTTTACTCCCACAGGCTCCTCTCCCCCAATCATTGTGGTTGACTGTACTTTGAGAAGGCAGTTCTTTCTCACTCCTATTTTAGTGCCTTTTGACCTGAGCAGCTTATCTTCTGACTCTATCTCAGCATGAGGTTTCCGGTTTATAACAGTGCTGTCCATGAGGTTTTCCATAGCTACTAGAGTGGACAGCCCATGTCTTCTTCATATTCTGCTCTTAGTATGGAAACTCTGCAGAAACTTAGTCTCTCTGGGCGACCCTGCTGGTATCTGAAATACCAGTGATATAGCTTCCATCATCACCAGAACATAGCACCAATGAAAAAGTGAGAAATATGGGGTGGTATATAGTATATACAAGCATATTTAGTTGGTCTTGTTTACTACAGTTTACATTTTCCAGGTGTCTTTGACTGTCAGCCAGTATCTACATATTCAAACTGCTTGGTTCAATGACAAAAATATTTTATATAAACACTTATAAATCTTAATTGAGGAATATTATATGTATGAGGGTAAGTCAAAAAGGATTGCTTCTACAAATGTGGCAAAGAAAGCGGATGGTGCCCGGCTGTCAAGTGATATAGTGTCTGGGGTCTTAAAGGCTTGAAGTTAAGCAAGCGGCCATCTAGGAGAAAAGCAACAAGCCCCCATGGAAGAGGCACACCAGCCTGTGTGAACAGGCATCAGAAGACCCAAAACAAACAAACAAAAAGCCATATTGTTCAGAACGAGGCAGGTCTGAGCAGAGACCCAAAGCCCATCTGTAGACAGTGGGACATCCCCTCAGAGAGGATTCACAGGGAAGGGATGAGTCAATCAGGGAGCAGTAAAGCACCAATGAAACACCCAATATTCCTCTGGTTCCCTGAGGCTTCCTCATCCCCCACTACCATGACCCCAGTGCTGTCTCTCACTGTGGGCTAGAATGGAGCATGTGCACAGGTACATATAGGACATAAGAGCTCACAACACATGGAATCCAGGAACTGGAATGGGAGTAGCGATACTAGGAAAGCAGGGGGAAAGACGGAGAGGAGGGGAGGAAGGGGTAACCAATTGCGGTGATTAAAATATAACTGCACATTTCCTGCACATACACGCGCGCGCGCACACACACACACACACACACACGGGGAAGAACAAAAGAAACTGCTGGGGGTGAGGAGATAGCGGTTGGTGTAAGATATGGAAATAATTATAATTTATATTTATCAAGGGGCTATGAGGGTGGGTGGGAGGGAAGGGGAAAAAAGAGGAGCTGACACCAAGGGCTTAATAGAAAGTAAATGTCTAGAAAACGATGGCAACATATGTCCAAGTGTGCTTGATACAATTTATGTTATAAATTGATTGTTATAAGAGTTGTAAGATCCCTTAATAAGATGATTAATGTATATATATTTAAAATTTTGAAACAGATTAAATTAACTAAAAGTATTACTTCTAGAGTTTCATTTTATACCTGCCCTGTTTATTCCAAACAAAACACGTCCACACATGTCTCTGCAGTCAGTGGTTGGCTGCAGACGTGTTCTCTCAGTAATACCCCGGTCTCCTCAGGGCACCTTAAAAAAGGCCAGTCCCAAAAGTGGTTCTCACGAGGCCCTGCTGGGCCCGTTCAATTCAAGGCAGAAAGGTCAACTCAGAAGCTAGTAGAGACTGCCGAGGAGGATCACAAAGATGTAGTCCTCACAGATTTTCTCAAAGGACACCGGACAATCATGGAAGCTTATTAGGAAGAAGTTCTAAGAAAATTGAAACTGTATGGTGAGAAAAAAAACCAAAACAGCAAAGTTGGCGTTTTTTTCGATCGAAACAATTCACCAGCTCAGTTTTCCAGGCTAGCAAGCACTGTCCTGTGAGAATTATGGTGGAAAGTATCATCCCACACATCTTACAGCTCTCATCTTGCCCATTCAGTCTTCCCTTTGTTCCTCAAATGAAAAGACCATTTAAAAGAACACGATTTGAGTTCCATGAGGATTCCCAAACTGCCATAGAGTCCTGGTAAAAATAAAAGTGCACGGAATTCTTGGACGGAGGTTTAGATAGATGGGAACACCACCTTCAGAAGTGAATAGAGCCACAGAGAGGATAAATTGCAAAAGGGTAGGTTCACATTTTGATATATTTATTTGTTAAAGCTTTCCGTGGTTTTGTAGCAATGCTTTTGGAATTCTGCTTGCGTAGGAAGAAATAAGTGCCACTCCTTATATCTTCCTTTGTAAATAATTTTGTCTTTGGGTTATAAGATCAGTTTTATACCCAGGTATTGTTGGTACTTATTAAATATCCTGTAACCGTTTGCTTATAGGTGGGGCAATAGCCAAAGTTATGCATGAAGCACATCAAAGGCTCACAACTGTATTCAAGACTCTATTATCTTCTGCCTACAAGACATCCTGCAGATCTTACCATACAACCATGACCCACCTCCGAAAGCTGACTTTTCTGCCTCCAACCTATCATTGAAAGCTGTTCATCTCTTTTCACAACCACTACAATCACCTTATTTTTAACTAATATCCTGTTTACATCCTTGTTATGAAGAGGTACCCCCCCAAAAAACGGAATTGTGCTGGGCTGAGTGGAGCGTTCATAGTACACCTTTATTCCCCATGAGGCGAGCATCAAGCAACTCGCTTTGAGTTAGTGCATGCAGTGGCATTGCCTGGGAAGATTCTCTCTGGTCACAGTGAATTTTTTCATAAAAACAGTTTCTCTCCAACCTTGATTTTTGTGATGCCCAATTTAAGAGAACAGGGTGCAGCTGTGAACTTTTGTTTCCTGCTCTGAAAAAAATGCCACAGAAACTTGTGATGTTGAACACAGCGTACAAGGACAATGCTACAGGAAAAACTCAAAGGTACCTCATTCTGGACATCCATCAACTTCCTGAAAGGACAAAAATGTTGTCTTGTGGTGCATTTGGAGTTCATTCCATCAGGTCAATTGTTAATCAACCTTTCTATTTAGAGGTTCTGAAAAGATAGCATAACAGTGTGCACCAAAAAAGGCATGACTTGAGGCTGATGGGGGACTGGTTTTGCCACCACAACAGTGCTTTGTTTCACACAGCCATCTCAGTGCATTAGTTTTCTGCAAAAAACAGCATGCCTGACATTGCTCCATGCGACTTCTTTTTGTTTCCTCAAACGAAGAGGGACATGAAAGGAAAGCAATTTGAGCACATAGAGGAAATGAAGACAAAAACTCAGGAGGTACTGTCAGCCATCCATGCAGATGAGTTTGAAAAATGTTTCCAAGAATGGAATCCACAGATTTAACAAATGTATTAAGTGTAATGGAGAGTATTTAGAAGGTGATATGGTGATTTTGTAAAAAAAACGTAAATGCATAGCTTTAAATTTTTTTTCATTTTTTGGTGGGGTACCCCCTCATATAAATCAATTGCCATGAGGTTGGCTTCAATTTATGGTAACCTTATGTAATAGAATGAAGAATTTTTATGTCTTAAACCATCTTCATGGTTTCTGATAAGTTTGAATCTATTGTTTTGGCAATTGTGTCAATAAACCTCATGAAGGGTTTAAGTTTCTTGGATGGGAAAAACTTCGGTTCTTGGCTTTGCATATGTGACCTCCTCCCTGGGGGACGGACAACAGAAAAGTGGGTGAAGGGCAACGCCTGACAGGGCAAGATATGACAAAATAATAATTTATAAATTATCAAGGCCTCATGAGGGAGGGGAGAGGGGGGAGGGAGGGGAAAAATGAGGACCTAATGCCAGAGGCTTAAGTGGAGAGCAAATGTTTTGAGAATGACGAGGGCAATGAATGTACAAATGTGCTTTACACAATTGATGTCTGTATGGATTGTGATAAGAGCCTTATGAGCCCCTAATAAAACGATTAAAAAAAAAAGAAATAGGGAAAAAAAGAAAAAGAATTCACACCAAAGCCTAGTTTGTGGTCCAAGTGGGTTTATATAAAGGACCGAAGAAGTTTCAGGTTTTAGTCACTGATCACAGGCAACCCCATAGGACTGCACCCCACACATGGGACGGCCTGAGGCCAGAGAAAGAGAGAGACTGCTGCAGACCCCAGCTGAAAGCGGACAAGCAACCCAGCTGGGAGGCGTGGTCAGTGGTACAGGTTGACGCCATTGGCTGACGCCCACCTGGCCTAGTTTGCGTCCACCCAGGTGTAATGCCCACCTGGCTTGGGGGCCTGAGTTTGGTGCATGCCCCTTAGACATCCCTACTTCTCGCTACCTAACAGGTTTCCCTTGTTTTGGTGGGCTCCCTTCTGACCTTGATGTCCTTTTTCAGCAATTGTCCTTTTCTGCTGATGTAAGCTAGCTGATGTCCTTTTTCAGCTGAAGCCTCACCATTCTCACTTCTAAGACGTTCTGCTAGTTTTTCTTTTAAGAATGGCTAGGTTGTTCTTAGAGCAGACCAGGGTATATTCAGTGTTCTCCCCAGCTCCACAGTTTGAACACATCCATGCGTCAGAATGCTGTTTCACTATCCAGCATTCATATGCAAATGAGGTTATTGAAAAGACCGCGTCATTTGTCAGACACACAATAGTCACCAAAGTGGCATCTTTGTATTTTAGAACGTTAATGAGGTCTGTTGCAGTAGATTTGCTGACCTTAATGCCATTGGCTTTCTGGATTGCTGCTTCCATGAACATTGATTGTTTATCCAAGTGGAATGAAATCGTTGAAGACCTAAATTCCTTCTTCATTCATCACCCTGTACATCTATACTCCATTTTCGCCTAGCGACCACTGTTATTAGGTGCCTTTGAATTGGTTCCGACTCATGATCCTGCTGTATACAGTAGAATGAGACACTGCTCAGTCCCGTGCCAGCCTCACAATTGTTATGCTTGAGGCCATTGTCGCAGCCGCTGTGTCACTTCATCTCACCGAGGACTGTTCTCTTTTTGCGGACCCTCAGTTACCAAGCATGATGTCTTTTTCCAGGGACACGCCTTTCCTGATGACGTGTCTGAAGTAGGTGAGATGAAATTTCCCCATTTTTGCACTAAAGGGACATTCTGGCTGTACAAGACAGATGCGTTATTCTCGCTGCTCAGAGGACATCCAGTGTTCTTTACCAGCACCATAATTCAAACGAACCAGTGTTTCAATGGCTTTCCTTATGCATTGCCTCGCGTTCACATGTATATGAGGTAATTGAAAATACTCTGGTTTGTGGCAGATGCTTCTCAAAGTGATGTCTTTGCTCTGAATGCTCGAAGGACGTCTATTGTGGCAATTTGTTCAATGTAATATGTCATTTGATTTCTTATTACACATTCTAGCACAGTATAGTTAACATTCCAAACAACAGGATCCAGCCTACTCTGGTATGACGTAGCTATAAATACTTTCAAAGAAAGATTCTCTTTCCCCAAACAAGGACGCATTTACAGGTTCAGGGGCTTGGGCTTCAATATATCATTTATGAGGGACACAATTCTTCATTCATATCAGACCACCATACATAGCTCCTTTTCTTCCAGGTCATCAATATATCCCTACAATGTAGAAAAATGCCTGTAAAGTAACATATTCCTGTGCTTGTTAATTTGCTTTTGGTTTCAAGCCACAGACAACCAAAAAGTAAAGCATGCGTTTGTCTCAAAAGTCATGTGGGTAGACATTTCAGGGCAAGTACCAAAGCTAGGTCCCATCTCTCTTCTTGCCCCCCTATCCTTAGCACATGAGGGTCATCTTCATGGTGACAGATGTGGGTTCCTCTCTAGGCTGATTCCAATGCCAGACACATGCAGGATGCGTTTCTGAGACTGTAATCATTCTAGAAGCAGACTGCCTAAGCTCTTTCTTGTGGAGTGGTTGGTGGATTTGAACCAGTGATATATCAGTTAGCAGCCCATGGTCAACTCCCTTTGTGATCAGGGATTCTGGCGAAAGAAAAGGCGCTGGGAAATTTACAAACATTAAAGAGTTTAAAACACAGGCTCACAGTTGGCTCATTTAATAAATCCTTCCTTGGAGCCATATGTCAATGCTTTATACTTATAAAACCTTAATTAGATTTCATAGACTTTCCAGAATTTAAGAGCTAAAGAGTCTGGAAGGAGATGTATGTTCAATTCCCAACTGTAGGAGAAAGCAAGTGATCGGGAGGTTGTAGATCGTCTTCTGGCAGGTGCCCATAATTTCATCATCATAAGACTGTGGCAAATAATATTTTATGGAATTTGTTGGCAAAATGCTTTAAATAATCTAACTCCATCTTCATCTAGGCTCCAGCTTCAAATGAGCCCATTCTGCACTCTAAATATTAAGCAAATTAATCAAACTCATCATTAAGGCATGAGAAGTTCTTAATTAAAATAACTAAGGTCACTAGGAGCCTATCTCATTTAAATTTAAAAAAATATTGTTGTATGTGTTTATAGTGCTCAATCTCTTTTGAAGGAAGTCTTTGAAAATGTACTATCTACTATCTTTATGCAGTTAAAAGAACTTTGGTGGTGGAATGGGGTCAGGGTTAGCAGTTTGAACCCACCAGGAGGAGGATGAGACTTTCTGTCCTTTTGACATTGGAAACCTACAGTGGCCGTGATACTCTGCCCTATAGCATAGCTATGAATTGGAATCAACTCGGTGGCAGTAAGTTTGACCTTTTCTGAACTTACAATACGCAGACATTTGAGAACCACTGATCTCTACTATTTAAATGCTCTCTAGGTGATTCTGATGGTTAACAAGCTTCTAGGAGAGAGAGAGAGAGAGCGCGCGCACACCCTGGTGATGTGTGGTTATGCTTTATGCTGCTGATCATAAGGTCAGCAGTTTGAAACCACCAGCTGCTGCATAGGAAAAAAAATGAGGCTTTCTACTTCTCTTAAAGTGTTATCGTCTCGGAAACCCAAAGGGGCAATTCTACCCTGTCCCATAGCATTGCTCTGAGTCATAATCAACTCCATGGCAGTGAGTTTGATTTTGGTGTCATCTGAGAAATTACAGTAAATTGAACAGGGGCTAATCTTTTTTGAGGGGGAGGAGATTAAAAAGCTTAGTCTCTGACTAAGAAAGCCTGCTGAGCATAGAACTATTATAAGCACTGAATGGCAAGGAAAAAGTTGGAGATGGAATAAAAGTAAAACACAATAAATGTAGAATCAAATCACCCAGCCCAACCCCTAACTTCTATAAAATTCAATTTGAAGCATTCATTGAATATCATAATGGGTTACTAAGAGTATAAAATGGGTTAACGGTCTTAAAGTTTTAGCATAAAATAACTCAATTAATTTTATTAGTGTTTTTAGGGATAAGGATTAAGGATTGGGGATGTGAAGGACAGGAGTGGAATCAGCATAATGACCAGTTATTTGGCTTCGGTAATGGGAATGCTGGTGACAGTGTTGACCCGAGAAATGACAGACAGGAGGAAGAATTATTTTCAGAAACAAATTCTGAGTTCTTTCATTGTGTTTCGGTGTCAGTCTTTCCACCGTCATCTAATTGTCTTTCTAACGTGAGCTATGTTAATAGACAAGGTTACCAAATTTAGTCCAACGGTGTTAAGTGTAAGGAACAAGAATCTCAAGAGGACTCATACATTACACATACTTTATTGAAATGGTGTTAAAAATAAATATTTTGTTTATGCAAAGGCTGCTTTGGCTTCCTTTTGACCCTGTAAGTTTCTGATACTTTTAAAGAGGAAGAAATTCAGAATTCTGTTTAAAACGCTGGTGTCATCCAATTTCACTCATACCTCCGTGAGTTGAGAGCATTGGAATGGGAGAAATCTGATTGCCCTCACTTTTGGTTCTTGACTTCCTGCTGTGTGTACTCTTTACTGCTTGCTTCCCTTGGGCCCACATCAGCAAGATGGTTCAAATTCAAACAGGCAAGCATAGCCTGCAGGCTGACCCAAGCCCCTTCCTTGTGCCATTAGAAGTGGATGCTAATATCCCTTCTTTCAGCTGTCCCCAATGGCTGCAATTGGTTGCGTCAACTGAAGAGAACAAAATATCTAGTTCTCTGTCCCAAATTAATTTCTCACCAATTAGCCTAGGGTGTAATGTCAGAGGCCCAGCCCAGCTCTTAATAAAATTCAACAGGGGTTCAAGCATAGAAACAATCGTGAAGATGATTCAGAACCACGCAATGTTTTTGTTGTTTTGTTTTTCATTTGTGCATGGGGTCACTATGGGTGAAACCGATTCAATGGCACTTAATAACAACAGAACATGCTTCCTAATTTCCTTATCCCTCTCACTGCCTCCTTTCTATCAACATTCTCCATTCTTGTCTTGTCATAATAATCATTGAAATTCAAAGCCAAACTCACTGACATTGAATCGATTCTGACTCAAATCAACCCTAAAAAGATGGGGTGTACCTGCTCCCGTGGGTTTCTGAGACGGTAATACTTTACGGGAGTAGAAAGCCTCGTCAGAGCAGCAATATGTGACCACTGTGCCGCCAGGGCTTCTTAGGGATCATCCAGGCACTTAGAAACAACACAAAACAACTCTCTGAGATTTTTATTTATATAATCTGGGATAGCAGGCAGTTTTTAAAACTCCACAGGTGAATCTCTTGAAAAGTTTTCATTAAGGACCACTGCATTAGATTAGGGGTTTAGTCAGCATATTGTTGTTCGGTTTACTCTTCTTTACCGAGCATGATGTCCTTTTCAAAGGGCTGGTCGCTCCTCATAAGATGTCCAAAGTGCATGAGATGATGTTTCACCATCATTGCCTCTAAGAAGTCTGACTGTACAGATTTTGTTGCTGTTGTTCTTTTGGCAGTCCATGATACTTTCAATACTTGCCAGCACAATAATTCAAATACATCAAATGTTCTTTAGTCTTCTTTAATTAATGCCCAACTTTCACAGGAACAGAAATAAGGCTTTTGAAATGCTAAGGTCAGGTGAACCTTAGTCTTCACAGGAACATCCTTGCTTTTCAACACTTTAAAGAGGCCTTGTGCAGCAGATTTACCCATTGCAATATGCCCTTTGATCGCTTGACTGCTGCCTCCGTGAGCACTGGTTGTGGATCCAAGTGGGACAAAATGCTCCACAACTTCAGCCTTTTAGTTGATAGCCTTGGCTTAGTCAATAAAACACAATTACCCACTTTTTAGTATTCTCTTCTTTCAGCCAAGACCCAACTGACATCAGCCAGGATATCCCATGTTCCGTGTCATCTTGTGAATCTGGCCCGGAATTCTGGCAGCTCCCTGTCAATGTACTGTTGCAACCCTTGTTGAATGAGTGTCAGCAAAATTTTACTTGCATTTGCTGTCAGTGATGATGTTCTAGAGTCTGGGCACTCTGTTGGGTTACTTTGCTTTGAAATGGGTACTAATATGGATCTCTTCCAGCCAACTGTCCAAGTAGCTCCCTTCCAACTTTTCTGGTGTAGAGGAGTGAATGCTTCATCAGCTTGCTGACATGTTTCAATTAGCATTTCATCAATTCCTGGAGCCTTGCTTTTGGCTAAGACCTTCAAGTGGACTTCTTGCTTTAGTACCATTGGTTCTTGTGCAATGGTTGAATGTTGTGCAATGGTGGAATGTTGTGCAATGGTGGAATGTTGCCTGGTTCTTTTTGGCACGGGGACTCTGTGTACATTTTCAGTTTTCTTTTGACGTTTCTGGCATCATTCAAGATTTTTCCACAGAATTTTTCAATGTTGCAAATTGAGACTTGAGTTTTTCAGTTTCAGATATGCTGAATGTGTTCTTCGGTTTTGTTTTTCAAACTATAGGTCTTTGCAGGAGAGCCCTAGTGGCATAGTGGTTACATGATGGGCAGGTAATTTCTAGGTTGCCAACCACTCCTCCCATAAATTGTGGCAATCTCGGAAAATCAACAGAGACAGTCTTGAGGGTCACTCTGAATTGTCGTCAACTTGATGGCACAGAGGTTAGAGTTCTTTTTCTGTTTTGTTAAGGTCTTTGCACATAGCATTGATTTGTTTAGCCTATGACCTTTAGCAATCTGGGAGAGTATCGTTGAGTAAATGCATGGGACCATATGTGACCTCTGACTTCCCTATGGCTACGAGGCACAAGTCAGACATACCATCATCCTCTATTTTTAAACTTATAATCACACCAGCCATTGACTCCACTGCACACTATTTCTGAGCTGCAATTGATAATTTATTGCACTGACCACACAGAACCCAGAGACAATACTCACAGAGGGGTTACCATAGTCAGGGTTACTAACCAGTAAGAATATCCTTATCGGTTCACAACTGGACCTCTCCTCAGCCAGCAAACATGTTGATAATCCCATACACCTTGTGGACAACTCGGTAGAAAACTTTATGAGGTTAGAAAGTCATAATGTTTTCAGTTTGGTTCATGGATATTATTGATTTTCAGGTGTGGTTGGCACTGCCCATTAGACTTTGGTGACTTCCAAGTTGTGTACAAAATGGTAGACTGTAAAAAGCTGGCAGTACTGTGTTGATTTAATAGTTTGTACCACTTTGGCAATCAAAATGACTACTTCCAGAAAAAAATCTCAATTAAAGCTACTTCGTGCTTATTTGGTGAGATGTTTATATCAACTCCCACCAATTTATACCGAGTCAGAGATGGTAAAAAAAAATTATTAGTAGTACCTAGAGATAAAAATGGCCCTTGGTAGCATATGTTAAGCATTGGTCTGCTCACTACAAGGTCAGCAGTTTTAAGCCACCAGCTGCTCCCTGGAGAAAGATGAGCTTTCTACTCCTGTAAAGGTCTAGTCTCAGAAACCAACAGGGGCAGTTCTATGGTCCTGGAGGGTCACGAGGAGTCAGAACAGATTCCTTTCCCCTTGCATTTTAAGCTCCAGCTCCTTACAGAGAATGTGTGGATCTGCTGATTTGTAGATGTGATTGCCATTGTTCATTTTATGTTGGTGACTTTCCATTTGTGTACAAAAAAGGCTTCTTATTAAGTTTAGTGCTGGGTGTGGAAGAAATTCTTATTACTAGATGAATGGATGATTGAATAAATATATTTATGGCACAGATGTGGGACATTCTGTGGAACTAATCACCTAGGAATCAAAATCCCCCTATTGTACTACATATATGCCAAAGTGAATTTTCAATGAGCTATTGACTGCAGGCACACAGATAGAAGAGATTATCAAGGTATTTTTAACGGCCCTGCTTTGTATAATTATCTCTGGACTCTGAATTTGACAAGACATAATGAACCATACAAAGAACTGTAAAGCTGGTGTCTATGATTTGGTATTATAAAAGGAGAGAGAGGCATTCATATTACTGAAAACACTTTTTATTTGCTACTGTCTAACACCTGGCAAACAGGTCCATGCTTGAATTTTTGTTTTAGCATAGTAACGTGTGGACTATATGAAGAGAACGGAGGAGAAAACAGGATTCCACAGGACTGAAAAGAGATGAGCACTTCACCGCTGCACTGGCAGTAACATGATTAATTCAGGAGCCATGGTGAAGCAGTGGTTCAGCACTGAGCTGCTCACAGGCAATTCCCTGGTTTAAACCCACCAGCGTCTCCCTGAGAAAGAAATGGAGCAGGCCATTTCTCTGAAGGTTCATCACTTATAGCATCTATGGGGGCAGTTTTAGTGTAAGTCCTATAAACCAAACCCAAACTCACTGCTGTCGACTTGATGCTGACTCACAGCAAGTCTATAGAACAGGTTGGAACTACCTCTGTGAGTTTCTGAGACGTTAACTGATTATAGGGGTAGAAAGCCCTATCTGTCTCCCCAGGAGCTGCTGAGGGTTCCGAACTACAGACCCCCAGGACTCCCGATTTAGTAATACTACAGGGCTGCTCTAAGTTGGAATCTACTTGATGGCAATGAGGGTTTTTAATTATTATTATTCATTAATTCACTCATCAAATATTTATTTACTGCCAAAAGCGATACACGAGGAAAGAAATGGTCATTAAAAAGACAAGTGGAAAGTCCTAATCAGCTTTCGGTACTTTATCACTATGTTCTAATATCCATTGCAGTGGCTGCGCAAAACTCACAGGCAAAAGGCATGATTAAAAGTAGGGGTGTCAAACTGGCGGCCCACGGGCCGCATGCGCCCCCGAGGTAATTTTTTTGTGGTTCGTGATGCTCTGAAATAAAATGAAAATAGAAAACGTTGTTATGAAGAAAATAGCGCTTAGGGGAGATCGAGGCAATACCACACACATAATTCCCTTGTTAAGCCTTTAACTACTGACGACGAGTACACCGGTGGCCCAGTGCCTTCCCTGGGAGCCTGTGGACGCATTGGAACACGCTGACTCAGTTCCGGCGACGTGTGGAAGCCATGTGTCTGCCACTCAGTGTCACGTCATGTAAACAGATCCCAATAGTGAAAAGGTTAAAAAGAGCGCTCTGGGTGGTGCTGTTATGAATCATACTTAGTGGCAGCGCTAGTTAACATTTTTAGAGGGAGATTACGATTGTGAATCACGTTTGTCAGCTGTCCACTATTTTATGGTTTTTTATTAATTACTTTGTTATATTTTCCAGTCACAACATAAAAGGTATGTGAAAACTAGTAGGAGGAAAATGCTGGCAAGTTTCGGGTAAAAAATAGAATAATTTTAGTTTTATAAATACATTAACTAAAATAAATGTTTAAATAAAAGCAAATATATAGTGTTTTAATTATCCTATCCATATTACTGAATCCTCACTTCAAAATATAAATTTAACAAAGTTTGTGAATGTGATGTGGTGGTGTGAATCTTCCCTGTTGCACCAAATGGCCCACGTTTTAATTGAGTTTGACAACCCCGGTGAAAAGGTTTATCGAGTAAATTAACAAGTTTTGATGCCTCAGTAAGAAATGCTCAGAGTTGTTTATCAGGACATGTTACAACTTCCTGCCAAATCTACTCATAAATGCCTAAAGGGCATACCACTTTGCTATAAGTTTCAACCTGAAGGCACTCAGCTTAATCTCCGTAGGCCAGCAATTCCTACTTCCCCAATTAAGTGGCCAGTGGAACCCCACTCCACAAGCCAACCTCCTGCACTCAGCTTTACTTACTCTATGATTTGGAAATCCAGCACTCTGTTCCATACTCTGCCTCCTGGTTCTCCTGATGCTTTGTTGCTATAGCTGTCATCTGGATCCAGGAGGTTCAATGCACAAGAATCTTAGGACATGTTCCACTCTTGACTGGTAGTAAGATTCTTTCCCCCTGCTTCTCACAAGGCTCATTTTATACACAGCAGGAAGGCACTCCAGGGAGTCCTGTTCACAAGTACTCACAAGTGAATCCTACCAGTATCTTTCTGCACCATCGTACTGTACCCATATAGGGAAAGGCCATTTGATGGAAGTTTGAAACTTGTGTTATAAGAGCCACATTAAAAAAAATGTGCTGCCCCTGCAACAAGAGATAAAGAAAAGGTAAAAGTGGATGTCAATATAGACTCAGAAACCTCCTCTCAAATGTAGAACAGTTAGAGCAAACTGAAGACATGATGGGCTAATAAAGCTGAACAGAACATTTCAAAGGGCAGCTCAAGAAGATGAAGTAAAGCATTGTAATGAAATGTGCAAAGTCCTGGAGTTAGAAAGCTTATGGAGTAGAACATACACCATAGATTTCAAGCTGAAAACAAACAAACAACAACAACAAAAAACCCGTTTAAGCCTCAAGTTTAAATATTGAAGGATTCTATGTGCAAAATGAGAGACAAGTTGGTGGGTGAATGTTGGAAGTACCATGGATAACTACAGAACAAACAAATCTGTCTTGGAAAAGTTGCTTCTTAGAGGCAAGGATGGTGAGATTTGGACTGATGTACTTTGGACATATGGTCAGAAGAGACCAGTCTCTGGAGAAGGACATCATGCTTGGTAAAGTGGAGAAACAGCCAAAAAAGAGGAAGGCCTTCAAGGAGATGGATTGACACAGTGGCTGCAACAATGGGCTATGGCATAGGCATAATTGTGAGGATGGCACAGGAATGGGCAGTGTTTCATTCGGCTGTCCATAGGGTCACTGTGAGTCAGAATGAATCCAATAACACCTAACAGCAGCAGGTGCAAACTTCAGAATGGTTCTGGACGCATCAAAAGATGGGAGGAATACACAAAGTCATTGTACCAAAATGAATTGGCCAATATTCAACTATTTAAAGAGGTAGCATATGATCAGGAACCAATGGTACTGAAAGAAGAAGTCCAAGCCGCGCTGAAAGCATACACAAAAACCAAGGCTCCAGAGACTGATGGAATACCAACTGAAATATTTCAACCAACTGAAGCAGCTCAGGAAATACTCAAGTATGCCAAGAAATTTGGAAGACACTCACCTCTCCAACTGTCTGGAAGAGATCCAAATTTATGCCCATTCCAGAAAAAGCTGACATAACAGATTGTCAAAATTAATGAACAATATCATTAATATCACTTGCAAGTAAAATTTTACTGGAGATCACTTAAAAATGGCTGCCAAAGTACAATGACAGGGAGCTGTGAGAATTCAGGCCAGCTACAGAACAGGCTGTCATTGTTGACATCATATGGATCTTGGATGAGAGCAGATGCTAGAAATGTATTTACTTGTGTTTTATTGACTGCACAAACATTACCCTGTGTGGATCGTACTAGACTATGGCTATCACTGAGCAGAACAGGACTTAGAGAAGTGTTCATTGTGTTCCTGTAGAACTTGTACGTGGACCAACAGAGAGTCATTGGAACAGAACAAGTGAATACACGTGATTTAAAATAGGAAAAGATGTGTGGCCTGGTGGTATCTTTTCACCACAATTACTCAATCTGTATGTTGAGCAAATAATCTGAAAATGAACTAAGAAGAAGAAGAACCAGGCGTCAGGATTTTGGGAAGGCATATTAATAACCTGTGATATGCAGATGACACAACCTTACTTGATGAAAGCAAAGGAAGGTCTGAAGCTCTTGAGGTTGAAAATGAAAGCCCAGTGCCATCAGTATGGACTGCGACACTATGTAAAGTACAAGTCCTCACAACTGCCCTACACACATCGGGATAAATGAAAACATTGACGTTTCCAGGGGCGTTATTTTACTTGAATCTGCAATGCATGATCAAGGAAGCAGTAGTCAATAAAAAGAAAATGCATTGGATCAATCTGCTGCACAGACCTCGTTGAAGTGTTGAAGAGCAAGGATGTCACTTGGAGGACTAAGGTGTGCCTGACCCAAGTCCTACTTACTGCAATGGAGTCAATTCCGACTCATAGTAGTCCTTTAGAACAGAGTAGAATTGCTCCTTTGAGTTTCAGAGACTGAAAATCTTTTCTTTTTCTTTTTAATCATTTTATTGGGGCTCATACAATTCATCACAATACATAGATCAATTGTGTAAAGCACATCTGTACATTTGTTGCCCTCATCATTCCCAAAATTTGCTTTCCTCTTGGGTTCCTAGAATCAGCTCAATTTCCTTTTT
>NW_022103898.1:50087774-50101734 GCF_000313985.2 Echinops telfairi
AACTATAACAACAATTATGAGGACAGCTCAAGAGAAGGCAGTGTTTCATTCTGTTGTACATACAGTTGTTATGAATCACAATCAACTCAATGGCACCACACAAAAATTACCTCTATAGATCAGACTTTGAAAGAATGCAATGGTGATCAAAACCAGACAAATTCCCATCAAGGAAGTCAGAGACTAGTGGAAATGGCTCATGTTAATCAAACCATTATGGGAAATGTAAAATTGCTATAGCCATTGCACTAGAGCTTAAATTTTGAGCACCCCAGTTTGCAAAAGGCCAAGGATGGCAGTGAAAGCCCAAAATCCATTTGTAGAGTACCCACATAGATTAAGCCTTCATTGAATTATTTCTGATCACTAACCAAGGATGTAGAACATGTTGCCCTCATGTGGAGTGCCTGGGAAAATAGATTGCCTCCACCCCTCTGCAGCCAGCTCGGGGAGGGGCAGTCTCTCTTGGGCCTTGCCTGGGTGTATCCTTGATAGAAGTCATTGGGCTGAGGACAGTACAGGGGGTCACATAGCCATGGTCTTGTGCTACTGGTCTCACTTTGGCTGCCTTGGTCAGACCTAGACCAACTTTGTCAGTCCTTCTATTTAACGATGTACATGCTCCAATCATGGTCCCATTCATGCTTCTGTAGTCCCACATGTAATTGTGATGTATCGACCTGCCACCTCACTTGAGTTTGTGACAGTGTCCTTTGTTCCATGCCTTATTTAACTCATGTCCCAATTTTCTGATGCCACTTTTACCTCATGCTAATGGCCTCTCACACCTGGATAAAATGTCTGTGTCTTTGTCACTCTTAAGAGTTAATGGGTGTTCTTCTTAAATGATATTTGAGATTGGAGTCTCTTCAGCACCTTGAAACAAATAAATGTGGCATTGGAATGGAAAGGCCAACCTTAAAAAAATTCTAAGAAGTAATTTTAGCAGGCCTTGGTTTTGGGGAGTGGGTGGGATGGGGACGAGGATAAGTAGAAAACATGTATCGTACTTTAAAGAATATTTGAACTGGTTATTGTAACAGAAATAACCAGCACGAAATGCTATTAAAGAAGATATAGTGTGAGCAATTTGGTTGAACATAATATTCTCTTGGCAACATGAATATGACCTGTTACCAAGAGATGAATAAGATCAATAAGCTATGAAGTATAAATTTTAATTGTTTTCTCTCTTACTTTCCATTGTCACCATTTAATTGGAATAATGGAACTTTTCTTTCTTTCTTTTCTTTTTTCCATTTAGATGTTGCACGAGCGATTGAGCTCCTGGAGAAACTACAGGAATCTGGCGAAGTCCCTGTGCACAAGCTGCAGTCCCTCAAAAAGGTGCTTCAGAGTGAGTTCTGCACCGCCATCCGCGAGGTACGACACTGAGATCGCAATAACTGTGTTCAGCAAGATGTCTTTGAAATAGAAAACAGGTTTTCTTCCACACAAACAGTTGACAGCGTTAGGATTCGAGTTGCATCTGAACTTGCTGTTTTTAGCTCCTTAGACAGATGATAAAATATGCTTCCATCTGCCATATTCCTACATTAGACTCAGTTAGGATCTACACAGCAGGTGACTGTTGCATGCCATCTGAGTGATTTGGTGGTCAAATGTTGCCACCTGGAAATTCAGGTGGAAATGATCACAATTATTAGAGACAGAGTTATTCTTCGACGAACTCTCAGCTAAATTGGTCAAAGGGAAATCGGGAAGAGTAACTGCCCAGGACTAATTGCACAGCGATTCAAACATGACTATTCAGTGCAACAATTGAAAATCTAAAAAGAGCCCTAAAATTACCTCTAAGGGCAATTGTTAGTGATGTTTTCATCGCTGATGGTTTCAAGAAAACCAATTTGAACCAAGTGAATTGAAACGACTCCCAGAATTCCATACTGGAAGGAATCAACCCGACGGCGCCTGGCTTGGTTTGGGGGGTTGGTGATAGAATACGCTATCCAATTAATGTATTAATCAGTGATAAGAGAGTTCACTTGAACAAAATATGTTATATTGCTTTCTTCAGTAAGCTCACAATCTCCTCCCAAGTAGGTCATAAGTAATTATTTATTATAATAAGGTCTGTAAATGCAGCATATTTGCTCTCTTAATATCCCTAAAAATGATTTCCCCACCGTCATCCTCTCTTAAGATGGTTGAACCCAATAACTTTCTGGAGACTATGTTGTCGCAAAATACATATAACATACACACTTCGCTCAAGACCAGGTGTCCTCAAACTATGGCCCGCGGGCCACATGCGGCCCACTGAGGACATTTATACGGCCTGCTGGGTGTTTTTGCCCCATTTGTTTTTTTACTTCAAAATAAGATATGCGCAGTGTGCATAGGAATTTGTTCATAGTTTTTTTTAAAACTATAGTCCGGCCCTCCAACGGGTCTGAGGGACAGTGAACTGGCCCTGTTTAAAAAATTTGAGGGCCCCTGCTCAAGACCATTCTGAGTCATTGTGACCAAATCAGACAGGGCAGAACTGCCCCAGCGGTTTCCATGACTGTGGCTCTTGGGGGGAGAAAGCCTCACCTTTCCCGACCAAAGTGACTAGTGATTTCTAACATGTAACCACCACATGGCCAGGGCTCCTCATACACCCCACAAGGAATGTGTAAATGAAGCTTCTTTTCATTTTGCGACTCGTATTAGGACTCCACCTGGATGAGTCAGGCAGCATGCTGTGGCATAAATAACTGCATGTTATTGTTGTTGTTGTTGTTTGTGCCAAGTCCGTTCTGACGCACCGCGACGCCGTGCACAGTAACAGGAAGCCCGGCACAGGACTGCGCCTTCCTCCCACTCGTCCCTGTGCTTGAACCCTCTGGCAGCCATGGGGCCCATTCAGTTCTTTGAGCACCTTCCTGTTTCTCTCTTCCTTCAGTTTTTGGGCTGGGCACCCTGTGCCACTTTATGGACGGAACATGACAAGGTTGTGCTCGCAAAGCCTGTGCCTTTCTGCAGGGCGTCTGGATGGAGCCTCTCGATGATAGGATGTTCTCAGTGTGTTGTGGGATTGAGTTGAGGCAGAGACTCCACTGAGGGCCTCTCTCGTCCTCTAGTTCTGTTGCTGGGGCTGATGATGCTGATGGGGTTGGGAGCGGGGTGGGGGGGTGGGCGCTCTTATTCCTTGGAGACCATGTGGACCATAAGATCAACCACTCTGTCACCATAACTCAATTCATTGTCATACCTGGAAATGAGCTTGACAAAGTGGCAGTGGAGGGCAATGTCAGTCCCATAGCAAAGGTAGGAGAGTGGGTATCACTATTAAAGTCACAGGAGAACACCTGATCCTCAGTGTAGCCTAAGATGCCCTTTAAGGGACCATCTGATGCCAGCTTCACCACCTTTTTGATGTCATCATACGTGAAGCTTTCACAGACAGCAAGTGAGGTCCCTAACTGACCCAGTGGGGGTGGCGACATGGAAGGCCATGCCAGTGAGTTTCCCATTCAGCTCTGGGATAACCTTTTCCCCGATCTTGGCAGCACCAGTAGATGTGGGTATGATTCCTGGTCCAACGTGACTAAGTCAGTTTACTCGGACCTTCATCACCGTGTCTCCAGGATTCGGCTGCGACAGCACGAGAAGATGCAGCCGCCTGTCGCCCAAGGAGGAGCAGAGAGCCAGGACCTTCCTCTTTTTCACGACCCCTCTACTTTACGAAGCACTGTGTTTTCCTCCAAGCATGGGTCTCCCCTGACAACATGTCCAAAGTTTGTAAGATGAAGTCTTGCCATCCTTGCCTCTAAGGAGCAGTCTGGTCATACTTCTTGCCAGCCAGTCAGTTTGTACTTTTAGCAGTCCCATAAGGGTTTTGAAAACAGACCATTTTTCCCTGGCACTTTGGGACACATGGGAACCATCAACCTTTTGGTTAGTGGTTGTGGGACAGTGAATGATGGCACGTCTAGCCACAGTTTTTGCAACCCCCATAAAATGACTGGAGGTCACCATGTGCATAGGATGTATAGAATTCTAATGAAGGCATTTTTCAGTTTTGCTATTCTTCTAGGTATAAAATAAGCCACTGAAAAGGGGGGGGCGGTGAAATCTTATTACCATCAAGAAAGAAGAGTAGGAACAGGGTCCTTTGAATCCTGAGAGTCCCATGCTGAGGCTGTTTGATCTTGGCAACATTGGTGATAAGTTAGAGAAGAAACAAGAAAGCGGAACGAAGGCCCACAGCAAGAGATATAATGGTGAGCTTGTTGCCCACAGAGCAAGGAGAGTGCCTTTGAGGAGGCAGCTTGCTTTCAGAGTGAAGTGCCTTTTGGGCATTTATCGGCAGTGTCAAAGGAGCTTTGTAGCACTTGCCAAAGCAGAGCAGAGAGGAAGGGTCTCTGTGGCTGAGAGGCTGAGGACCAGAACAGAGAAAAGTTTGTTTGTGGGCATGGCTAGGAAGAGATATGTTGGATCTAAAAGCTGCATCCTTAACAAAGCTGACCCTACATTGTAGCCTGTCATCTTCTGCAATAATCCCATAATCATGAGTATTGTCCGTGAGTTCTGTGTAGCCATTGCAATGGAATGAACCGGCAGGGAAATAAGGTGCTGTGTTAGTCTGGATTGACTAGAGAAACAAATCTATAGAGACACTCATATGTGTGTTAAAGAGAACTTGATATAAAAAACAATTGTATATTGAGAAAACATCACAGCCCAGTCCTGATCAAGTCCGTAAGTCCGATATTTGCCCGTATGTGTGATACCAGTCCATAAATTCCTCTGCAGACTCATCCAGCACATGCAATGATGCTGAATGCAGGAAGGTGACAGGCCAGAGGGTGGAAAGTTGTGTGGATTCAATGGCATTGGATGTATCCAGGGCTCGGGCTGCCATCAGAGTGGCTCCATGTGGCTTGTCCATAGAAAGGAAGCAGAGAGGGAGTGTCACCCTCCTCCAGGGAGAAAGAGATGAGGTCCCAGAATCGTCATGAGAAGGCCACACCCACAAGGAACCATCATCAGGCTGTGGCCTGATTGACAGGCTAGACTCCACCCTTACATTGTATTTATCAAGTTGACATGAAATTAAGTAACCACCACAGGTGTTATGGAAGGTACAAATGATTTCAAAATTGGTAAAGAAGGTTGGGAGGAGAAGCAAGTTTGAATTCCGTTTTACAGGCTTGGTCCAATGGTTGATGCTGGGCTGATGGTGAGTCTCCTCCGCTTTTGCAAAGTTGGAGGAGGTCAGATGCCTCTACCATACCTCTTTCACAGGAGTCAGTGCTTCACTGCTTGTGTCACCCAGAGATTCCTTTTGCAACCTTAATCATGAGTAACACATATTCTTCTTCTCCATCAATGTTAGCTATGTGTCAGCACTAAGTGGCGAAGCTCCAGATGATGACTTGGGAAGAGTCAAGCAAACCTTTCTCACTCAGTATTTAAACGGTAGTCTACCCAATTCAGTTCCAGCTTGAATTCTGCTGGAAGTTAGCTTATCCTGTTTATGCAGGGAGAAAGATGATGTTTTCTACTCCTGTAAGAATTAATGGCAGCAGCCCTCAGAGGCAGTGCGACCCTGCCCTGTGGAGTTGCTGTGAATGAGAACTGTCTTGGTGGCAGTTAGGCATGTTTGCTTTCATTGCTTCTGCGGTGTCTTCATCAGGCATCATGATTCTCTATTTAATTTTAGTTTATACTGACCACGTTGTTGTTAGGTGCCATCGAGTCAGTTCCACCCGTAGTCACCTTACACAGAACAGAAGGAAACACTGCCGGGTCCTGCGCCACCCTCACAATTTCTCCTATGCCTGAGCCCATTGTCCCACTCACAGTATCAGTTCACCTCCATGAGGGTCTTCCTCTCCTCCACTGCCCCTCTACTTTACCAAATGTGATGTCCTTCTCCGGGGACTGGTCTCTCCTGACAACATGTCCAAAGTATGTGAGACACAGTCTTGCCATCCTGGCCTCTAAGGAGCACTCTGGCCATACTTCTTCCAAGACAGATGATTTGTTTGTCTTTTTAGCAGTCCATGATGCTTTCAGTAATCTTCTCCAGCACCTCAATTCAAATGCATTGATTTTTCTCCAGGCTTCCTTATTCACTTTCCCATATATATAAAGCAATTGAAAATACCATGGTCAAGTCCACCTTCATCCTCAAAGTAACATCCTTGCTTTTCATTCTTTAAAGAGATCTTCTGCAAAAGAGTTACCAAATACAATGCATCTTTTAATCCCTTGACTGCTGCTTCCATGAGCATTGATGAGATCCAAGGAAGACAACATCAATGTTTTCTCCATTTACCATGATGCTACCTATTGGTCTAGTTGTGAGGATTTTGTTTTTCTTTACATTGAGTTGTAATCCATACTGAAGGCTCAATTGTTTATCTTCATCACCATGTGCTTTAAGTTCTCCTAGCTTTCAGTTAGCAACATCATGTTATCTGCATATTGTAGGCTGTTATAAGCCTTCCTCTAATTTTGATGCCACATTCCTCTTTATATAAACCTGTTTCTCCAACTATTTGCTCAGCATTCAGATTGAATAATTATGGTAAGAGGATACAACCCTGTTGCATGCCTTTCCTGATTTTAAACCATGCAATATTCCCTTGTTCCATCCACATGCCTGCCTCTTGATCTGTGTGTGTTAGTCTGGGTGGACTAGAGAAACAAATTCATAGGCACTCGTATGTGTATAAGAAAGAGCTTTATATACAAGAGCAGTTGAATAATGAGAACACAGTCCAGTCCAGCCCAGATCAAGTCCATAAATCTGATATTAGCCTATATATCCGATACCAATCTATAATGTTCTATTCAGACTCACTAAGCACATGCAATGATGCCAAATGCAGGATATCATAGGCCAGCAGGTGAGAAGTCTGGTGGATCCCATGCTGTTATAAGGATCTCAGTGCTGGCAGGGCTCTCCACATGACTTCTCCAGCTCCAGAGGTCTGGCTCCATCAGCCTCTCTCCATGTGCCTTTTCCACATGGATGTCTCACTGGGAGTGAGCATGTGTCCCTGCTCCAGTGAGCTATTTATCTCCCTACCATCTCCAAATGAAGTCATCAAGCTATGACCTGATTGACAGGCTAAACTCCACCCTTTCACTTGTAAGTCTCAATTTGACACAGATTATGTAACTCCCACAGACCACCCCTTGTCAATTTGATACTTTCAATATCTCTTTAGCCATATATAATTTTTAAATAAGCAATAATAAAATCATATCCGTAGCTAACAGGATAAAACTAAAATGCATACAGTTCAATATGTGCCATGCTCATATAAACATACATTCTGTAAGTGAACAAAACAAAAATATCCTATGCCAACCATTGCACTTAAGTAACACCTACACCTTAATCCCATAATCCTATGAATATGCTCCGGCCCCTATGAAAGTTTGTAAGTCAACTTCATCCTCCCCATTTGGGATATCCAGTTTCTATACTGCCCACTTACATCAACCCAGTGCGCTGAGGAGACAATTATATCCTTTGATGTGAAGAATCTTTATCCCAGTTGGAACCTTGTGAAGTCTGTATCCATAAGCAACGTCTAATCAGGACAGGCCATCCATCAAGTCTGCAGCAATATGCACCATTTCTCAGGCTCAAATATCTTCTCTTCATCTGGTCAGGTTCTGGTCAATTCAGTGTGGGCTGCCTCACTTAGCCTCATCAGGATGCCCATTGGTCACTTTGTCTTCAGACCATGAACTTGTCACAAATTCTCAACAGGCCTAGCCCCCTTGTGTTAGGTCATGAACTTCAGACCAGTCAACCTGCTCTTGACTCGTTTTCTCTAGTTCCTGTGAACCAGGTCCACTGTGTGTCAGTGGTCAGACTCAACCCATCTCTTTATTACTGCATTTCTCTCAGTTCCACTCAATAATTGGATCCAGGTGGTCACCTAGCAAACATTTTGGCCTGCCCACAGCCTCCTTTTAACATTTAATCCTAAAGAGGAGTTTTCTTCATGGTTCCAGATTTTTTTCCAGCTCCTGACAAAAGCCACTAGTTCAAATTCAAATATCCAAAAAGTTCCCTTTTCCCCTTCAATCTGTCAACAACGGCCCCTTAGGCAAGACTCTTTGAATACAAACATCCAGAGTACTCCAAAGCACTGGGAGGGGCTTATCATTTCAGAGCTTTCTTGGCAGGCATGTCTTAAACCATTTAAAGATAAAATTTCAATGGCTCAAAGCAAGTGGGCTTATAAGCTCTCTATTTTCATACTTCCCAATAATCATTTCTTTAAACCCTTATATCAGCAATAATAAGCAGAAGTCAGTATAAACAAAGTAGAATCAGATTCTTAAAACTCAAAACAGTCAAATTCAATCCTTATTTAGTTTATCTTAATCCTTATCTAAACGATTCTATTAATACAAAATATGGGATTATGTCTGAGAGCATCAAGGCAGAGCCAGGCTTTCTGTCGGTAATTTTCACTATGCAGCTGTGAGAAATTCAAGGGGCGATTTTGCCACCCGAGCTGGAGACTGACATTTATCACAATAATTTTTGCCATTTCAGACAGGATTAACTTATGGTAATTTCTACGAATCAAAACTTTAAATTCCCATGTTCTTTCCAGGAAACAATCCAGTAAACTGCATGGACATAGCTGACCTTCAGATAGCTAAAGAAGAAAAACTATCATGAGGGAGAAATCAAACACATACCCATTCATCATCCTCATGATTTGTTTGTCTAGTACCCCACTCCTGGTACTATAATGTGTTAGTCTGGGTAGACTAGAGAAATAAATGCATAGGCATTCACATATGTTTAAGAAAGAGCTTTATATACAAGCAGTTGAATATTGAGAAAATATCAATATTAGCCCATATGTCCAATACCAATCTACAAAGTCTTCTTCAAACTCACAAAACACATGCAATGACACCAAATGCAGAAAGATCACAGGCCAGTGGGCTGGCAGTCTTGTGTATCCAGTGGAGTTGTAAGCATCTCAGCACTGGCAGGGGTCTCCACGTGGCTTCTCCAGCTCTAGAGGTGTGGCTTCATCAGCCCTTCTCCATGTGTCTTCTCCACATGGATGTCTCAATGTGGAGTGAGCATGTGTCCTGCCTTCAGTGAGCTGTTTATATCCTTCGTGCCTTCAAATGAGGTCATCAAGTTACTAACTGATTGGCAAGCTAGACTCCAGCCCTTCACTTTGAATCCTCAAATTGACACTAGATTATGTAACTACCACACCATATATCCATGTATAAGTTCTACATGAGCACAATGAAGTGTTCTGGAATTCCCATTCTTCTCAAGGCTATCCATAGTTTGTTATGATTCATACAGTTTAATGCTTTGGCATACACGAGTATACATATTGAACATAGCTGAAATAAATAAAAATAATTTTATTCCCAAGTTTTAGCTTATGAATTTGTCCAAAGGATATGTCTCAGTGTGTGAATTCTCACTTACTGAGAGATATACAGGATATCTGGAAACCCCAGGACATCTTGCAGATGAACAATCTGTAGTCGCTTTACAGATGAAGACAAGATCCCCTATACATTTCTCTTTCCTCCCACAACCCTACTCTCCTGAGATTAGCTGGTTGACATTTCCTCTTTAGACATCTCTGGTTACTACTGTATGTTAGTATTCTGCCTGCCACAGAATTAACCAGAAAATATCTAATATATCCCCAGTTCTATGCATATGCAACTCATGATTAATGCAGTCTCTACTTTCTTAGAATTTACATGTCATTTGGAGGAAATTATGATCAACAAGTACATATGGAAAACAATATCAGAGAATGAAAAGATAATGGTTAAAAATATAATTAGAGGAAGAGATATGACTTTTTAGTTGATATATTTGAGAAAGAAACAAAATGTAGAATAGGACCAGTCAAACTAATATGAAGGGAAATCAGGCTCCATATAAAGAAAATCACAAGTGCAAAGATTTTGAGACAAAAATGAGTTTAGTCTAGTATTAGGAATACCACAGAAGCCAGTGTATCATTGTACTCAAGTACTCCCTCAATGCAAGAACATTTTTTTTTCTTATACCCTGCATTCTGTGATACTCACCTTCCCGACATGATTGCTGAAGACAAACATGGGTGCATAAGCAAATGTGGTGAAGAAAAATGATGGTGCCCAGCTATCAAAAGATATAGCGCCTGGGGTCTTAAAGATAAACAAGCAGCCATCTAGCTGAGAAGTAACCAAGCACACCAGCCTGTGCAATGATGACCCCAATTCTATCTTACAAATCCGGCTAGACCGGAGCATGTACACTGGTACATATAAGAGTTGGAGACACAGGGAATCCAGGATGGATAAACCCCTTGATATTGGACCAATAATGAGAGCAGCGATTGCAGAAGAGTAGGGGGAAGATGGAAGGAGAAAGCAGGAACCCATCACAATGATCTGCATATAACCCCTTACGAGAGGGACAGACAACAGAAAATGGGTGAATGGAGACATAGGTCACTGTAAGACATGAAGAAAAAAAATGATAAATTATCAAGGGTTCATGATGAAGGGAGGGGAAAAAATAAGGAGCTGATACCAAGGGCTCAAGTAGAAAGAAAGTGTTTTGAAAATGATGAGGGCAACATATGTATAAATGTGCTTGACACAATGGATGGATGGATTGTGATGAGTGGTACAAACCCCAATAAAATGATCACACACACAAAAAGAGCCAATGTATGTCGACTAGGAATAAACTAGGTAGGGTCTATGGAGGCAGCCAGTGACCAGATAAGATAGAGTCTCCCAGGCTCCATTAGGAACTTGCATGTATTTTAAGCCACTGAGAGAATAAAAGATAGTGCAAGATTAGAAACAAGAGAGGCCCACAGGAAAACAATTGACTAGAAATGATGATATTTTGGACAAAAGTTGCAGCAGTGTAAATAGTCAAATTCAGAGTCTTGTGGGGGTGTGTGATTTTATTGTTACGTAATGAATTGTGCCCCACCCCCGGAAAAATATACAGTGTAAATCCTAACCTTTATTCTTATGATTATCATCCCATTTGGAAATCAATTGTCTCTTTTATGTTAATGAGGTAGGATCAGCGTAATGTGTTTTGAGTCCATTTCTTTTAAGATGTAAAAGAAATGAAATAAGCAAACTAGCAAGCAGAAATGGAGAGATACCAAGCCACATGAAGAGTATGAAAGAGCAAAATTTCACAAAGACAATGACTTTTTTCCGGAGCCCACAGACAGAAAAAGTCTTCCCCTAGATCCAGCACCCTGACTGCAAGCTTCTAGCCTCCTGAACCAGTGAAAAATAATTTCTGTTTGTTAAAGCCGCCCATTTGTAGCATTTTGCTTATAGCAGCACTAGATAACTAAGAGTCAATGGAGAACACAGGATTTGAGAGTAAGAGAAGAATAAGCATTCTCTTTTTCTCAAAGTTGGAATTGAACAATGGGATAAATGATAATATGATGAGATGAGAATATTTGGGGATGAAATGGGTATAGCAAACATTATCAAGAGCTCTGTTTCTGGCATAGTACATTTGTGCTACTTTTTAGACATCCCAGTACAGAGGCCTAGTGGCAGTTGACTTTAAGTCTGAAACCTTTGGGAGAGGCCAGGTCTGGAGATATAAAGGTGGTATAGTTACTGCTGAAGTAAACATACTTTCTACTTAGAAGCAAACACTTGATGGCAGTGGGTCACTTAAAAAGAAGTTACTAAGAAAAAAAGTGAATGAGAGTAAAGAAGAAAACAAATATGGGTAATTGATAAAGGTTTAATACACTGATCTTACAAACCCTGCCAATGATAAAGTAAGTGTGGTGTATTTACGGGGCCACTGAAGTCTACCTGTAGTCTATAGGCAGTTCAAAATCACAGGGAAATGAGGTTTTTTCTTTTGTTTTGTTTTTACATTTCACAAATTTGGAACAATACCATTAATTTTATGCACACAGAGAAAACATTATCATCTTAGTAATCATTTTGTTCTTAAAGGCAATGCGTGTTACACAGAAATTTTGTTGGCGGTGTCATCAACACGATGTCATCTCATTAGCTAAGATTCCACACTAGCTTGCATAGTACTATTTGTATTTAATCTTGCATTTTAAAACATTTATTTATTGTGTTGCTTTCCATTTCCAATTCATTAGAACTCTCAGTAGTATAAAACTAGCCCTTTGGTGTGGGGAGTAATGATAGAAGAGCAAGATGTGTAGGACAGAGCTGCTACTAACAAGCTCTGCAGTACAAACACACTAGAAGGAGCTGCTGCTGGACACGTGACTTCCGAAGGCAGAAGGGAACATCACACCAGAAAGAATGATAGTGCGGGTCTGAAAATGAATGCTTATCGATTCAGGAAGATTATGCTGGCATGACGCCTTTGAAGTTTTGGTTTCTCGTTCAAGTAATTCTCAGAATCTCTGTAACTGAATTATTTGAGATATCAGAAGTACTTGCTGTGCAATACTTTCCAGTGTGAAAGTTATATACTTTTCTTGAAAGGTGAAGAACAAAAACTATAGTCACATTTTTCTTAGTTCTACTTACAGATAATCACCAATAGGTGATTTGTAATACCCAAATTACTTTCAAAAAGAAAGCAGAGCAAGCTAGCCCCCAAACTTTCATATTGGCATATATCAGTGTTACAGTGATTGTTATCTGTTGAGTTAGGGACACAGTTTGTTTTACATTTGGATGAAATCACTGAATCAACTCTTAAAAAGACTGTTGGTGGGGTTATTAGATGCCATTGAATTGGTTCCAACTCACAGTGAATCTATGTACAACAGAATGAACTACTGCCTGGTCCTGCAGCATCCTCACATTTGCTGTTCTACTTGAGCACATTGCTGCAGCCGCTTTGCCAATCCATCTCACAGAGGGTCTTGCTCTTTTTCGCTGCCCCTCTACTTTACGAAACATGACAACCTGTTCCAGGGACAGGTCTCTCCCAAGAATGTAGCTTGATAAAACATAATTAGTTACTTAATTAACTAATTCATTATAAAATTAATTAGTACTAAAAGTATGCTTAAAGTAAATTAGGATATTTCTTTGACTAACTTTTTCCTGTAATACCAAAGACCTAAACTCACTGATTCAGGGGTCCAAAAATTCATGTTGAGATTAGGGCAATAAAGAAAAACATTGCTATATTAATAAATAAGTTTCAGTTGAATGTCAATCAACACATAGCCTTTTTCAAACAGATAATGGTAGTCTAGACTTTTTTGCATTTTATTATTGAAAGGTTTCCAAAGAATTGTGATCACTAATTAGCCTGCACCAACTCTGCACATGTTTTCAGGGTACAAGGCAGGGAAATGAGCTGCCTGCAATAAGCTGCTACCTTTCTCAGATGAGCTACACTTGGTGACAAGAAGAAGGCACATACAAGCTTTTGAATAAGGAATGAAATAGCATTATTCTATTTATATTGTTAATAAAGACTATTTTTAACATAGTTTATTTTTTATTTTTTAAATACTTTTGTTGGGGGCTCTTACATCTCTTATCACAATCCATGCATTCCTCCAATATGTCAAGCACATATGCTATCATCTTCATTTTCAAAGCATTCTCTTCCCACTTGAGCTCCTGATATCAGCTCCCCATTTCTTCCCCCTCCCTCCCCAGCCCACCTTCCCTCAGGAACCCTTGATAAGTTAGAGATTATTTTTTCCATATCTTACATTGTCCTCCTTTTCCCCTCACCGACTTTTCCATTATTTGACCCCCTGGGAGGGGGTTCTAGATTGATCCTTGTGATCAATTACCTCTTTCTCACTCCACCCTCTCCTAACCCTCCTGGTTATCTACTCTCCTTGCTGGCACTGAGGGGTTTATTTATCCTGGATTCCCTATGTTGTGGGCACTTATCTGTAGCAGTGTGCATGATCTGGTCTAATCCTATTTGTAAGGTAGAATTGAGGTCATGATAGTGGGGAAGGAAGCACCAAAGAACTAG
>NW_022103898.1:50102386-50108410 GCF_000313985.2 Echinops telfairi
ATTTCCCTCTTGTCCCACCATCATGTTCAGCCTTCATTCAGGTTTAGCAATTCCTCGCTGCTACATTGCCCTTGATTGAGCCCCACGAGGCATCCTATGACCTTCCTTCCATTAATTTAGTTCACTTGTTCCTGGGTTGGTCCTCCACCCCCCACTTCCCTTCTTCCATCTCCCCTTCTCCCGTATCCCCCCAGAACCATTAGTCCCATTCTTTTTATCTCTAGATAATTTATTCCACCTATCTTATCTAGATAGACATGCAGATACATTAATAAGTGCAAAAACCAGGCAAAGCCAAATAAAACAACAAAGGAAGTAAAAACCAACAAAACAATAACAACAGCAGCAGAAAGCAAGAACAAAATAATAATAACAAAAAGAAAGTCACTGACAAAATAGAAAAGCCTATAAATAGTTCAAGGTCTGTTTGTTGGCCTTTACTGGTGTTTTCCAGTCGAGTCTGATGGGGTGCCACACTGTTTCCAAAGTCTATTTTTGGTATTCCCCGGGGGGTTTCATCACTCTGCTCCCCCTGCTGCTCTGCTGCATGCCCTCAGCGCCTCACCCAAGCATGATTTGGCCAGACCGTGCACTATTCCCGCACTGTGTCTCCAGTGCTGTCCCCCACAGAGCCATGGTTCAGTGAGGGACTCCGTGTTGCGTGGTGGGGCCAGTCCTACAGTCCTCCCAGTGCATTGTCTGCTCCGAGCAGGAACATCAGTCTTTGGGGTTCGTGGGCCAGGATGTCCTCCCCTCCCTCTCCATCCTTTTGCATTTCTCCCATGTGCTCTAATTCAACATGCCTCTCTCCCCATACTATAGCCCCAGTGCTGTCCTCTGATGTGCATTCTTCTGAGGGGTGCGGGTGTCCACATAGTTGGGATAGGGGCTGGCCCTGCACACCTCTCTATGGGTTCCCAGGTACATGCCGGTATGCTGTATTCACATCTTGGTGCATCGGGTTGAAGCCTGGTCTCTCTCTCCCTCTCCTGTGGAGATATAAACTGTCCCCTTGGGTGGATTAATGGCCTGCTCCCCTCTTACCCATGCATCCCTCCCCCCTCTCTTTCTATCCCCCTCTTATTTAGTTGGCTGCCGTATGTATCCCTGGGTTGGGTTTGACCCCTGCTACTGCCATAGTTGCTGGACCTCACCTCAGGGATGTATGTATATAGTAGTTTTTCTCCTATGCCCCGTTTGTTGTTGTTGTTGTTGTTTTGTTTTAAGCTTACCTCAGTGAACTCATGTTGTACTTTTCCTATTGTGATTTTCTCACTTCACTTAGCATGAAATCCTCCAGTTCTTCCCATGCAGCAATCCACTTCATGCGTTCATCATTGCATTTTAGGGGCATGTAGTACTCCATTGTATGTATATACCAGTTTTTTGATCCATTTGTCTGTTGATGGAAATTTGGATTGTTTCCAACTCCTTGCAATTGTAAACTGTGCCGTGATGAACATTGTAGCACAGATGTCTGGCTGTGGTTTGTTTCTTGCATCTTCTGGGTATATGCCCAGAAGGGGAATTGTTGGGTCTTATGGTAGCTCAATCTCATCTGTTTTAGATACCGCCAAATCGATTTCCATAATGGCTGTGCATACCTACAGGTCCACCAGCAGTGGACGAGGGTTCCTGTCTCCTCACAGCCCCTCCAACACTTGTTGTTTTCTGATTTTTTTGAATTGGGCTATCTTAGAGGGTATTTCTCTTATGACTAATGATTGGGAACATTTTCTCATACGTTTATTGGCCTTTTGGGTTCCTGCCCCTGTGAAACTTATGTCCATGTCCTTTGCCCACCTCCTCAGTGGACAGTTAGTTTTTTTCTTATTGTAAGCTTGCAATGTATTGTAGATTTTAGTAATAAGGCCTTTGTCTGATGTGTCATTGCTAAAGATGTTTTCCCAGTCTGTGGGCTCTCTCTTGGTGAATTATTTCAATGTACTCAGGTGATTTATCAATAAAGAATATTTTTGTAGTTTTCAGTGCCTTCAGTTTTAGCTCACTATTAATTAGCTTGAATGACCTAAACTTTTAAGTAAGAGGTTGACATATAAGGCTTTTAAAATACTGGTTTTGTATAAGAAACTTTTCTAAGAGAGATGAATTCAAATACAAATAGCTCAGTTACCCAGAGATGGACTTTTCCCCAACATTTGATATTCTTTGTGACTCAGAGAAAGAAATCAATACTTTATGAGTAATCATACGCTAAAAGGACACTCGATTTCTGCAACAAAACACTGAGGGATTCTTGCCATAACCAGAGTAACCAAATGTGGAACTAGCAATCAATGTATTTTTAGGTCGGTGTCTTCGGAATTGAAAATATTCATCAGGAGGATGTGCTCATTGAGGTGCTGAAAGTGGCCTTCTCTGAGGATCTACTCTGAAATGTCCAACTGCCATATGTGGATTGGGATGTAAATACAGAACCAAAGGACACAGTCACCAAAAACTCTCTCTCTTACTAATTGGCAGATATTGTATGATAGTATTTCCTAAGTAGCAATATAGAGGAAGAAAATACACTGACTTGATAAGGAGGTTGATGATCATTTTGTGGTAGTCAGACTATTCACAAATACTCCAGATCTACAGTTCAATTGCTCATGGTCCTCAATCAGACATTGTAAGACTGAAGTACAGATGGGAATTATGACTACAGTGCCTCTCACCAACCATATATGAGAAGTTTTCCTATGAGGCCCTCTCTTCTATTACAGGGACTAGGCAAGTAAAAAGATCAGTGTTGTAGCTATGTTGACCAATGTTTGAGTCTCAATCCAATCACTTATTTTTCACTCCTTTACCACTCCATACTACTGGAGTAAAACAACAACAAGCTCCTGTGATCCTGATAATTAGAGATCATGGAGGTAAAGCCACCTAGAGAGGCCTTTACTGTCTACTATCCAATAAATACACAATTTAGAGAAAGGATTATTATTACAAATGTGGGGTGTCCATTATTGTCCCTAGGTTTGGTGTTTTGGTGAGGCAGTAAAAGGGTAATAGATGGGAAAATAAATGCGAGTTTCTATCAGGTAATTCTAAGAAAGCATTTCAGACTAATAAACAGATTTGTCTTCCCCACCAACAATCACAAAATAAAATAAATTGAGCCATTGCTCTCAAATGCCATAGTTATATGGAAAATTGTCCTTTGATACAAATGTTTTTCACCTAAGTGTTGTTCTGTACATCAGTTTAATTTACCATCATTGAAGCTTAGTCAATATTATAACAGAATCAATTCTTAAGGAAGGACATCTTGATTGGTAAAGGACGGGGTCAGTGGAAAGAGGGAAGCTCCGAATGGCCCAGTTGAACATCACAGCTGCAATGCTAAGCTCGAACATAGCTCTTTACCCAGAACTGAGGTGGTGCTTTGTTCTGTTTTGTGTCGTGGGGTCAATATGAGTCAGAACCAACTTCATCGGCACCTAATGTCAATTACAAAAATTGTTAACTGCGTAACAGAAAATGGGTTGAAAATTACCCAAAGATAATCTTGAAAGTGGATCAATAGGGAAAAGATTAACCAGGATACAAATAAGGAGAAGAAAGAAAACAAACACTGAAAATCAGTCAGAAAAAACAAACCAACAAACAAGGAAGGAATGCAGATGCAAAATGAAGAAGGAGGCAGAGATAGACAAGAAGTAATGGATTGATGAACCTTGGCTTAATATAGTATAATGAAAGAACATTACAGAGTCAAAAATAATAATGATATTAATTCAGACAAACTTGGATTCCAATCCATACTTGCTACTTTATCATCTGATCTTGTATGAGTTACTTAATGTCTGTGATTTTAATATTACTCTTAAAAAGCAGAAAATGAGTAATTTAGGAGCTATTAAGAAGATTAAATCAAATAAGAAAACATACATAAAATGCTTTGATGAATGCAGTGGCTAGGGAAAATAGTAATAACTCATGAAATCATAGCTAGATTCAACAAAATGACAGGGACAAGATCAAGAAAAAATCAGTCTAATTCCTCTACACAAACAACTAGAATTCTGAAAATGAAATAAATAAAACAATATGATTTATAATGGCCATCAGAAAGATGAAATACTTCGGCATAAACCTAACTAGGAATGGAACAGACTTACACACAGAAAACTATAAAACACTATGCAAAAAGAGAAGACTTATGTACATAAGATATACTATATTCATAAATTGGAAGACTTAACATTCTGAAAATATCAATGCTGCCCAACGCAATCTACAGATTAATGCATTCCTGATCCAGATTCTACCAACTTTCATTAGAGAGGAAAAACCAATCACCAACTTCATATGGAAAGAACAGAGATGCCAGATAAACAAAGCAATACTTAAAAAGATCAAAATTGGAGGCATTTCACTTACTAATCTTAGAATCTATTCTTCAACCAAATAAAATCTAAATAGCTTGGCACTATTACAAGAACAGACATGAAAATCAATGGAACAGAACTGAGAAAGAAGTGTTCCTGTCCATCTGTGGACAGTTGATCTTTGATCAAAAAGTAAATAAATAAATAAGGCTGTGATTAAAAGAGATTGTGTCTTTAACAAAGCATGCTGACAAAACAGGATATCCATTTATCGGGAAAGAATAAAATAGGGTTGATATCTAACACTATATAAAAAAAACTAAATATGGATTAAAGACTTAAAATTAAACCATAAAACTATAAAGATCACTATGACAATTTGCCTGCTCATTCTTTAAGGGTATCAAGGGCTCTCAAATGAGTATTTCAGTAGGAAACTTGCCTCATTCCCCTCATTCTAACCTTGCCCCTTCAAACTTTGTATGCTCCTTTTTTGACATGGCATAAATATAAATTTTTCAAAATCCTCTGAGGTAGGGCTAAATAGATGGAAAATACCATCTTCCAAAATAGATAGACCTAGGTAGATATGCCAATGAACAGTTGCTTCATATATATACATATATGTATGTATATATATATACATATATATGATTTTGTAACAATATTTCTTTGATTGCCATCCTGTATCCAGGTATATAGTAGAGCCTAGAGGGAGCAAAGAGACCCTGATGATGTAATGGGTGACAATTTAGGTTGCTAAATACAAGGTAAGCAGTTGGAACTCACTAGTGAGAATAATAAGGCTTTCTAGTCCAGTAAAGAGTTACTCTCTTGTTAATCTGTAGGGGAAGTTCTAGTTTATCCTGTAGGGTCACTATGGGTTGGCAATCAACTCAATGGCAATGAGTTTGATTTTTGCTTTGAGAGGGGCAAAGTTATGCAAACTTTGGAAATATTTGGGGGGACTGGATTGCTGGTGTTGAGGTCTGAGGATTATAGTTTGAGGGACATCCAGTTCCACAAATACACAGTTTTGCATCATACTTTGGCTTTCTACTCCACAAAGGCTTACAATCTGGGAAATCCACAGGAGCCATTCTACTCTGTCTTGCTGGGTCACTCTGAGTCAAATTGATTTGCTTTTGCTGTTGAGTAGCAGCAGCTAGAATCTTAAAGATTAGAAGTGACCTCTAAAACATAACTATCCATCTCTTCCTGATGGGACCAAAGAAACGTGAAGAAAATAAAAGACTCAAGAAAAAAAATTAGTCTAAAGACTAATGGACTCCATGAACGACATACAGTCTCCACTAGCCTGAGACCAGCAGAATTTGATATTGCCCAGCTAGCCTTACTGATGGTTCTGAATGGGTTTTACAATAGATCTTGAACAGAGTGTAGAACAAAATGTAACAATCATAAAGACGCCAGATGAGTGGTTTGATAGAGACTTATGAGATTCCCAAGACTATGAACTTTAAGCATTTTAGATAGCCTATAAAGTGAACAAACCCATGAGGAATGTGCTCCTTGGACAATAAAACATATCAGACCAAAGGGGTTTTAGCATTTGTCTAAAACCAATGTTCTTTTATAACTTTCCTCTAGTTCCTAAATGTTTCCTCCCCGTTCCCACTATCATGACACAAATTCTACCTTGCAAGTCTGCCTAGACCAGAGG
>NW_022103898.1:50110114-50111427 GCF_000313985.2 Echinops telfairi
GCAACACATTTGTCTTCAGCGATCATGTCGCGAAGGTGTGCATCATGGATGACTGGTCCTGTAAAGATTTACACCCTCAACAACCCTAGGTAAGGTCAACATGAGTTGGAATGGGCTTGATGGCAGTGAGTTTGGTTTGGCATTTGGGTGAAAAAGGATCCCTTTTAGCAACAACCTAAATTTTAAAATATACATTTATAGAAATATAAGAAAGAATACAGAGACTATAATTATATACTCTCGATTGTAGATTTTTTCTTTAAAGATGTTCACAAACGGAAACGTTTTTAGAACAAGGCAACTAGGACACGTAGGGTTGGAAACCTGGAGAAAAGGAAAGACTCACAGAGCGTCATCTGAAGAGAAGTCGTGTGCAAACGCGATCTGTCATCCTAAATCTGACAGCATCCAGGGAATGTGGAAAACTGTGCTAGACCTCTGAATGGTGAATAGGAGTCAGGCTTCTCACTTCGTAAGGATCACTAGCAATACCCAGCAGTGAGCTCATCTGCAATATAAGAATCTTCATATAACAGCAGCAGAGAATAGATAACTGCTATATTTGAAATATGAAATATAACTGCTATATTTCAGACCACTTTAAAACATGACTTTTTATTATAAGGTCATGTATAGGCTTTGTGTTGTACACAAAATAAGAGCAAAATTTTTTTAATTACATATATGTATATGAGTATATATAAACATCTATATACATTCACACACACACATATATACACATAATATACATAAACATGTACATGTTTGCACGCGCACACACATACATACATATTTTCTTTTTTTTTTTTTTTTAGGGGTCACTGATGTTTATTTTGCAAACAAAACCACTGGGGATGTTGCCTGTTGACACCTCGGGATGACACTGGGACACTTGGTGGGAAGCTCGTGAGAAGGGCGAGGAGTTGGGATGTCACAGGATCACAAAGCTGGGGTTTCCAACTGGTGTCCAGATGGTCTGGCTTGGCTGCAGGGGCAGCTCTAATGAAGCGGTGAGAACGCCGACAGGCTCAGGGGAGGGACGACCAGAGGTCTGCCTGCCCAGCTTAATTGGCGAGGGGATTTCAGAACTTCTGGCCAGCGAACTTGGCCTTGTTGCCCAGCTCCTCTTCAATTCTGAGGATCTGGTTGTACTTGGCCAGGCGCTCAGATTGGCATGGTGCGCTAGTCTTGATCTGTCCAGTAGAGTCGCACCACTAGGTCAGCAATGAAAGTATCCTCGGTCTCCCCAGAATGATGAGACACCACGACGCCCCACCCATTGGACTGGGCCAGCTTGCACGCCTGCAGAGACT
>NW_022103898.1:50111527-50131991 GCF_000313985.2 Echinops telfairi
GGCCAGCGAACTTGGCCTTGCTGCCCAGCTCCTCTTCAATGCTGAGGATCTGGTTGTACTTGGCCAGGCACTCAGATCGGCAGGGCGCTCCAGTCTTGATCTGTCCAGTACAGAGTCCCACCACCAGGTCATCAATGAAAGTATCCTCGGTCTCCCCAGAACGATGAGACACCACGACGCCCCACCCATTGGACTGGGCCAGCTTGCACGCCTGCAGAGACTCGGTCATGGAGCCGATCTGGTTCACTTTGAGCAGGAGGCAGTTGCACGACTTCTCGCCCATGGCCTTGGCGATTCGCTTCGGGTTGGTCACTGTGAGATCGTCCCCTGCCACCTGGATCCCTGAACTGGCAGTGAACTTGGCCCAAGCATCCCAGTCATCCCATCCTGGTCAAAGGGGTCTTCGATAGACACCACTGGGTAAGTCCGTGATGAAGGACTTGTACAGGTCTGCCAGTTGGTCAGGTGAGATGTACCCTCTGGGGGCATCAGGAGACTTGAAGTTCAAGTCGTATTTCCCAGACCTGAAGAACTCAGAGGCAGCTACGTCCATGCCAATCACCACCTTGTCAGTGTAACCAGCTTTCCCAATAGCATTCTTCAGCAGCTCCAGGGCCTCTTTGTTCTCCAAATCCGCCTTCATCCCCCACATTGGTGGCATCCTTGCCGTACTTCTCCTTAATGACGTTCTTCAGGTTGTGGTACACCTCAGCCGCGATGCGCATGGCCTCCTTGAAGTTGGCTGCTCCGCCAGGGAGGATCATGAACTCCTGCATGGCCAGCATGTTGCCGGCATGGGAGCCGCTGTTGATCACATTGAAAGCAGGAACTGGCAGGATAACTTCGGAATTGCCGGCCAAGTCAGCGATGTGACGGTATAGGGGGACTCCCTTCTCAACAGCTCCAGCCTTGCACACAGCAAGGGACATGCCCAGAATGGCATTTGCACCAAATTTTGATTTATTCTCAGTTCCATCCATCTCAATCATCAGCTTGTCGATCTTTTCCTGTTCCATCACGTTCAGCTTCTTGCTAACCAGGGGAGGCGCAATCGTTTTATTGATATTCTCAACAACCCTTGAGACACCTTTGCCTTGATACCGGGTCTTCTCATTGTCCCGGAGCTCCAGGGCCCCGTAGATCCCAGTGGAGGCACCACTGGGCACATGAGCTCTGAAGAGCCATTTGGCGGTGTAAAGATCGACCTCAACGGTGGGATTTCCACGGGAGTCGAAGATCTCTCTGGCGTGAATCTTGAGGATAGACATGATGGATTTCTGGCCGCTGGTTCTCGTCGCCCAGGAAGGAAGTGGAGGAGGCTGCAGACACCGAGATGGGTGTTGGGTCAGCAGATGCGGATGCCGCGACTCCCCGAGAAGCTCTCGTTTTCTTCTTTTTTTAAATCATTTTATTGGGGGTTTGGACAGCACTTATCACAATCCATATATCTATCCATTGTGTCAAGCACATTTATACATTTGTTGCCATCATTATTCTCAAAACATTTGCCTCCTACTTGAGCCCTTAAATCAGCTCCTCATTTTCCCCTACCTCTTCTCCTCCTCCCTCATGAACCCTTGACAATTTCTAAAGATTTTTTCAACATGATTTCTTTTTATTCTTGTTAGTCCATAACTCATGGTGATCCCATACACAATAAAACATAGCATTACCTCGTCATGTGACGCTCATGATCAGCTGTGGATCAAATCATTGTGATCAATAGAGTTTTCATTGGTTGACTTTCAAAAATCAGAGGTTGCTTCCAAAAGTCAACTGGAAATGGAACTGGGAGCTAAAAGGTAGTAGGATTTTTGAAGCAACTTCTTAGATCACCAGGCTCTTTTTCTTTCTAGTTCATCTTAGTCCAGAAGATCCATCAAAACCTGTTCATTATCAGAAAACGAAACCAAACTATAGCCATCTGGTCCCATCTGGCTGTTAGCAGGTCTGTATAGGGTTTCAGAGGCTCGGAATCTGAATGGGAAAGCCGACTTCCACAGAGACAGCTGTCATCATTCTCTGGAGGTGGGGCTAGTGGGTTTGAACTGCCGACCTGGCAGTTAGCAGCCCAATGCTTATTCCACAGTGCCATATCATCATAGCACATGTACCGTCTTTGTACAGTTCTTTATTTATTGTGTTTTATTTTGTTCACTCCCTTGTGTGTCCAAAATATGACAACATATGTTTTCCTTTTAATATGAGTGGTGCATGGATGCTTACAAATGAAGTGATCACTCTTGTAGAATGACAACTAAAATAGCAGTGTATTAATCAGAATCAGCAAATATGTATCTGATTTCTGTTCATATTCAACTCAGCTGAAGTTGGCAGATGTCCGAGGAAAAAAAAAGCTTGATGGCTCTTACATTTCTTTGAATTGCTAAATGTAATAAGACACAAAAGCCAGGCTGTTTCTTGTGTGATACATTTCCTGCCAAGGAAAGCATGAAGTCACGGAAGCCTCTTTCTGAGCATACTGAAAAGATATCACACAATATAGATTTTATTTTCAGCAGAAACAAAAATCCATTTTAAAAGGATAAACACTTCCCAGAATTATATTTGCTCCAACATGAAAGTTTTGACACATTCTCAACCACAAGGAAGCATAAACAATTGGGGAAACGCGATGAAGTCTTGTACTCTAAAACACGCTTGACCTTGAACAGAACAAGGAGAGAATATCAGAACAGCGCCTCTGTTCATTGGCTCCAACCTCCTCCTGAACTCTGGCATTTTGATAGCATCTTGAAACCAGTTATGGGGACGTACCAGCCATGCCGTCTCTCATTGCTGTGCAACAGGATGAAAACTAGTGTTGTTTCACAGAAATGCTGGCTTTTTCCTAGCATGTAAGCTCTAATCTCCATGTGTGCTTGTGCATGCATGTGTGTGTTTACAGGATGCCTTTGTGGACAGCTTAAAGGCCATAACATCTTCTAACATTGTTAAGCAACACTCTCCTAAGGGAGGAAAATCTTTGGTATGGTGTGCATGTGTGGAGCACATGTTTTCAGCTCCAACATCCAATGTGACAACTCTGGTGAACACATTACTCCTATTTGTCATCGACACTGATTGCTTTCAAACTTAGCATGCCTTAGTGTCAAAGATGCTGACAACTATCCTGGAAGATGGCTTCCAGTAGTCACTTAAGTTCACAGCCATCACCTCAAATGGATCTATGGTTTCAAAAGTTTTTATCAGAAAGACCAAAAATTGGCTTCCCAGAGGGTAAGTGTTCATACACATAGTTGACTTGGATCAGAAATGTCACTTTCTTTTTTTCAGAAATAAAGGATCATTATATCCCAGAACCATTTGTTAAGAGGAGGTCATTTGGAACTGGACGTACCTGTAGCTGTTAGGCCATACAAATGTCAGGGTCAGGGTCAGGAGCTGCACTGCTATGATTGCTGCTGGGAACACCTGCCATTTTGGAGGAAGAGATTAGAGCTGAAAATGTGTAACCTTTCCAGCGCTGAAAGCAGGATTTCTAAGAGGGAAAAGGAGTTGGAAAGAACACCTTGTCAGTTATCCACAGGGAAGATCGACAAATACCTGGAAGACGCAAAACCCTTTTAAAGGTTACTTCTGCTTAGATGATTCAAATGCCTTTTCTTGCTGCCAGAGGCTGTATTGTTGTTGCAGACTTTCCAAAAATAGCTTCCTTCAACTTGAGGACAAAGGGGCTGGTGGAACTTGAATCCCACTTGAAGTCTCTTGGAGAAACCAGACGCCTTGACTGAAGTGTACGCGCCTGTGATAGGGAATTTACTTCTCTGCTACTGAAAAGCTGTGTGAGCTGCAACTTTGAATGTACGCTTTCACTGAAAGTTTCCAAATGGATGGAATCTTAAAAATGGCAGGTTTCCCTGTAAAGGTCCCGCTGGATTATGAAGTCACTCTCACTCAAGCCAAAGAAAACAGCCTTCCCACTCCACTGGGGTGTGCTGTTTAGGTAGAAACAAAGTTTTCTTTTGTGGTAGAGCATGGTTAATTTGGATTTATTCATTTTTTTCCAGGAATCAGTCATTAATTTTTATAAGAAAAATAATAGCCACATGATCCCTTATTATGTGTGAAATCACTCAAGGCCTAATGCAATGGAATAAATGGTGTGAAAATTTATTCAGATACACACTTTTTATTAGAATAACTTCATAATTTCCACAGTTTATCCAAAAAGTCAATTAAATCTCTCCCTTTCAAAATGAGGAAGATGAATGTTCTAATTCTGGTGTGTGTTAGGCTGGGTTGACAAGAGAAACAAATGTAGTGACACTCACATGGATAAGAGAAAGCTTTCTATCAAAGAGTAATTGTATATTAAGAAAACATCCCAGCCCAGGCCAAATCAAGTCCATAAATCCAATATCAACCATCAAGTCCATAAGTCCAATATTAGCCCATGATCCATAATTCTCTCTAAGTCTCATGCAGCACAGGCAATGAGGCAGAATGCAGGAAGATCCCAGGCCAATGGGTACAAAGTTGTGCTTCCAGTGGCAGTGGATGCGTCCCCAGGGTTCTCACAGGTCTTAGTGTGGCTCCCCATGGCTTGTCAACAGGAAGACAAAGGGAAGGCCAAGAGAGTGTGTGGGTCCCCTCCAGGGAGAAAAAGAGGAAGTTTCCAGAATCCTCAAGAGAAGGCCATGCCCACAAGGAGGCATCATCAGGCTGTGACCTGATTGACAGGGTAGACTCCACCCCTACACTTATTTATCAAGTTGACATGAAGTTATGAAACTAACAGATGGTGTTAGTTGAAAAATACTATTCAACCTGTAAACCTCTAAAATATTTCCAATTGTGTAAATATGCAGTTACATAGTACATTGTTTTCTTTCATATAGATTACATAGGATTATGCATAACTGTGGCAGGAGTGGGGGTGGGGTGGGAGCAGGTGGGAGCAGCAGGAATTTGTTACTGTGAGATGGTATGGGAGAGGGGTAAGGAAGACAGCCATGAGGAAGGTTTATAGATTGATAAAATAATTTTGGGGATACTATTGTACTTTTTCTCAAGGGGAAATTGTAAAAACATAATGACTGTCAAGCCTTCTGGAAAGAGAATTTTAAAAGTATTATTATGGTTCTTTTTCTGAAACTTTCGCTGGGAAAAATTACATTCATAACAATGTTCACAAAGTGTTTGTAATATTAGTATGTCGCTTTCTGGTAGCAAGAGCAGAGTCTGTGCGACAGGAAGTATCATGGGCTGTGATGGCTCTAATGGGTCATTGATTTAACAAATATCCAAACAGACCCTCACAAGAGTCTGTCATGACTCTGAGCTGTTAGCATCACTGCTCAGTAAACACTCAGCCCGAGCCTCCCATTGGCTATTATAATGATACAATAAACACTACATATTTTCAGAAGCTTGTAATGACATACACTTAACTCAGTAGTTCTAAATAATAGAGCCTTAGGAGTTGTATTTTTTTAACACTAACATAAAAGAAACCTTCTGTTTTCTGTTATGATCATAGAACTGGAAATCAGAACTTCAACTTTTGTGACTGTGGATAACATTTCTCACATACACACACACTTACACACACACACATTCCATTAACAAGCCATTTAACCTTTTCTTGTTTCCAGTGTATCCAACATATATGGAGGCAAGTTGACTTGCACCAGCCATGTAAAATGGATGTGAAGTCACAAATTGGCATTTTAAAACTAGCTTGCTATCCTCTCTGAGGGTAGTTTGTATATAAGAAAAAAAATGAAATTGATGTCCTTTACAATTCAAAAATATGGAAGGCAAGTTTTCTTGCCCCTCCCTTTCTCCATTCTCTCCTTGGGGACCATGCGAGATCTGGGACTCAGACTGATACAGCATCTGTGTTCATCGCTGGTTTTGTCACTGTAGTATTGGATGGATGCATATTGTCCTAAAACATGTTTATTTTTATTATACTTGTCTTAAACTTTATAAAGAATGCTGTTAGGCTGATGTGCTCTCGGGGTGCTGCTTTTTCATTTCACGTGACACTGCTTAAGTCGATCATGGTGTTTGGTGTGCAGCTATAGTGCTTTTGATTAGCCTTCCACTGATGTTTCATTGTCTGGATATACATAGTTTATTAATTCAGTCTTTCATTTTAAATGGGACTCTGGCTACTGTCAATGCTCATACAAAACATTCCAAAAATTTTAGTTCAGAATAAGAGTGATCTTACATTTAAAATTTATTCTTACTTTGAAAATTGACCTCAATCCCAAATTAACATACGTTAAACATTTTTTCCAACCTTAAAAATTGATTTCTAATTAGAAACAAATGTTTTGTTTCTATGTGTTTACATAAATTCATACAATGGCATTAATGTATAAATGTATAACATGTAAGTGTATGCCATGTGGTAACTGCATAAACATTATGTTTAACTTAAAAATGCTAATATGTATAAAGTTTAAAGCAGTGGTTTCCAACCTTCCCAAGGCCACAACCCTTTAATACAGTTTCTCATGTTGTGGTGACCCCTAACCATAAAATTATTTTTGTTGCTACTTCATAACTATAATTTTGCTACTGTTATGAATTGGGCGACACCTATGAAGGGTCGTTTGACCCCAAAAGAAGTCATGACCCACAGGTTGAGAATCACTGGTTTAAAGGGACCTTAGAAAGCATATACTCTTATGGGGCTTAGTCTCTGGAGAGGGGACTTTGTGAATTTGATAAAATTATAGGCCCTATTCCCAGGAGAATGTGCATGCACAAACATTTTTAAATTTATTTATTTTTCCAACTTTATGTTGTGAATTGGGTAACATTTAAAAGCACATCATCAATTTTATATTTTATATATTTTCAAAAAACTCCTACACACTTTGTTTCAACTTAGCCATTGCATTCCCCACCATGGACCATACCCCATTCTACTTTTTCACAGCGGTTCCTGTTTCCATTTTGCCCTTTCCCCTAACCTTCTGGACTTTGTCCTTTGGTAGATGCAGCACCTCTGATCTTAAATGGTTGATTATTCTATCACAAGCATAAGTTAATTCCAGATCTGAGAGTCATAGTTTGGGAAGTCCCACCTATCTCTCTGGCAAGCAAGCCTGGTCAATTTACAACTTTTGAGCTTTGTTCCACATTTTTCACACACTCTAAATAGGACCTTTTAATATGATCCTTTTCAGTGCTTTCTTGGTGACAGCTGGGCACCATCTAGCTCTTCTTATCTCATGCTTGTTTAGATTGACATTTGCATAGTCCAGGAGTCCGTTGAACTGTTTCCACATACTCTTTGATTTTCAATAACTCTTCTTTCCATGATACCAGTAGAGACCAATGGTTGCACCCTAGTGAGTGTTCATGAGCTTTGAAGATCCAGTCCCCACTCATCTGAGTAGGATATAGAATGTTTTTGACCTTCAGGACTATGTACAGACATTTAAAACACAAGTTCAGGATATGGTTAAGTTTCTTGAAACTGATCCATTGGTGCCTTAATTTACTATAACCTTCTAATTTAGGATAATATACGCAAAGGGTTTTTTTCCCTCAAGATATTTAGTGTTTGAGTTAGCACCAGAACCATGGTCTCCTGATTGCCATCCATTCCAGCTCCGCTCATGTGGACAATGGCAAAAACAGAACCTTCCAAAGTGTGGAAATCATGAACCGTTATTACCGAACTTGTCTGTAAGAAGCCAAAATAACTGAAAATGTCACAATATCCTATGTCAAAAATTTCTATTTATATCATTGATCTTTTTGTAGCAACAGCTTTGATTTAGTCATATGTGCCCCTATTAATATAGGGCAGAATATTATATATTAATAATATGGTCTCCTGTAGTATATCCCTACAAATTTCCAAGACGCAATACCCACAATTTAACTACTAAATTTTGTATAATTGACACCTTGTCACTAAAACTGTTTAAACTTTTCCAGAAGTATTCTGGAATTATTTAGTGTTTTTGAGGTGCAGTTTTAGTGAAGGTATTCTCCCATGAACCATAAATATGCGTATCTATTCAAATGTGCACATATTATTTTTTTCTTTTTTAGTATGTTTGCAGAAGTGTCAGGTAAACATTTTCAGTGAGTAGCCACAAATAAAGGGATAAAACCAGTTTGGGGGGGCAAAGGAAAAATTTAATCTGTTAATGAAAATCTTGTCTTCTTCTATCCATGTTTATATGTTGACAATATAGTAAGAGACCCCAAAAGGTTCTGGCACTTGGGAAAGTTTTGAACAGCATTTGCTATGAGGTGGTATTTACCATAGAGTTAGCGGTATGATACTCCATATTTATCATGTGCCTTAAAATCCAGCCCAAATATTTGGTGTCCATCCTTATTTGCTAGCACTTGAGGGCCAGTCACAGAAGCCTGACATTTGATAACCAGAAGATAGCAGCTGTTTTGTAAGGCAGTGTTCCAAGTTTACAGGGATTAAGCAAAGAAGTAAGTAATAAATAAAAACCAAGCAAATAACTGCCACAGAACAATTACCTTAAAGTCAGAGAGTTGACCAGTTAAACACCAGCAAAGATATACAAGGGAGAACCCCACCACCCCAAAATCGGAATTTTTTTTCAAAGCCATGTATTTAAATATTTTTACAAAACAACCTTATCACCTTCAAATTCCTCTCCATTACACTTAATACATTTGTCAAATCTGCAATCCATTCTTGAAAACATTTTCAAACCTAGCTGTTTGGATGGCTGGCAGTATCTCCCTCATTTTTTTCTCTTTACTTCTTGTACTTCATCAAATCACTGTCCTTCCATGTCCCTCTTCATTCACAGAAACAAAAGGAATTCTCACAGAGCAAGGTCAGGTGAGTAAGGTATGTGGGGCAAGAGAGGCATGCTGTTTTTTCCAAACACTGGCACACTGAAATGGCTGTGTGCCTGAGCAGGTGCATTGTTGTGGTGGCAAAACCAGTCCCCAGTTTGCCACTATTCAGGCCTTTTTATGTCCCACACTGTTATGAATCTTTTCAGAACCTCTAAATAGAAAGCTTGATCAACAGTCTGACCTGGTGGACCAAACTCCAAATGTACTATCCCCCCTCACATCAAAAAACCAGATGAGCATCTTCTTGATCTTTGATTTCACTTTCAGAGCTTTTTGGGGGTGAGGTGATGATGGCATCTTCCACTGGCTTGGTTGATGTTTGCTTTCAGGGTCATAAGAAGAGCACCATGTCTCCTCACCAGTAATGACCTTGGAAAAACATCTGGTTGCTTCAGGAGCTGTTCTTTCAAAGCATGGTCAGAGCTCGAAGCACAAATATTGCAGTGACCCTTCTCATTCCCAAATCTTCTGTTAAAACTCACTGAACCAAGCTCCAAGATAGTCCAGGTGAATTCCCTGTCTCTTCAATGGTCAGTTGTCGGTCTTTGAGCACAAGTGCATGAATCTGTCAAGAGTTTTGTCCATTTGGGATGTTGATAGATATCCAGAGAGTGGTTTGTCATTAATTAACGTTTCATCTTTTTTGAAACGAGAAAACCACTCATACACTTGAGTTTTTCCCATAGTGCTGCCCTTGTAAGATGCTCAACATCCCAACAGTTTCTGCAGTATTTTCCTGAGCAGGAAACAAAATCTCAGAGCAGCATGCTGTTCTCTTAAATCGGCCATCACAAAAAAGCGAGGTTTGAGCGAAACTACTTTTATGAAAAAATTCACTGTGACCAGAGAGAACTTTCCCAGGTGATGCCACTGGTGCACTAACTCAGAGTGAGTTGCTTGATTCTCACCTAGTGGGAAATAAGCACATATGAAGGCTTCACTCAGCAGAGCTTTTTTTGGGGTACCCTTGGGAAGATTAGCCAGTGACCAGCTAGTCACCAGTGCCAGAGAATCCATGGTGGTCTGGATAGCCAGGATGAGCAACACTTTAATGACAATCATCAGTTACAGCTTTTTCCTGGTAAGTACAGTAACATTCCTCTTCAGTAAATGTCAAGGACAGAGAGGACAGTTAGATATATTGAAATGCCCCATAGAATAGATACTTTCTTGTGTTGATTTTCCTTAAGATACTTTTCTTCACACATCTTTTTAGTCTTACAAACCTCGGAATATCTGAAGGCATATGGTTATATATGGATAACACTAGTGCACATTTCTTTTTGAAGAATACGCTGAGATTATCTGAGGAATGTGAGGAGGCTTCAGAAATTGTGTGGGAAAATGAGAATAAAAGCTAATGGATTTTCTCCATGAACTTTTTTAAATCTCCTCATATAAACCCATATGTAGTCCATGTGGGAAAGATCTCTGGCAGTGTTGTGAAATTAAAGCATTGTACCTCATGAGATTTCTGATTGAAAGGGCATTTTGTTAAGCTTTTGTTTGTCACCATCTGCTTGACTGCCAAATATTACTGACTATTTATGTCAGAAAGTGAATTGTGATTGAATTCTCTTAGGATTTATTTGTTTGAGAATCACTGACTTTCCTGACCTATGGGACAGTAATGGCCTCCATGTCCAAGACAGAGCATAACCAACTACTATTATATATAGAGAGAGAAGTGGGCTTGCCAGATGTTTACTAAGTAAATTAGATTTTTATAAGCAAGCTGTAAATTATGTCCTCTCCTACCCAAGGTGAATGGAGGCAGGGGGCATGGAGTGGAGACCCAATGCCCATCTGTAGACAATTGGACATCCCCTCACAGAGGGGCCACAGGGAAGAGATGAGCCAGTCCGGGTGCAGTATAGCACCGATGAAACACACAACTTTCCTCTAGTTCTTTGGTGCTTCCTTCACCCCACTATCATGACCTCAATTCTACCTTACAAATTGGATTAGACCAGAGCATGCACACTGCTACAGATAAGAGCCCAAAACACAGGGAATCCAGGATAGATAAACCCCTCAGGGCCAACAATGAGAGTAGAGATACCAGGAGGATAAGGGGAGGGTGGGGGGAGAAAGGAGATTGCAAGGATCAATCTAGAACCCCCATCCCAGGGGGACGAATAACAAAAATGTGGGTGAGGGGTGATGGAGGATGACTTAAGACATGGAGATAACAATCTATAACTTATCAAGGGTTTGTGAGGGACAATGAATGGGTGGTGGAGGGAGGGGGAAGAAATGGGGAGCTGATATCAGGGGCTCAAGTGGGAAGAGTGCTTTGAAAATGGCGGCATATGTGCAAATGTTCTCGACACACTGGATGTATGTATGGATTGTGATAAGAGATGTAAGAGCCCCCAATAAAAGTATTTACAAAAAAATATGCCCTCTCTACTTTGTGTCAATTAAATTGCAATAACATTAAAATAGCCAAATAATAGAATGGCCATAAATCCAAGGTCTAAAAAAAGTATGAAAATATACCATAATACTTCAACAGGACTTCTTAATAAGAAAAATTTGAAATGTATGAAGTTGGTCCCATGAGAGGCTAGTAATTTATTAATTACTATGGTTGAAGAGTTTGTAATTATGAGTGTGATTCAAATCACATTGTTGATATTTCATGCAAAATATCTTGTCAAGCATAGGCAATTATTCAAACAATAGTTAAGGGAAGAGATTCATTTAGAATGTTCATTTGCCTTAATTAATTTTGACACGTTATTATAGCTGAGAAAAGAACTTTCAAGATCTCCATGACTTAAGGACTTCAAATAATAGAATCACTGAATCATACTTGACATCCACATTTTCTTCTCAGAAAGAATAGATTGGGGCAATAGAGTCCCTTTAAAATATTGACTTAAAGATGGACAGTAACTAGTGTTTATTTTAGGAGTATAAATCATTTGAGATTTTCAAAAAGGCAGCATTTTCTCAAGGACAACGTTCTTATGGCAGGAAGAATTAGGAGGGAAGGAGAAATGGAGGCGACAGAGGCAGAGGGAGATAGTGTCATACAAGATGCTGCACTGTAGGGGTTGCAGTCAATGATATGAAACAAGTAAGTGTGAATTGTTGCATGGAAAACTGGTCAACCTTTCCTCAATTCCCAAATAAACGTTTTTTTAAATATTGACTAAATCATAATGATGTACATTGAAAATAAAATAAATGGACTATTAATCCAATTCTGGCTTTATAAAAAAGACAAAGATATAAATATCAACATATTTAAACATGTGATTACACAAATTAAGTTTCTCAAGTTTGAGTCCTCACCCTGAAAATCGGACCCTTATCAAAGTACAGCAATAAACAACTTGAATATTTATTCTCTCTTGTAGTTAAATCAGCATAATAATCTACTAGTAAGATAAATCGTTTCAACATCAACTAATGTGATTATTTCCATTGTTAGAAGATAAGATGCTTGCTTCTTATTAATGTCCAGTGACAGAAAGATTCACATATGTTGTTCATTAATTATGATTCCAGGATGTATTTTACCCTAGAATACTTGTAGTTAATTCTGAAGGATGGGGTAACAATGAATGCTTAACTCAACTTTATTTCACAAAATATTCATGTTAGTCTTTGTTCATTTCACTGTCAAATGTATAGAGATTGACAAATACTGCTTTTCTTTTGGGAAAAAGAGAAACCCACTGCCATTGAGTCAATGCCGACTCCTCATGACCTTATAAAGCAGGGCAAAACTGCCCCATGAGTGTCTGAGGCTATAACTTGTTAAGGGCGTAGAAAGCCTTGAAGGGTGGTTTCAAACTGCTGGGCTTGTGGTTAGTAACCCAACACATAACCAGTGCCCCACCAGCACTAGTGACAATGGCTAGAAAAACATATGCTTAATGAATATATATATGTTGGTTTATTTGATATTGCTGCACATAGGATGACTAGGTTTTTCCTAAATACAATGGTAACTTTGAATTTATAAAGCTACCTAATTGGATTTAAAAGTGGCTGCATGATAATTAAGCTTGTTGGGTTGCTATCCTGTTAGGGAAAACAGACAATCTTTAGAGATGTTATTTCAGACTGCAATTGAATATTCATAATTTCCCTTGAATACAATGTTATATGATGTATGCTAACTATACTTGGTATTGCTCTTCACGGTTACCTTCCCTTTGACTTGCTCTTTAAAAATGGTAAAGTGGGTCCTGAGACCCTCCAGTTCCCTGTGCTTATTCCACTCTCTACCCTCTAATCGGGCCGGAAGAGTGACAGGAGCAAAATGAGATGGACGCGCACACGTGGGGACACACACACACACACACACACACACACACACACTTTCCACACTGACAACGTTTTATCACAATCCTGAAACTCCTTAATTTTATGTTTGTAATGTTGGTTCCTGGTTACTAAAATATCATTTGCTATATTTATAACTTCGAGGCATAGATCATGTCTATGGGGATGGTTTTTCCATTTATACCATAATTCTCCACTGACCTTTCCTAAGGTATACAAATGATTCCTCAAAACCTAGTTCACTCAGAAAATGATACACATACCATCATGCGTATATGTTTCATACATAAATTTGTTACCAATTTCAGGGGTTTTATTGTGGCAAGGATTGTGCAACTCAAACGTTTCCCCTGTGCAAACAAATCACCAATTTTCTATTTTCAGAGAGCGCCTCAAGGAGAGGGTGTCAGCTTCCTGACTGTTCTGCATGGCTTGGCCACGGTCTTAGCTCAGCAAGTTTCTTGTATCCATGCTTGCTAGTTACAAGATATTTGGTCTTCCTTTTTTGGTGTCCTAATAATCCGGAGATGATGGTGGCAAACAAACCAAGTTCAAAAACTCAAACTCAGTGCCATTGATTCTAACTTATTGTAGCAATCTTGAAGGACACATTAGAACTGCCCCTGTGGGTTGCCAAGACTGTAACTCTTTAGAAAAATAGAAAGCCTCATCTTTATCCCAAGACACAGCTGCGGGTTTTGAACCGCTAAGCTTGGGTTTAGCAGCCCAGTGCATAATCCACCATGCTCCCAGGCTTCTGGTTTTCTATGACAATTATAATTTAACACCCCTTTGGATCATTTCTTTAGTGTCCCGTGCTTGTGTCTATGCACGTTACAGAAGCCACATGCTCTTTCTTCACCCTGTACTAAAGACTGTGCCAGTGTCTATTTGTAACATTAATTCTGATCATGTGGACTGCCCGGATTTATCTTCCTCTTATTAAAGAGGAGCACAGCACATTTACATTAGAAATAATTTTAGGATTTCTCAATGGTGTCAAATAAAATTGTACACTGCACACTTTTAGGGTACCCCATTCATTTCTATCATCATCCGAGATTTAAATGTTTATTATTACAACTGCCTGGCAGATGGCAATGTCCTGATAAAGGACCAACTTTTTCTAAGATGCGAAAAGGCACAATTTGTACTAATTATGGAACTGGATTTTCCAAAAATACATTCTGTGTTATTTTGTGCGTTCATCATAGAGGGAAACACAGCCTGCAAGGAAATCCTAGGACAAAGTCCAAATCTACTGGGTAGGTTCTCAAAGCCTTGAAATTGACAGATTTTTTTCTCCCTAACTTTCCTCATGAATTTGGCTTGTATGTTGCTGTGATGGAGAAATGCATGCCACTGGTATTTCAAAGAGCGGTGGGGTCACCTGTTGTGCTGCAAAAGGCTTCTTTAATATGCTACTGAGCAAAGATAGCCCTTTGAGAGCTAAGGTACCCCGGACTGAGGGCCCGGTAGTTTCAGAGGCTTCAATTGAGTGCTAAGGTGAGCTGGACCCGGGCCATGGTGTCTTCAAGTGGCTCATAGGCATGAGAACGCTGGACCCTGATTAAAGGAGATGAAGAAGAATCGATGCACTTGAATTGTGGTTCTGGAGAGGGGTCTTAAAAAAGGGATTGCTCAAAGGATAAATCAGTCTGTCTTGGGGGAGGTGCAGCCCCAGGACTACTGAGAAGCAAGTATGGCGAGACTCCATCTGTCATACTCGGGGCATGTTGTCAGGGGAGACCAGTCCCTGGAGAAGGACATCATGCTTGGCCAAGTAGAGGGGCAGCAAAGGAGGGGAAGGCCCTGACGGGGATGGATGGACGCCATGGCTGCAACAATGGGCTCAAGCGTGGGAATGCTTGTGAGGATGGCACAGGATCGTGCAGAGTTCCATTCTGTTGTGCACATTGTGCATAGGGTCTCTATGGGTCAGAAGGCCTCTAACAACTACAGCAGCAACAACCTATGAGTGCCGATGTTGAACAATGAATATGGAAGACCAGAATAATTAATTCACTTGAAGAATGATCTTGGCAAAGGATATTGAATATACCTTGTACTGCCAGAAGAATTTTTAAAAATATGTCTTGGAAGAAATATAGCCAGAATGCTCCTTAGAAGTGAGGCTTTTTCTCATGTGCTGTGGACATGTTATCACAGGGGTTGACTCCCTGGAAGGCATCTTAGACAGTAGAGAGCCAGCGAAGAAAAACGGAGGGCCCTCAATGAGATGGTGGCAACAATGTCCCCTCCTCTGCTGCCCCTCTACAGCACAATTCTGAAGGTGGTACAAGAGTGGACCGTAGTTCATTCTGTTGTGTTATAATTGATTCAAGGGTACTTTACAACCATTCCATCATAGTATTTTGTTTCTAAACCACTTAATCGTCATGATTCAATCTGTTTTAATAAAGCCCAAAGTTCATGATACTTATTAGAAATGCTTGATTCTAAAATTTTACATTTTTAAAACTATTGGTTTACAATCACGCAACAGTGTTATGTGACTCATATACACAGGTCTGTGTTTGGAAAATTCAAGTATTGTCTCCTTATACAGTATCTATGTAATTGTTTAAATTACTTCAAAGAATTTTTTTTAAATGCCAGTTAGTGAAATTATTCCTAGCAGTTTTTAATTAAAATACATGATTCTTCTAAGGTCTCCTGAGATAGGAACAAAAATCAGACCGTTTCAGTACAAGCCCTTACAGATCTTACACAAGGACTTCATGGGGCTCAGGTGGAACACAATTCTGCTTGCTTCAACACTCAGACAACTGGAAAATACACTGAGCATGTTGAGTTGGACGGAAGGGAAAGAACTTGTCCCGATGGCCACCGTAAGACTTCCACCCACTGTGGACCCCCTAAACCAGATGCAAGTGCACTATTCACAGATAGGTGACTCGAAAACTTATGTCTTAAGTTCTCAACGTAGGTTCTTATGATGCCTCGTCTGGAGCATTTGCTCATTTGTGTGATGCAGCCCATGACTTTTTTGGATACTGAGTGAGGTTATTGTTGTGTGCCAGCAGTCAATTCCAACTCACAGGGACCTGGTAGCACAGAGGAGAACTGCCCCCTAGGGGTTCTTAGGCTAAAATCTCTTGGAGATTTTTTTTTGTAATCATGGAGAAGCTGGTGGTTTCAAACCTCCAAACTCTGGGTTAGCAGCTAAGGACTTAACCCTTGTGCCACCAAGGATCCTTAAAGATTGACATACCCTAATTTAAATTGCCTCAAGTCAATGCCTTTTCCCTACTGCTGTGAAGTAAACTAGTTTAAATGTAGCTCTTTTCTGTCTTTGTAATTCTTACCAAAGGACTGGGCGGGCAGAGTGTGTGGACTGCTTGTGGAGGGCATTGGTCAGTTGTTCCGTTCCCCTGGGGATCTACGAGGGAGCCATCTCCTAAGCAGAGGGAGAGTGCTGTGTCTTCACCAGAGAGGAGCCATCCGGGAGCTTGGCTGGGATGCATATCTGCAGTGGTGGTGCTGGCAGCAGCACTGAGATCACCAGCAAGAGCAAAGGAGTAGCACCCGAGCTGAGACTGTGAGGCCGATTACTGAGTGGGTTTCTTGGCCCAAAAAGGCAAAGGCAAAGGGACCATGTGGCTGAGAGGCCTATAGCTAGAGACAGCCAGCCCTGCCAGCATGGCTAAGAAGAGGTTTCTGGGCTGAAGAACTGGATTGTTACGATTTTGTAACCTATTCGCTTCACCAATTAATTCCGTACTTGTTGAGTTGGTCTCTGAGCTCTCTGTGGCCATTGCATTGAACGACAGAAGCTAGTGGACGAAGAATGCACAGTGTCAGAAAGAAGGATGGAGGGTGGAGGTTTGTCTTAGCCCTACCTTGTGGCAAGCGGCTTTGGACTGGTGACAAGCTGGGCCTCCTCCTCCTTCATGGAGCCAGAGCATGGAGCCTCCGTGCCACTTTTTTTCATCCATGCTAACCAAACTCAGACCATATTAACTTCGCCTTGGGATTTACCTGAAGCTTGTTTCTGGCAACTGTATTTGAGTAGCATATGTTTATCCATCTTCCTTAAGGGCGCAGCAACTAACATGCAATGGATCTGACATTTGACCAGAGGGGAAGAGAGGCAGCAGTCAGTGTGAGATATGAAAATAATAACAATCTATAAGCTATCAAGGGGCCATGAGGGTTGGGGGCGGGGGAGGAGGGAGAGGAAAAAAAGGAGGAGCTGATGCCAAGGGCTCATAGAAAGTAAATGTCTAGAAAGAATGATGGAATATATGTACAAATGTGTCTGATACAATTGATGTATGAATTGTAACGAGAATTGTAAGAGCCCCCAATAAAATGACCTTTAAAAAACAAAAAGAATTGACCAGTCAGGTTTTTGCCATTCCACTGAGTATATACAAGGAGGTACCCCACCCCCCACGCAAAACCTGGACTACCCCACCCCCACCAAAGGTATGTATTTAAATTTTTTTACAAAACAACTTTATCACCTTAAAAGTACTCTCCGTTACACTTTATACCGTTGTCAAATCTGTGATTCCATTCTTGGAATCATTTTTCAAACTCATCTGTTTAGACGGCTGACAGCGCCTCCCTTGTTTTCCTTCACCTCTTCTACGTCTTCACGTCAAATCCCGGTCTCTTCATGTTCGACTTTATTCTCAGAAAAAAAAAAAAGGCTGCACAGAGTGAGGTCAGGTGAGTAATGAGCATGAGGCAAGAGAGGCTTGCTGTTTTTTGCCCCCAAAAGCCGGCACACTGAGATGGCTGCGTGAGCAGATGCGCTGTCCTGGTGGCGGAACCAGTCCCCCGATGCCACGAATCAGGTCTTTTTTGTCGCACACTGATATGCTAGCTTTTCTGAACCTCTATATAGAAAGCTTGACTAAGTCTGACCTGGTGGAATGAACTCTAAATGCACTATGAGTCAACATTTTCGTCCATTCGGGAAGTTGATGGACGTCCAGAACGAGGCTTGTCATCAATTGACATTTCACCTTTTTTGAAATGAAGAAATCACTAGTACACTTGCGTTTTTCCCTTAGCGCTGTCCTTGTGTGCTGTGTTCAACATCGCAACTGTTTCTGCAGCATTTTTCCAGGGAAGGAAACAAAATTTCACAGCCGCATACTGTTCTCTTAAATCGGCCATCACAAAAAATGGGGTTCAAGTGAAACTGCTTGCTCAGAAAAAATTTAACTGTGACCAGAGAACCTTCCCAGGTGACTCCACTGGATGCACTAACTCAAAGAGAGTTTCTGGATGCTCGCCTAGCAGGGTAAAAATGTGTACTATGAAAGCTCCACCCAATGGAGTTTTCCGTTGAGGGGGTGGGTACCTGCTCGCATAAGTGAGCCATTTGAGAAGCAGGAAGAGAGAGCCCTGTGACCATCCAGAAAGAGGCATGCGCGATCCCCGCTTGAGTGGAAGAGGCAACAAGGCAGCAGAAGCACCAGAGTCTGCAGCACTGAGACCATGAGGCAGAGTAAAGCAGGGATAGAGCAGGGTCCTGTCTGATCCTCTAGCTCATGGCAGTAGGCCTGGAACTGATGTGGAGCTGGATTCTCCTTCCCCCTGGAGGAGGTCCCTTTCTCAGTCTCTTACCAAAGATGTAGCCCATGCGGTTCCTGTATATTCCATCCACCAAGGTTCATAGGTATAGCGAGGCTGTATGTTGTTGAAAAAGGTATTTGCAATGAATAAAGATCAATCCTTTATCTTTCAAAATTCTATCATGTGTTCTCCAGTCTCATTTCAATTACCAACTATTTTTCAACTACCAGGCCTTCCCCTTTGTTTCCAGTTTTCACATTCCAATCACCAGTAATTGTCAATGCATCTTGATTGGATGTTGGATCCATGTCCGACTGCAGAAGTTGATAGAATTCTTCAAAGGCCTCAGCCTTGGTTTTAGTGGTTGGAGAACTTATTTGAATAATAGTTGTTTTACCTGGCCTTCCTTGTAGGCCTATGGATGTTATACTAACACAGAGAAGGTTGCATTTTAAGACAGATCTTGAAATGTAGGACATAAGTAGTTAGCAAAACACTGTTGCCATTTCACCAATGTCACATGTATAGTTCCGTGACATATACCCCTGTTTCCCCCCAAATGCTATTACCTTAGAATTCCAGGTCCCACGAACTTTCTGAAGCCTCCTCATCGTTTTATCGTGTCTAACCATCGTCATGCCAGCGCATCACTGTTAACCACTCCCCAACTTCTCCATCACCCTCACCAAACACCCAGGGTCCCAAGCCTCGTCAGACAGTTCTGCTTTGAACCCAGTTCTGTCCCTTCCCATCTGGTTGAACCTTACTGAGGTGACAGCATCTGACCACCTGGGCCCACCTTGCTGGGTTTCAGGTCTGTTTCAGAAGGCTGGGCCCAGGACAGGGCTCCCTTTCCTCACTCCTAAGCAAGGGCAGGCACACACCCCTTGAAGGGCGGGCGCGGAGGTGTGCAGGAAACTGTTCCCTGCACAGGCGAGCGCTCAGTGAACCGCGGCTATTTCTCATCAGATCCCCGCTGACACTGTACAGGGACCCTCACTGGCATCTAGTGCTCGCTGTGGTAAAGATGAGATGCTGTCCACTGGAACTTTCTAGTCTCAGGAAGACCTCTGGATTTCAGAGTCCACTGCAATTCACTTCCCTTAAAAAAATAAAAAAGGGACCCCTGGAATCAGGCACCTAGGACTTGGGTGGGCGTTTGATGTTACCCAATCAATCTGATGGCTCCAGAATGTAGAAGACCCCTGGGGGACCGCTATGGGAGCTAGGGTTTAAGGAGGGGTGAGAAGTGGGCATGGGGTGATTTGGCTCCTTTCATCTGGCCTCTGACATGGCGGGGAGCGAGCAGGTGGGTACAAGGAATGTGCTGGGGTGGGGGAGGATGGGCACGTTTGTCTAAGAGTTCCTCTTGGGATCGATCAAATCCCTTCCTGAGCCTGAGGTCATGGTGCAGGGTCACTGTCCATCGGGAGCAGTGAGGCCTGTGGTCAATCGGAGAAGGCGCCCCTCCCGACACTTGACACATGCAAATTCAATCTTTTCTTAAACGTTGTGCGGTGGAAGACAGCTCCCTGCCACTGCACAGCAACGTTATCCACGCCGGGTGTGGGCTTACTGAAGGGTCAGTCCATCAACAGGGAGGGTCTGTGGTGATTGGTTTCCCTCCCATTTTCACAGAAGGGGACCAGAGAGGGCCAGTGACTTCCTCAGGGCCACACAGCACACCAGCAGCAGAGCCAAGCTCTAGTCTCTGGGGGTGGGGCTTTCCTACCAGGACAGGCCGTCTCTTGCTTTTGTTCTCACT
>NW_022103898.1:50132091-50183649 GCF_000313985.2 Echinops telfairi
ATAACCACACACACACCCCTCCAGGGGGAAGAAAAACAAAAACCAGAGGGGAAGGGAGGCAGCGGTTAGTATGAGATATGAAAATAATAACAATCTATAAGCTATCAAGGGGCCACGCGGGTGGGGGGTGGGGAGGGACGGGGGGAAAAAAGAGGAGCTGATCCCAAAGACTCAATACAAAGTAAATGTCTAGAAAGGAATGATGGCAATATATGTACACATATGTCTGACACAATTGATGTATGGATTGTAACAAGAGTTGTAAGAGGCCCCAATAAAACGCTCTTTAAGAAAAATGATCTCTTAACATGTCTTTGAAAGTAAGTCTGTCCCCCTACCTGATAATGATCATGGTTCAGAATAATTCGTCTTGAAACTTCCAGGCAACTGCTAGCCTCTTGTGGTCTCACGGGTGTAAAGCAGGATCTATAATCCCACTGAATTTAAGATAAACAATAGTCTCTGCTGAGCAGCTGGATAGGTAGCATTACTGACCTATCTTATCAGGAGACAGTTAAATAAGAGACTAGACACTTCCTGAGTTTAGAATTAATCAGTTTCTGGAATTTTTGACCTAAATTATACCCAAAGGCAAATAACGCTTGACTGTAAAGAAAGGGGCCACTCCTGTCAGTCTCGGTCCTCTCCTAACAAGACTGATGTCTCTTTGTTTTTGAGTATGTAAGCATTGGCGTGTTGGGAGAACTTGGTGAATTATTATCTTGGCAGTAGGCAGATGGTGCCATAATTACCCTTACTCAGGTGTGGAAGGAAATTGCAGCATTGTCAGAAAGACAAGGCTACCAAGGGGCAGTGAAGTTGTCAGCGGCCTTTTATTTCACGACAGGAAGCTTAAAACCTCTACTTGGGCTTTCCCCTGCTCTGTGTTGTAGCAAAGAATTGTGTAATGTACTTGGGTGTGCGGCAACATTTTAGAGATTTGTGTTCTGCTGTACACTGTGATTCTGGAGAATATGTAGATGAATGTGAAATACTAATATATTAAATTGATAATATAACACATATACAGGGAGGTTTTTTTCCTCACACATTTCTGTGTATGAATGGGATGTACTATATATAGCAGTAAAGTGTATATTGGAACAAACAAAAAAAGAAACGTACTCTAAGAAGATTTTAACACCCAGCAAAACATGCATGGAGAATGGGGATGTTATCATTGGTCATTCTTCTGAGCCCTGACAGCTTCAGAAATGCCAGTGGTATGGAACATGATAAAAGGACGAAGGTAGGAGGGAAAAGAAAACCCGCAGAAGCCTTCCTGCCAGGAGCGTCAACCTCCCAGGTGAACAGAGTAGAAAACCGATAGAGCAGTTGCCCCAGGTTTTTCTAGCAAACTGTCTTCCCCACTTATTTCTAAGGAGCAGAAACTTGCGTATAAGTGCTACACCCTTACCCACACCCACCCACCTGCCCCCACCTGGAACCAGGGAAGAATGGCCCAAGGCAGCAGGTCCAAGGCAGACGTCAGAGTCTCACTGCCTTGTGAGTGATGCTTTCAGGCACAGGCTTGGACCCCGGATGTCGCCACTGTGGCACGAGTGGAAGTATGATAGTAAATTACTTAGTGAGATGGCATTTCTATTAAGGAGAGTCATGGAAACATAATCCCTCTTTTTACACTGGTGGTTGCCTGAACTGGATGGGGTTTTTTCAGCAGTCTGGCAGTCTTTGGGGAATCGTGAAGGGAACAAATTGACATTATGAGAATTCAGGGGGTAGCAATGGACAGAAACGGGACTCTTGGTGACCAGATTTTCCCTGAATCAATTTTCTGTATTTTTACCATAAGCCTCTTTTAAATAGTTTTTTCTCAATGTTTGAACCTAACTTTATTGCACATTAGGAAGCACCAAGAGACTTAAAAATAGCCAAACCAACCCATATATCCAGTGCTCACCTGTTGCAATTTAATCACACATCGAAATATTTTCAGAATCCTAGGTGATTCTAATCCACACTGACATTTGGGAACCCTTTGGGTTGAGCCATTTTAAATTAGATTGTTTGTTATATTTCTCTAAGAGCTTCCTGTTGTTGTTAGATGCCATCAGGTTGGTTCTGCATCATAGCTACCCTAAGCGCAACAGAAGGAAATCCGCCTAGTACTGCGTCATCCTCACAATTGTTCTTATATTCGAGCCCATAGTTGCAGCCATTATGATCAATCCATTTCATCAAGGGCCGTTCTTTTTCTTGCTGCTCCTCGACTCTAACGGGCATGACATCCTCCTCCAGGAACTGGTTTCTTCTGACAATATGTCTAACATATTCGAGACTAAGACTCTCCATCCTTGCCTCTAAAGAACATTCTGGCTGTACTACTTCCAAGACAGATTCGTGTGTTACTTGGCAGTCCATGACATTTATAATATTCTTTGCTAGCACTACAATTCACATGCACCCATTCTTACTCAGTCTTCCATTTTCAATGTCCAGTTTTCACATGCGTACTAGGCTATTGAAAATACCCTGGCTTGAGCCCGTCCTCAAAACACTCGCCTTACTTTTCAGCCTGGAGCAGGTTTACCTAATGCAGCTCATCCTTTGATCTCTTGGCTGCTGCTTCTATCAGTACTGATTGTGGATCCAAGCAAGACAAACTCCTTGACAACTTCAACTTTTCCTCCATCTATCAAGATGCTCCCTATTGGTTCAGTTGTGAGGCGTTTAGTCTTCTTTACATTATTGAATTATAACCCATATTGAAGGTTCAGTTCTTGATCTTCATCAGCTGGTGCTTTTAGTCCTCCTCACTTTCAGCAAGCGAGGCTGTGTCAGCTGTATATCACAGGTTGTTAATAAACCTCCCTCCAATCTTGATGCTGCATTCTTCTTCACATGATCCAGCTTCTCTCTTTGCTCAGCCCAGAGATTGAGTAAGTATGGTGAGAGGATACAACCCTGTCACACACCTCTCCTGATTCTAAACCATGTACTATTTCTTTGCTTTCCTTGCACTCCTGCCGAGTGACTCATCTTCAAGCTCTGCAGGAGCACAGTGAAGTGTTCTGGAATTCCTATTCTGCTCAAGACGAGCCATCGTTTGTTTTGATCCACACAGCCGAACGCCTTGACTTAGTCAATAAAACACAAGTAAACGATTTCTTTTTTTTTGGTGTTCTCTGCTTTCAATCAAGATCCATTAGACATTAGCAATGATAGCCCTTGTTCACATCTTATTTTGAATCCAGCTGAACCTCTGGCAACTCTCAGTCAATGTCAATGTACTGCTGCAACTATTGTTGGGTGATCTTCAGCAAAATTGTATTTGCCTGTTATATAAATGATATTGTTCTATAACTTGAGCATTCTATGAGTCACCTTTCTTGGCCATGCACCGGTCCTCCAAATTTCCTGGCATCGATGAGTTAGTGCTTCTGATGCTTCATCAGCTTGTTGAAACCTTTCCCTTGGCATTCCATCGTTCCCTGCGGCCTGCAGCCTGGTTTTTGGTTAATGCTTTAGTTCAGTTTGAACTTCTTCCTTAGGTACCATTGGGTCGCGATCATTACGCTACTTCTTGAAATGGTGGACTGTTGTCTAGTACATTTTGATTCAGTGACTGTGTATTTTCCCATTTTCTTTTGATGTCTCCTGCATAATTCAGCATTTTGCCCATAAGATCTTTCAATATTGCAACTTGAGGCTTGACTTTTTTTCTTGAGTTCTTAAAAAGGAGGTGAGAAAACAGAGGCATGTCTGATGTCCACCTCATAGGAGTCTGCCTTAGGCTAATGCTGAGGTGGCATCTCTTTCCCCTGGTGAAGTCAGAGGAGGTCAGACACCACCCCATGCCATTGTTACACCCAAGCCTCACTTGTGGCTATGGTTAATTTATAAATCCCAGATCACTATGCAAAACAGTTGTCCTTATGTGAAAATGGGGGATGGTCACATCAAATCACATGGTCATATATGGATCATTAATGTGCTAAATAGTCAGACTGTAGATATCTTTACTGTTGTAAATACGAAATATCAGATTTTGCAAAATTCAGGAAGTGAGGACTAAATCCACAAATATGAGTCAATTCTGACTCATATTTACCCTATTTTGACTTTCTGAGGCCAAACATTTTTGCAAGCAGACAGTCTCGTCAAGAGTAGCTAGTGGATTTGAACCAATAACCTCGTGGTTAGGAATCCAATGCTTATCCCACAGTACCCATGAGCCTCCTTTGTGAGGAGCGGGTGTGTGAAAAGGAGGCATATTAAAAGGAGGCTCAGCGGCACTTTTGGCTAGTTAAGCTTACCAGTCTCTCCAATGGATGCAGATGAAGCTGTCTGCTCCCAGAAAGGTTTACAGCCTCAGAAACCCCAAACAGGGCCAATGTAAGTTCGAATCTTTGTGGCAGTGTGTTTAATGTGTTGGTTTAGGTGTGTTACAAGGAATAAAATCAAGGCTCAGGAAAATGCCTAAGTTCCCAAAGGAACTCCAAGTCTGTCTAAATAAACACCTCTATTCTCTGCAAAGACGTTGTTGCTCTCACAGAGTTATTGTTTATCTCCACCGTCTGCCCCACTGCTGGGTCACGGAGTTTGCGCCATAGCTTCCAGCTTGTCTTCGAGTGAGACTAAAAGCGTCAACTCAGGGTCCTCAGGCATTTCTGCGCCTGGTGATGGGCAGGCGTCAGGTCGACAGCAGCTGACGGTTCAGAAGCAGATTCCAGGCCTCTCCTCCAGGATCCCGCCGGGCGGACTCCAAATACCATCCTTCTGGCTAGCAGCCACGTGCGGCACCCATTTGTAGCACAGCACGGGGACTTCCTCGGGACCCCGTTCTCACCGGACAAGAGGGTGAGCCACTTGGATGGAAAACAGTCATGATGAAAGGGCTTTGCATTTTCTTGATAGATCCTACTCATTTCTTGAACCTCCTCATTCTAGAGAGATACTCTGTTGACTGAGAAAGGTGCCTAACCGAACTCATTCCTTAAAGATGCATACTGTTAAAAATATGCCTTCACACAGGTGGTGAGAAAATAAAGAGGACCCTCCAGACTTTGAAGCAGGCATGGAATCACTAGGTTGTTTCTCATGTCTTGCTGATTTATGTTTTCAATGATCTCTGATAAAAATGATTGGGCAAGTGTCGGGAGTAATCCGTGGCTGAGAGGTGCTTGGCAGCCGTCGGCGCTGGTAGTATTTACTGGGGGTAGGTAGGTAGTCATGAAGCACTTCAACGTAATTACAATTTTCTAAGCACCCTTCCCCTTTGGAAACTTAGATATTTATAGGACTTCATTTAAAGGGGATGAAAATACCAAAGGCTGAGCGTTGTTGTGCTCAAGGACAGGTTCAGAACACAGTCAGATTCATCATCTTTCACGTTGAATGAAACTGACCTACTTTTTCTTTCAGAGAGAACCTGTCTTATGAAATATTTTCACATAAAAATGTTGCATTGGGGGGGGGGGTGTCTTTCTTTATACATTCTTTAATTAAACTCGGCATATCACTTCCCAAAGTTAAATGAAGTTTAGTTCATTTTTCAGGTCTAGGCGTTTGACTGCCTGAGCCCCCCTGCTGCCTGGGACAAAAGGCCTGCATCGCATTGTTCCCACAGGGAGGGTCGCCGCAGATGCTTTCCTGGCTGACGAGCTTTCCACAGAGTCCCTAATGAAAACACGTGCCTACTTCCTGGGAACTTGGAATACAAAATCCCTTTTTTCACAACAACAACAAAAATCAAATGAATTCAACCTAAAATGATCACAGTAAAAAGCCCATTATTTTTCCCCATTGTTTTTGCTTTGTCTTCCGTTGCACCATAAAGCTATTCTTTCCTTCTTCTTCTTTGTCCTGGTGTAGGCGCACTGCTTCCCAAGCCTTCTGCAGATCCCTGATGCAGGGGGATGGATATAGAGTTCCGGGGAGCCAACCAGATGAGTTGGCTCTGATTCGCTGTCATTGTATCCCTTGTATTTAGGTCAGCTGACCTGCTTTCTGTATGGAAACAGAGTGCTTACAAATAGATGCTTAAACTTAAGAATGCAACTTTTTACATAGATGGAGTAAAGGAAGGGTCTACGTAAACAACTAGTTTTGATTAAACGCACACAGGATTAAACGCTGAGGATTTTGCAAAATCAAAGCTGTAACTATATTTTGGAGCTAAGGGCATGTTTACTGTTACCATTTACCTATAGGAACCATTCACTGCAGTCCAAAAACCAATCCTTTAATTTCTTCGCTTTTTAAATGGAAAACTCAGCTGAGGTACACAGAAGTGGCCTTTCCCTATTCTTAAGCATTAAATACGCTTTGAATGTCAAAGCAGCCTCAGCCTGTCTAATCCATACCACCAGTTGGGTATAGGAGGGGCTAACACCTGAGATGTCTATTGTATTCGTTGCTTGGTCATTAAAGAAAATAATAATAATAGCGTGCTTTTGATGAACTTGTCTCTCATAAGACGTCTGTCTCACAGTATCACATTAGATTGGCCACACAGCAATATTTTTTCTTTCAGGACTTTTTTTTCTTTTTTTAAGAAACCAAGGCAGGCGTGTGTGTGTGTGGGTGTGTGTGTGTGTGTGTGTGTGTGTGTGTGTGTGTGTGAAAATCAATGATGAGCCCCTTTCTCTCCTTCTTGAATTACTCACCTGGAATAAAATGCTTCATCAAATTCAAAGGACAAGGAGGCTGGTCAGTATGGATCATTTAAGCCAAATCTGTGGTTAGCAGCAGTTTGGGTGTGTTCATGCACATCCACAGGTAGGTGACTATAGTCTCTTCTAGAAGACACATTGGCGGCATTTTATTAGAACTTTATAAGGCTCTATTTTATAAACAAAGTATGTTTGATCATGGGTGTGTGTTTGCTATACTTAAATTATCTATTTAATCTACAAATAAATGAAGGACACAAATCATTATATATGAGCATCTACTCGGCTTGTTAGTGGATGGACAGTTGGACAAATGAACAGAAATCCAGCAAAAGTCAGCTTTCAGTCAGCAGCTTCCAGCTATCTTTTTCCTCCCTTTTTCTGACCCAAACTGCACATGTTTATTCGTTATTAAAATTTGGAATTTAGAATGATTGCTTTACAGACATAATGCATATCAGAGCTTAGTTCTACAACTCTATATGAGAGAACCCCATAGCTCTACATTCTTTGTTCTGAATATAATGTGTTTGATACAGAGCACTTAGGACTTATTTAGATTCAGCTAGAATGCCTTGTCTCAAAAGGTTAAATATAGGACTAAGGCTGAATCTATAAATTATATAAATTGATATCGAAGACCCTCAAGGCATCTCTTATCTTCTCACTCTAAATTTCTCTCAGGGGATCCCATATACACAAATGTTTCATTTGAAAATTAGATAGGTAACTCAAAATTATATCTTACCATTCATATTTATCAACATATTTTGTCATATCTTACACTGTCCGACGTATCCCTTCACCCACTTTTCTGTTGTCTGTCCCCCAGGGAGGAGGTTATATGTAGATCCCTTTAATCAGTTCCCCCTTTCCACCCCATCCTCCCTCCACCCTCCTGGTATCGCCACTCTCAGCACTGGTCCTGAAGGGATCATCTGTCCTGGATTCCCTGTGTTTCCAGTTCCTATCTGCACCAGTGTACATCCTCTGGTCTAGCCAGATTTGTAAGGTAGACTTGGGATCATGATAGTGGCTGGGGGTAGGTGGGGGGAGGAAGGATGCATTTAAGAACTAGAGGAAAGTTGTGTTTCATCGTTGCTACACTGCACCCTGACTGGCTCGTCTCCTCCCCGCGACCCTTCTGTAAGTGGATGTCCAGTTGCCTACAGATGGGCTTTGGGTTCCCACTCCTGCACTCCTCCTCACTCACAATGATATAATTTTTTTTATTCTTTGATGCCTAATACCTGATCCCTTCGACACCTCATGAACACACAGGGTGGTGTGCTTCTTCCATGTGGGCTTTGTTGCTTCTGAGCTAGATGGCTGCCTGTTTACCTTCAAGCCTGTAAGACTCTGGATGCTATATCTTTTGATAGCCGGCACCATCAGCTTTCTTCACCACATTTGCTTATGCACCACTTTGTCTTCAGTGATCGTGTCGGGAAGATGAGCATCATGGAATGCCAATTTAATAGAACAAAGTGTTCTTGCATTGAGGGAGGTCTTGAGTGCAGGCCCAATGTCCATCTGCTACCTTAATATGAAACCTATAAATATATGCACATAGATCTACTTATCCATCCTCATATAAATATATTTACATATGTGCATGCCTTTATTTAGAAATGTGTAAATGGCCTTTGCCTCCTAGCTCTTTCCTCTATTTCCCTTTATTTTCCTCTTGTCCCACTATCATGCTCAGCCTTAATTTGGGTTACAGTAATTCCTCTCGGTTACATTTCCCTTGGTCATGCCCTGCCAGGCCTCCCACACCCTCCTCACCACCGATTTGTTCCTTTTGTTCCCTTGTCCCTGGGTTTGTTAACACCACTTCCTTTCCTCCTACCTTCCCCTCGCCCATGTCCCCCCGGAACTGTCAGTCCTGTTGTTTTCTCCTCCAGATTGCTCATTCAGCCCATCTTATTTAGACAGACCTACAGAGATAATAACATGCACAAAACCAAAACAGAGCAAAACCAAGCAACAAGAGAAAACAAAACAAAAACAACAACAAAAAGCCAATGAGAAACAAAAACAACACAACAACAAAAAAGAAAAGCTTGTAGTTAGTTCAAGGACTGTTTGTTGGCCTTTAGGAGTGTTTTCTGGTCGAGTCTGATGGGGTGCCAAGCCCTGGCTGCAAAGTCTATTTTTGGTATTTTATGGGGACTTGCTTTTCTGTTGCACACCCTTAGTGTTTTGCCTCGGTGTGGTGTGATCAGATTGGGCAGAATTCCCACACTGTGTCTCCAGTGTTGTTCCCTGTAGGGCTACAGGTCAGGGAGGGATGTTGTGTCTCATAGTGGGATCAGCCATATGGTCTTCTCTGTGGATTGGCTGCTCTGAGTGGGAATATCATCCTCAAGGCTTGGTGGACCAGGATGTGCTCCACTCTCTCTTCCTCCCCCTTCATTTTCTCCCGTGTGCTCTGCTGAGACATGTCCTTCTCCCTGAGCTGCAGCTTCAGTGCTGTCCTCTGAAATAAATTCTTCTGGAGGGAGGGGTAGGTGTCCATATAGTTGGGATTGAGGCCAGTCCCTCAGACCTCTCCACTGGTTCCCTACTCCATGCTGGCATGTTGCATTCACATCTTGGAGCACTGGGTTGAAATCTGGTCGCTCTTTCCCTGTGGAGATATAAACAATACCGTCCCCTTGGGTGAGTTAGTGCTCTGTTGCCTGCTACCCATTTCTTTTTTTTTTTTTCCTTTTCCCCCCTCCTTCTTAGTTGGGTACCATATGTATCCCTGGAGGTAGGGAGTATTTTAAACCAGCTCTTTTAAATACAAAAAGAGCAGACTGAGGATGGAGTAGCAAACAGAAATGGGAGACATATGCTAAACCACAGGCAGGTTACAAGCCAACAGAGAGAAAGCCTAGCCCTATAACCATCATCCGGAATTCAGATTTCTAGACTTGCTGTAAGAAAAGAATTTCTGTTTCCGAAATCCACTTGACTATTTCTGCTAGGCAGAACCAAATAGCAATGTGCAAGTTGCAGCAGAGAATGAAAAATGTGTTGATATATCCTCAGATTCTACATTTTAACTAACTTTTTAGGATCTACCCCTTGTGGTGTTTGGGTGCACCATCAAAGATTTTATGAAGGCTTTAAAAAGACTTCTTTCCCAAAAACGTGTATGGGGCCATATTTTCTTCAAATATTCCAATCCAAGCTCCAACAGACTGAATTAAGAAGCAATGTGAAAATCTAGTTGTTTTTGATGTCTCATATTTAAGGGTTTTGAAAACATGTAAAACATTACCAAATTTTAATTAGAAGATATTTTTGAAAATTACATTTAAAATTAAATAATATTTCTTTATATACTGAGTTTATTATTTTTCATTGGATAAGTATGTTTACATTTTCTATTTCTATTTCTAATATAGTAAATATTTATGGGAACAACACACATGCCTTGTATCATAAACTCCATAAGGGAAAAGTCTGTATTTGTTGTTCTTTGCCAGCATATTCCTAGCATGGTAATGGAGTCTGTCAATGTAAATAACTCAGGGTTTGGAAACAGAACCATTATTATGAACTATATGACATTTGAGTAATGGTTTATTTGTCTATAAAATAGAATATAAAATCATTCTGATAGGCTATGAAAAATAAATGAAATTAAATAGATGAGTTTGCTTTGTAAATTATAACATGCAGTATACAGGTAAATATATAGGATGCCTGACAAAATGGAAATTTTAGATAAATCGCTAATAAGCTTTTACTATATCTCCAATATTTCCTGGGTCATACTTAAATTATTTCTGAAATTTTACCTGAGTTTATCTGAGATTTTAATTTAGTTGAGTGTCCTGTGTTTTATTTGCTATATTTGTTAACCCGCTTATTTAACTATAACAATTTGAATGAAATCAACTTAATCATCAGGTTGATGCTTGACAATTGATGTACATGTTTTCTTCTTGAAGTTTGTATTTGATTGGTTGATCATACTTCTAGGACAAGTATAAGAAGGATGTTGTGTTAGACCGGGTAGACTAAGGAAACAAATCCGGGGAGACTCATATGTCTCTAAGAAAGAGGTTTATTATCAAGAGCAATTGAATATTGAGAAAACATCCCAGCCCAGTCCGTATCAATTCCATAAGTCCAATATTTGCTCATATGTCCAATACCAATCTATAAAGTACTTTTCAGACTCACGAAATACATGCAACGATGTTGAATGCAGGAGAATCACAGGTCAGTGGGTTGGAAGTCTTATGAATCTAGTGGTGTTGTAAGCATCTCAGCGCTGGCAAGGGTCTCTATGTGGCTTCTTCAGCTTCCAGAGGTCTTGTTGCATGAGGGTAGGTCCATGTGGCTTCTCCAGCTCCCAGGGTGTAGTGCCATGTGTCTTGTCAGTTGCATGTCTCTCAGGGAGTGAGCCCTGAGAGAGAGTCTCTCCTGCCTCCAAGGAGGAAATCTAGGAATTCCCAAAATTCTCAGGCGAAAGCCATGCCCACACAGAGGCCTCACTGGCTATGATCTGATTAACAGATTAGATTCTACCCTTTCACTCTTAATCCTCTCAAGTCCCAAATTGACACCAGATTATGTAACTACCACAGACATGGAGGTAGTGTTTGACCTCCTGATTTCATTGTATAGCTCAATGTCAGCCCAAGGCCAACTCCAATGAGATGAAGGACAGACATGCCTCCACCTTCCAACCTGCTTTAACAATTCTGACACTACCTGCTTCTTTGCTGGCTGTGATCATTCATTGCAATAAACAACAAGAAAAGGCAAAAAAAAATAAAACCCAAACCAAACTCACTCCCTTTTGAGTCAGTGCTGACTCGTAGTGACTGGGGAGATATCTGAGACGGTAACTGTTTATGATAGTAGAAAGCCCAGTCTTTGTCAGAGCAGCTGGTAGTTTGGAACTGCCAACCACGCTGATCGCAGCCCAACCCATAACCGCTATATCACCAAGGCTCATAGACCATACTTACAGTTATGACATTAATTCAGAAGATAACAATTCAGGGTCAGGAATGCCCTGGACACAGATCTTCTGGACAGAAGCACCTCTTCTTAGTCATGCCTGCGGGCATGCCTCTCTGGTCCTGACCTTAGCCCTTCAGCCCCGGGGCCACTCCACCTCTCCTCCGCTCTGCTCTGGCAACTGTGACAAAGCTCCTGTGGCACTGCCATTAAATGCTCACATGGCACTTCAGTTCACCCGAAGACTCAGCATGAAGGTGCTTGGTTCTAGTCCTGTGGGCCAGCAAGTGTAGTTTCTCCAATTAAGTCCTGAGAGGCACTCCACTTCAAAAGCAAACCTACCCCTGAAGTCACTCAGTTTTTGCTGTTCTGTGCACTGGAGGTTGCCCGGATTTTGTTGCTGCTGCCACCTCGCTGGTGTCACAGCTCCCTCTACTGTTGGGGAGGACCAGCACGCAGGGGTCGCAGAGTCCAGAGGATGTGCCTCACTCCGCCTCTTCTTTCTTCATACTAGTGAGATTTCCCCCATGTCCTGCTGTTAGGACGGCTCATTTTATGACCAAGAAGATGACAACATTGACCAGTCCCAATATTAGAGTTCCAGGTTTTTAAAATCACAGAGAAACCCGTTAACAGTCACTCACAATGGATTTGTGAACGTTTTACTCCCTTTTACTTACCACCTCCCCTCAGGAAGAGAGGAAATATACTCAATTTGCATGACTCCACCCAGTCATTGATGGAACTTACAAAAAGGATGGCTACAGGAGCTCTGCCCCCTAAGTCAACAATGAAAGTTTGCCTGGAAATGATCCAAAATGGTTGATTTGTTCTACATAAGACCTATATAAGAAGTAGAAATTGATTTTAAAACACATACAGACTTTTAAATATACCGATAAATTTCAAGCCTGTTCAACCAATATCCTGCTGCTGTGGGACACTTTATGAGTTTTCACATAGCTGAATCCAATCAGTGAGAAAAAGGGCTTTTGAGCCACAAACATTGAGTTTCACTTAATACGCAAGTAGAGAGTATCTGGCCACTTTGAGTGGTGGTGTACTAATGGAAAATGACATCTCTCCCAACTGTTACTCAGACACAGAACACTGGCTGAGTAACAGGCCAGGACAGGGAAAAGCTGCCTTCAGGGAAGTCACCGGGCAGCCAACAGGAAGCCAATTTTCCCTGGCGGTGTGGCTACCAGCCACAAGGTCCCGGTCAAGTGCTCTGTGCCATTTATGATCTCATTTTTTTCTTGCGGTGACTGGTTGGATTTGGGCAATTGTTTGTTTGCTTTAATTTTCAGTCACTTATAGAAGTTAAGAACCAACGAGGTAATACAGACCAGCAATTAAAAACAAGTGGTGAAATTGATGGCTAATGGCATACATTTTTAAGTTATGTTTGCAAAAAAATATGTTGCAAAATAATTAGCTGTGAAATTATAAAACGAAATGAAGCATTTTCTGTTCCCTTTGATAAACTTCAGTATATGGTACTGTCATTTTAAGTCATTTAGAACAAATGATATAAGTAATTTCCAAAAATTTCAAGATGGGTTGCAGTTGTGAGAACTGTTATATAATGTGTCAAGAGTCTGAACCCTTCCCTATTGGCTTTTGACAGAATCAGAAAGAGTGAGCGAATGTGCTGCTGACTGTCGGATACAAGAGGACATCAGCGATCCAAAAATATCCTACACGAGGGTCCTCCCAGTACTCTCACGTGGCTTGGGAAGCAGAGCACCGGGCAGCATTCTGAATGAGCCCTTCTCACTAGAATTATACTATTAACAGCACTTCACAAAAGAGGAGTCCTAGTTTCTTTGTAACTTTGTCCAAAATCTTCCTCATCTTTTTCTAAATCTGAGCACTGGAGAGCACTTGTAATTTAAAATTTTCCTTTTTTTCAGCCTAGTGAACGCCATATGTACATCAATTCACACAATATATGAAATCGGTAACAAATGATGGACTATTTTAACTCAGATCTACATGCATAGTCTAACTTTTAAAGCAAACATTTACCTTCTCAAGAAACAAAGTGAGTTGTAAATCATGATTTTCCTTCACAGCCTCTTCCTTTTCTGTGAGAGACAGTTGGAAGAGGGCAATCATGATACAAATGGATCTATCTTTCTCTACTGTGCTTATTATCAACGTGTGCTCTTCAAGTGACAGAGAACATAGACTCTTCCACCTACTATCTCTTCAAGTCTCAAGTTTCATGATTTGTATTTAGTTTGCATGCATTTGCTAGTTAATAAGTCCCAATCATCTAAAATGGAAACAAAATTAAGCACATCATAAATGTTGTAGCAACAATCTCTGAGCCAGGGAGCTGAGCTTGGAAACAGATGTGTGAGCTGAGAGAGGTAGGCTCACAGTGTTCATGCTTTGAAAGTGGCCTCAGGGCCGTGGGGCCGGGAGCACGGAACTCTCTGCATGTCTTCCTCCCTCTTCACGGAGCTACCGAGCAGGCAATCCAGGTGACCAGAACCTGGTGAGAAATGAGTCCCTCTCTGCGCTTCACTTGGAAAGCACCCAACTGTAGTGCAGCTTTCTTTGCTTAAACATAGATTAGAGAATAAAATGGTGGTCGAGAAATTTGAGAACCCTCCCTTTCCCTCTGGTCTGATGTTTGAGTTGGGTTAAAAAGGTGGACTACTAAGCAAAAGGACTAATATATTAGCCTGAGTCTGGTAACAGCATGGATGCAGAAAGAGAAGAAGTGTCAGGTGGCTGCTAAGCTCTTAGGGACATTATCAGCACCTCTAGCAAAAACATGCGCTAATACAGTTCCTGGGCCCTGAGGAACCAACCGAGCACTTCTTGTTTCCTTCTGCTCCTTAGGCAAGGCCAAAGGAGTGCAGAGAGAAAGTGCAGAAGCTAAAATGAGGGCAGCAAGGCTAAATAATTTTAGTCCCAAACCATCTCACTTGCATTTAATCTTCAAATTCATTGTGTGTGTGTGTGTGTGTGTGTGTGTGCATACTTGTTTCTGTTTCTAATTCTTAATTTTAAGTCATCCCAGCTTCTTAATGGCTTGGTTGTCAGAATGGAGTACCCTGTGCTGAGGGGGTCCAGTGGCGTGGTGGGTTATTCTTTGGGCTCCCACCAGCCACAAGATCAATTGTGGGAAGCTACCCACTACTCTGTGGGAGAAAGATGAGGTTTTCTACTGCCCCAGGGGGGTGGGTATATTGGATGGTGTAAGACATGGCAAACAAACAAACAACTTAATAATAATAACAATATATAATAATAAGGGTTCTTGGGGGAGGGGAAGGAGGGTGCAGGAGGAGCGGGAGATAAAAGGGAGCTGATATCCAAGAGTTCAAGAAGAAGGAAAACATTTTGAAACTGATGGTGACAGCAATTGTACAATTATGTTTGATCTCATTGAATTATGGAGTTATATTATCTGTAAGAGCTCTCAATAAAATGATTTTTTTAATGAGTTACAGTCTTGCAACCTTCAGGAACACTTCTATTTGTATTGTGGGATTCTTTTGAATCAGAATCGACTCAGTGGCTATGAGAGGTTTTATTTTGGTTGGTGTGTGTGTGTGTGTGAGAGAGAGAGAGAGAGAGAGAGAGAGAGAAGGTCCAAGTTGTTTCTTGAAGACAGTGGTTGTGTCAACAGTGTTAACTGAAATTGTTCTTCAGTGTTAAAAGGAAGTTCTCTCCAGTTAAAACCTTTTATTATCTACTGCGTGGTGTAATTGAAATAGTAGTGAATTAATGGAGGTAATTCCCGTACAAGAGTACGTTTGGTGCCCTTTTGGAGAATGACCACTTGCCTTCTTCTTCCTGACTTGAGGACAGAAAGAGAACTTGACCCACTTGTCACTGGGCCATGAGGAACACTTCTCCAAGCCCACGGCACACCCAGAAAGGAATGTCAGTAGCCAGATTAATTTTTACCTGTAGCACCTGCTTTATAATTGTGTGCTCTACCTTTTAAAAACAGAGATGTGATGCACTTGGATTTTCTATAGCCAGCAGTCATGTTTTCTTATTCAAAGTTGATGGCTTAGAGAGATGCAGAAAAAGATATTACTTCATAAATTCTATACTTCTTAAGTGTTCCCTGGATTGACTTAAGCCACAATGGTCTTGAACTATCGCAGACCTATTAGCAAACAATGTGTACTATTTAGTTTAATTTTTTATATACCCTTGGTTATCAGGAATTATACATAGTAGATTTCCACATAATATTTTTCATCATAAAAAACATATGGAAAATATATATGCAATATACATATAAATAGACCCCATACTAATTATACCTTTTCCAATAAAGCTGACTCACAGTGACACTGTCAGGCCAAGGAGCACTGTCCCATAGCCTCCCAAAGATGCACATCCTTACAGATGCAGAACGTCACCTCGTTCTTCCACAGAGTGGCTGGTGGATTTGAATCCACAACCTTTCACTTAGATGTCAAGCTTTTAATCATCGCACCATCAAAGCATTTAAAAATTAAGAATGATTTGTGGCTGCCCTTTATCTAAAATGAAAATAGAACCTGAAGGCAAAAGACCAGATAAATGTGGACTAGCGCTGCCTTGGTTCATGAATCAATTTGCAGTTGATCTGGAATTATTTCTACAAAGCTTCTTAGAATAAGTAGATCATGTTTTTTGTGGCTCCTATTTTAAGGAGCCCTCTGGCACAGTGTTTTAGAACCCCAGCTGATAACTGAAAGGTCAGTGGGTCAAACCCACTAGCCAATTGTTTCCATCCAGATGTACAGCCACGGAGATCCTAGGGCCGATTCTACTTAGTTCAACAGGGCTATGATATCAGTATCGACTGCCCAGCAGGAGGCTTGTTTTGGTTTTTGGAAGCTCTATTTCTATTGGATGCTAGTCATATCAAGTGCACAATGCACATTCATGCCAGAGCTATACACCACAGAATGCAATTAAATTCAGAATCACAAATTCATTTTCGATACCTCCCTCAACCTAAAATCTGCTTTCAGCAAACGTGCAGTGTGTTTAGTGTTACACACAGTGTGGCTTAATGTTGCAAAAGCTGCTGAACTGCACAGATGGCCTCTGGGGGTGGGAGGGCTCAATCTTTACTCTTGACATTGTGAACATGTTTATAAAGATTTAAAATTTTCAAATGCCACATCAAGTAACTTTCCTCTTTTTTAAATTCTGAATTTTCAAATCTGTTAAGTAGAGTGGAGCATTAAAAAGTATTAAGTAGTGATGGCAATATATAGACCCTTAATACTTGCTAGATTATGTTCTTATTAAAAATCACTTTCTTAGTTTTCTTTTAAAAAGAAGTCATGCATTTAAGAAAGCTTTGATTGAACATCGATAATATGTTAGACTTTCTGCTAAACCCTTTTCCCATGTGGCTTTTCTTCTCATCGATTTGCTCCCATAATTCTAATTACATCTCTTTCTATTATTGTCCTCTCTTGAAATAACTGCATCTAATGCCATTTTAATTGTTTTCAATGTTACTTAAAGATTTATTTCCTTTTGCCCAGACACTGATATAGTATGATTTACCAAACTCTACTTGCACTTCTTGTAAGGAGACATTTCTAAATTACTGGAGTATCAGATGCACTCAAAGGGTGTCCCCATCTACTGCGGTGTGCCTACCAGTTTCCACATTGATGAACTTGGAGGGGTGGAGAATATTCAGAACTTTCTTAGATTATGTAGTCAGGCGTTTCACAGCACTCACTTTCCGTTTTCAAAACTGAATAATTCGATTTCTTAAAGTTGTAAATATTTTAATTTCTTAAAATATCTCTCCTCTTTCTCATGTTTAAAAATATTTTCTGTTGTTTTAAAAGTCAAACTTTGTTGAAGGGCAATTTACATACAGTGTTATTCAGGCTTTTAGGGGTGTTTTAATAATAGTTTTAAGAATCACATATACTCATGTAACCACATTATTATCAAGATAAAGAAAAGTTCCAAACCCTCAAAGTTCCTTTGTGCAACTTGGTAGTCATCTTTTCCCACACACCCCACCTCTGTCATCCAAGGATCTCTTTTCTCTCCCTGTGCCTTGTGTAGCGTGCCATATAAATGAAATCGTCATCAAGCACCTAAATCAAAAAGAAGCCTGGATTCTTTGTCTTATAAAATGCTTTGGCGATCTACCCACATTGTTGCCTGTAGGCGAACTTTGCTCCTTTTTCTTCCAGAGCAGGATGCTATTTTATGGATGTACTTCAGTTTGACTGTTTATTCACAGCTATTTATTAGTTATTTAGGTAGATTTTCATTCATTAGATTGTGACGTAAGCTACTGTAAGTATTTGTATCCAGGATTTTGTAGGGATATATGTTTTTGTGTATCTTAGGTGAGTAGCTGGGTGGAAGGATGTAAGGTGTGGATTAATTTCTGTCCCCTGGATCAGTCCCACCCTTTCTACCTGTGAATATGACCCTGTGTGGAGATAGCTGTTTTCTTCTGTTAGGGTAATTGGGTTACGCTAGATTAGGGTGCACGTCCTAACCCTAACCACTTCCAAGAGGTGCCATCGAAAAATAGAATTAGGACAGAGGCCGCGGCCTGGGGAATAGAGATACAAAGGAACGCCAAAGAATGCAGAGGGACTGCCAGGGACTCCTGGATCACCCCCGAGAGCGGATGCCCTCTTTTGTACTCCTAACTTCCAAAATTGTGAGACAATAAGTACTTGAAAATTCTTGAAAGAATTCTTGAAAATTCAAGAATTCTTGAAAATCCACCCAGGTGGTAGTTTTTGTTACGAAACTCAAAAACTCCAACTCACTGCCATCATTGAGTTGATGCCAATGCACAGCAACTCTGTAGGCCAGGGTGGAACTGCCCCTGTGAATTTCTGCGACGGTAGCTCTTCCAACTGCTGGCTCTGGAGCTAGCAGCCCGGCTCTTAACCGCTCTGCCACCAGGGCGCCTTGATAACTGTGACCATAGCTTCCTTTTCTTCACAAGAAAAAGTCCAGAGGTAGATGGTTGCTGGCAAGGCTTCAGAGCTCCATCAAGTCCAAGCCGATCTCTGCATTTCCTTGCCCTTCCTTTCATAGTAGTAAGACTGTCACTACAGTCTGGGACAAGCAGTGGATGGGGGGAAAGAGAGCCAGACTTGCCCAGAAACCTCTCATCTGTTTCCAGATGAAGTTTGGTGGAGTAGAACCAGGTTACATACCCAGTAAATACTGGGAGGAGGAAGATGAAAATAGGGTTTGAGTGAGTTCACCTACAATGCCTGCCTCACTCTGTTTTTAAGTAACTTTGACACATGAAAGGCAATAAAATTCTTCTACAAAATCAGCAGATAGAACATTCATAATCTGGTTTTGAATGAAAGACTACTTTTTTAAATGGCTGCCAGCAAAGCCACTAAATTCTAGAAGCATCATTTATTTCAATTGTAGTTTATTCACTGCTACTGAGTTGAGTCATTTCTGGCTTATGGCAACCAGATCCGACAGAGCGGAACTGTCCCTAGGCTGTTCCCGCATCTGGATGGAAGCAGATTGCCCCGTCTTTCTAGCATAGAGAGGCTGGTGGGTTTAAACTGGTGACCTTTTGGTTAGCAGATGAGTACTTTACCACTGCACCACCAGAGCTCCTGCAATTGTAACTTAGGCACAAGTAAAATGGTAATAATAAAAGAGCAACTATTATAATGAGAACATAGGAAGAATAAAAGATCATGGTTTATGAGGCCACCTGCTTTATCATCTGTGACTCTCTTTTTTGAAGATGGTGTTTGATGAAGTAGAAAACTGAACTGCACAAAATGTCACCTGGCTGGCTTACAGTCATATAGAGAGATTCGGGACAAGAAACTTGTCACCGAGATTTTTCATCCTGTATTGTCTTAGTCACCTAGTGCTGCTGCGGCAACAGAAATATCACAAGTGGGTGGTTTTAAGGAACAGAAATTTAGTTTCTCAGAATTCTGAAGGCCAAGAGTTCAAATTCACCACTTGTCTGTCAGTCATACAGTGCTGGAGTGTTTGTTGCTGTGATGCTGGAAGTGGTGTCCCCAGCTTTTCAAATGCCAACAGGGTCACCCAACATGAACAGGCTTCTGTGGAGCTCCCAGACTAAGAAGAGTCTATGAAGAAGGAATCTGCTGCCTGCTTCGGAGGCAGTGCCACTGAAAACCTTACGGAAACATGATCAGACCGCATGAATGGAAGCACCACACTGTCAGAGATAGCCGGAGGAGGGGCCCTCAGGTCCAAAGGCACTTCTGATAGGACTGACGAGGACCTGTTTTCTCAAAGAAGAGGCAGCCATGGTGACGTGAATGGAGCGACTGGAGTAAAGCCTGTGGGAGGGACACTTCAGGGTCTTCCTAGGTTGATGGTTCCCAACTTAAGGTCAGAAAGAACTGTTTCAAAGTCTACTAATAATCACAGCTTTAAATGTACAAATTATGAATCTGGGAAAATTGGAAGTTGTCAAAAATGAAATGGAGTTCATAAAGATCAATGTTGTAGCAACGATGAAATATACAATTTTCCTCTAGTTCTTAAATGCTTCCTCCGTGCCACTATCATGGTCCAAATTCTACCTTACATATCCGGCTAGACCGGAGGATGTACACTGGCACAGATAGGAACTGGAAATACAGTGAACCCAGGACAGATGAACCCCTCAGGACCAGTAGAGAGAGTGGTGATATCAGGAGGGTGGGGGAAAGGTGAGGGAGAAAGGGGGAACAGATGACAAGGTCTACATATAACCTCCTCCCTGGGGTACGGACAGCGGAGAAGTGGGTGAAGGAGACGTCCGATGGTGTAAGATATGATAAAATAATAATAATTTATAAATTATCAAGGGTTCAGGGGAGGGGGAAGCAGGGTGGGAGGGGGGAAAAAGGAGCTGACACCAAAGGCTCAAGTGGAAAGCGGGTGTTGTGAGAATGATGATGGCAACATATGTGCTAATGTGCTGGACACAAATGATGTATGTACAGATTGTAAAGAGTTGTATGAGCCCCTAATAAAATGATTATTAAAAATATGCAAATGAACATATACATACTGGGAAAAAAAAGATCAACGTTGTAGTCACTGGTGAGCTGAAGTGGACTGTTATTGGCCAGAAAAATCACATTTTGAATCAGAAAAATCACATGATTTACTATGCTGGGAATGACACCATCGACAGGAATGGCACTGCATCACTGTCGAAAAGAACATGTTAAGATCTATCTTAGAGTTCAGTACTGTCTGTGATAGGATTATACCTATCTTTTTTCAAGGAACTCCAGCCAATACAACTATTATCCAAATTTATGCACCAACCACTAAAGCTAGTGATGAAGAAGGTGAAGAATTCTACCAACCTCTTGAATCTGAAATTGATCAAACATGCAATCAAGATGCATTGATAATTATTGGTGATTGGAATGCAAATGTGGGAAGCAAAGAGGATGGTACATTATTTGGAAATTATGGTCTTGGGAATAGAAATGAAGGTAGGGATCTCATCAGAGTTTTGAAAGTCCAACCACTTATTCATAGCAAATGACATTTTTTAAAAGCATAAATGGTGACTACATCACCTGGATTTCTCTATATGAAATACACAGAAAGCAAATTGACTATATCTGTGAGAAGATATGAGGGAGAAGTTCAAAATCACCAGCGGCGGGCTATGGAATAGAATACAAATTACTCATATGCAAGTTCATCTTGAAACTGAAGAAAATTAAAACAAGTCCACGAGAACCAAAATACAACCTTGAGTCTGTCCCACCTGAGTTTTGAGCATCTCTCAAGAACAGATTTGCTGCATTGAACACTAACCACAGAAGACCTGATGAACTGTTGGCAAATATCAAGAACATTATTCATGAATAAGCAAAAGGTCATTAAAAATATAGAAAAAAAGTAAAGATAAAAGTGGATGGCAGGAGACACCCTGAAACTTGCTCGTAATTAATCATAGAGTAGCTCAGGCAAATGGAAGAAATAATGAAGTCAAAGAGGCAGAGAGCTTGAGAAGACAAAGTAAAATATCATCATGAAATGTGCACACCCCTAGACTCAGAAAACCAAAAAGGAAGAACATAGTTAACATATCTTAAACTGAAAAAAAAAATTCAAGCCACTAGTTGCAATCTTGAAAGATTCTATGGGCAAAATATTGAATAATGCAGCTTCAAAAGAAGATGGAAAGAGTATATAGAATCATTGTACCAAAAAGAACTAATCAACATTCAGCCATTTAAGGAAGCAGTGTATGAGCAAGACCTTAAGGAAGTTCAAGCTGCACTGAAAGCAATAGCCCAATCAGGCCCCAAGAACTGATGGAATATCAATTGAAAGGTTCAACAAGCTGACGAAATGCTGGAAGCATTCACTCATCTGTGCCAGGAAATTTGGAAGACAGCTACTTGGACAACTGACTATAAGAGATCCATATTTGTACCCAATCCAAAGAAAGGTGACCCAACAAAATGTTCCAGTTATAGAACAATATCACTGATATCACATGCAAGTGAACTTTTGCTGAAGATCATCCAACAACAGTTGTAGCTGCCAGGGAGCTGCCAGAGGTTCAGGCCAGATTCAGAAAAGGATGTGGAACAAGGGATGTCATTGCTGATGTCAGATGGATCTTTACTCATGGCAGAGAATATTGGAAAGATGTTTACTTGTATTTTATTGACTATGCCTAAACGTTCAACTATGTGAATCATAACAAACTATGGATAGCCCTGAGAAAAATGGGAATTCCAGAACACTTCATTTTGCATATGCAGAACAGCTACATGGGGGTAGCTGTAGGGACAGAAACAAGGAAATACTGCATAATTTAAAATCAGGAAAGGTGTGTGCCAGGGTTATATCTTCTCACCATACATATCCAACCAGTTTGCTGTGGAAATAACCAGAGAATCAGGATTGCATAAAGAAGGATGCGGCATCAGGGTTTGAAGAAGTCTTAACAGCCTGTAATATGCCATCGCCACCAGCTTGCTTGCTCAAAGTAAGGAGGACTTGAAGTGCTTGCTGATGACGTTCCGGGATTGCAGCCTTCGGTGTGGATTAGGACTCAATGTAAAGAAGGCCCACATCCTCACAACTGAATCAAGAGGAAGGTAAAATTATGATAAATGGAGCAAAGATAGAAATATTCAAGAATTTTGTCTTGCTTGGATCCACAATCAGTGCTCATGGGAGCAGCAGTCGAGAGATCAAAGGACCCATTGCATTGACCTAATTCATGGTATTTTCAATTGCTTCATGTGCATGTGAAAGTTGCGCATTGAATAAGAAAGGCTGAAGAATAAACGCTGCATTTAATTATCTTGCTGTCAATATTGAAAGCACTACTGGCTGCCAAAAGAACAAACATCTGTCTTGGAAGAAATACAACCAAAATGATCCTTGGAAACAAGGGTGGTGAGACTTCTCACCTGCTTTAGACATGTCATCAGGAGAAAGCAGTCGCTGGAGCAGGGCATCATGCGTGGTGAGGGGGAGAAGCAGTGAAAACCTGGAAGGCCTTTGGAGAGTTTGAATGGACACAGTGGCTTCCGAGATGGGTTTAAACAGAAGAACAGGTATGAGGCTGGTGCAGGAGCTGGTGGTATTTTGTTCTCTTGTCTATTGGGTCATTATGAATTGCAACCAACTCAACAACAATAACCAACTTTTTCGTCTAAAATTGGTCAAATACAATCAAGATGCATTTTTCTAATAATTACTGATGATTTGAATGGAAAAATTAGAAACAAAGACAAAGGAGATAACAATAGAACAGATGAGCTCAGCTATAGAAATGCCATCCTGCTGGATGTGGAATAAACCCTTTGAGAAGCAGGGGGAGGGATATCAGTACCAGCAAGAACCAGGAATGGAGTGTCCTCTGGACAGTAAACCTCCTAGATTCAGAAAACAGCTGTGGATCAGAGAAACATCAGCTGAACCAGGAGGCAGAGCATGAAACAGAGTGGTGGGCTTCCCAGCCTATGGAGCCAGTAAAGTTGAGTGCTTTGGGATGGGACGCTGGCTTGTCAAGTAGAGTGCCCCTGGCCATTTAATTGGTGGATGACTGGGTGGAGGAGGTGTGGCTGGACTTTGCTGACTTATGGAAGTAGGTGCTGAAGGTCTTCATGTTATAGCTTCTCGAGTGGGGTACCTCTGGGCACTTAATTCAGGAAGCTGGGTGTACTGACCAGTAAAGCTTGAGCTGAGAGCCTCCAGGTTGAGGCTTATGGCACAGTAACATTTCCCTTTGGGCATGAAAGAGCTTTGTAACATGTCCTGAAGAACAACTTCATCCTGAGCATTTGTCACTTATATTACAACCTGGTAAGTTCCTTAATAAGCCCTATAATCATCCATATCAATATGATATAAACACCAATATAATATCTGTGAGTCTTTTGCCATTTCAATGAATATTAGAACCAAGATTTAAAAGTACCAAATTCTATTTAAGAGAACAAAATATCCCCCGGATTGTCAAGATGTGTTTGGTCATTAGTGTTCAATGGGTAAAATCATTAAAAATACAGTAAAGAAAGAAAAGACTAAAGTGGATATCAGAAGAGACCCTGACATTTTCTCTTAAATATAGAATAGTTAAACTGAATAGGACAATCAGTGAAAATAGAAAATTACAATGGGCATTTCAAGAAGACAAGATAGTATTATAACAATGTGCACAAAGCCCGGAGGTAGAAAACCAAAAGAGAAGAATGAGTTCAGAACTTTTTTGTTGCAAGACCCGAAGAAAAAAATCCCATTCTTGAGTTGCACTATTGAAGGATTCTTTAGGGAAAAATATTGACTAGTGCAGGAAGCATCAAAAAATATGAAAGGATACACAGAGTCACTGTAGCAAAAAGAGCTGGTTGTCATCCAGTCATTATAAGAAGTAGCATATATGAACAAGAACAAAGTCTTGAGAGAACAAGTCCAAAATGCACTCAAGTCATTAGCAAAAACAAAATTGATGAAATATCAATTGAAATTTGTTAACAAACAAAAGCACTTACTAGTCTATGCCAGGATCGTTGGAAGACAGCTCCCTGGCCAATGGACTGGAAGAGAGCCATATTTGTGGAAATGAAATATTCCAAAGCAAGATGACCCAACACCATGCAGAGAAGATTGAACAGCATCTTTGATGTCACATGTATGTAAAATTTTGCTAAAGCTAGTTAAAAGTGGGTGCAGCAGCACATCGACAGGGAGGTGGATTCAGGAGAGAATGTGGAATAAGGGATTGCCTTGCTGATGTCCAAAGGCTGAAAGCAGAGAATATTAGAAATTTACTTGTGTTTTATTGACTATGCAAAGATACTCTACTATGTGGATCATAACAAACTGTGGATAACATTGAGATGAAATGAATTCTAGAACACGTAATTATATTCATAAGGAACCCGAACATAGACCAAGAGGCATCATTTGCTAGAATATGATAATGGTTTAAAGTCTGCAGAGGTGTTTGTGAGGGCTGTGTGCTTTCGTCATACTTCTTCAATCTGTATACTGTATGCTTCATACTGTATATATACCGTATATTGTATTCTTCCATCTGTATACTGTATACTTCATACTGTATACTGTATATATACTGCATATAGTATTCTTCAACCTGTGTACTATATTCTTCATACTGTATACTGTATATATACTTTATGCGGTGTACTGTATCTTCAATCCATATACTGTATACATACTGTGTACTGTATTATTCAATCTGTATACTGTATGCTGCATACTGTATTCTTCAATCAGTATACTGTATACTTCATACTGTATACTGTATATATATTGTATACTGTGTACTGTGTTTTCCATCTGTATACTGTATACTACATACTGTATACTGTATATATACTGTATACTGTGCACTGTATTCTTCAATCTGTATACTGTATGCTTCATAGTGTATACTGTATACATACTGTGTGCTGTGTACTGTATTCTTCAATCTGTATACTGTATACATACTGTATACTGTATTCTTTGATCTGTATACTGTATACTTCATACTGCATACTATGTATACTGTATTCGTCAATCTGTATACTGTATATATACTGTATGCTGTATTCTTCGATCTGTATACTGTATACTTCATACTGTATACTATGTATACTGTATTCTTCCATCTGTATACTGAACAAAAGACGTGAGAAACTGGACTATTTGAAGAATGCTACGTGGGATTAAAGGGAGGCCTGTCAACAACCTATGCAATGCGAACCATACAAATCTGCTTACTGGAAGTGAAGAGGATTTGAAACAATTACTGATAAAGATCATAGACTACCCTCTACAGTATGGATGACAGTTCAATATAGAGAAAGCAAAAATTCTTACATCATGGTAAACAACATTAAACATCATGGTAAAGAGAAACGATTGATGTTGTCAAAGATTTCATGTTATTTGGATCCTTAATCAATGCTTCTGAAAGCAGCTGTCAAGGGATAAAAATATGTATTGCATTGAGAAAATATGCTGCACAGGCCTTTTTTTTTAACATTTTATTAGGGGCTCATACAACTGTTATTGCAATCCATACACACATCAATTGTGTAAAGCGCATTTGTACATCATTCTCAAAACACTTTCTCTCCACTTAAACCCCCAACATCGGGTCCTCATTTTTGCTGTACAGGCCTTTTGAAAGCATTGTCATGCAGAGATGATATTTTGAGGACTAAGGTGTGCCAGATCTAAGCCATGGTATTTTTACTCTTCTGCGTGTGACAGTTGGACATTGGGTATGCAAGACTAAAGAAGTGATGCATTTGAATGATGGTGCCGGCAAAGAATATTGACAATACTTTGGATTGCCAGGAGAAACAAATCTGTCTGGAAGAAGTACCTGCAGAATGCTCCTTAGAAGCAAGGATGGTGATACTTGTTATCAGGAGTAACCAGTCTGGAAAAGGGCGTCATGTTTGGTGAAGTAAAGAGTCAGCAAATAAGAGGAAGACAGGCCACAAAATGAATTGACTCCGTGACTGCAGCAATAGCTCAACTGTAACAATAATTGTGAAGCTGTAGCATGACCAAGCAGCACTTTATTCTGTTGCACGTAGGCTTATCATGATTTGGAGTTGTCTTGGTAACACCTGACAACAATAACCACTACTATTAATAATAGTTAAATTTTCTTAAAGATTTTACATGTCATACATTTTCCTTATTTCATTTAATATTCATAACAGACCTAGAGGTAGGCCTGGTAATTAATTTTGAGGTACATTTTTCAAATGAGGGACCCTCTCAGAAATCAAGGAACTTACCAGGATCATATAACTAATAAGTGACACACCAATGTGGCTTTTTTTTCCTTCAGATGGCTCCAAACCTGTGAAATTATTCCCTAAATACTACAGCCTCCTGCATTTCATACATTTAAATTCCCCCTTTCAGTTGGGATGTGGTAATCTCTTAATGTGTGATTTTTCAATTCTTAATTTGTGGCATTTACCAAGGTGTTTGCCAAGCATGTACAAATTTACTTTTCAAAAAATCATTTGATAACAACTTCTCCATTATTAGCAAAGATGCCATTGTCTAGAAAATGATCATCAAAATAGACAAAGTCAGATCCAGAGAACTAAGAAGGGTAGAATCACCCTTACGTACTGTAAGAGTTGTAGACAGTCAAAGACATGATATTAAAGACATCCTGGATAATCACTGATGACGGCACTCATGTCTGATGGTGGTCAGACCTGATTCAGAGACACTAATGCAGTAACTGAGCAAAAAATAATGAGTTAGGATGGATAGAGAGGGTCATATTGGAGAAGTATTCTTAGGAGATGAAGTAAGACAGGAAAAATGCTGCTCTCGATGGACTGTTCAAACAGATAAAAGAATGATGCATGGAAAAGCTATCTCTACAAAACAAAATGCTGCGATTTCAAGAGAATAATACCCCAATATTTTAGCAGCTATTCTGGTAACCTGGAGCGTTTTCAGCAGCAGATCCCAGAGCCCACCAGGGTTCTTTTGGAAACCTGGCACCCTCCTCAAAGTTTCCTCGAGCGCTTGAATCCCCCAGTTGTTTACTGGATATCCAAAGCTGAAAAGGAGACTCAAACGTGCCCTTAGCTTTCCAGTCCAAACCACATAGTCTATTCCCTCTAACGAGGCTTCCTGGGAAAGATGCAAACCCAAACCAAACCCATTGCCATAGCATTGATGCTGACTCAGTTTCCGAGATTGTCCTTGTCAATGGAGGTAGAAAGCCCATCTTGCTCCCATGGAGTGGCTGGTGATTTCAAACTGCTGCTGGCCTTGCCAATCTCAGCCCGACCCTTCACCACGATACCACCGGGGCTCTTGGGAAATTCCAGTCAGCACTAATGGAGATTCCACCAAATATATTTAAGCTATATAAGAGCCAGCTACAAAATGTGAGGAGGAGATTAGTCCCAGATATTCAATGAATAATTGCTGAATAGCTGAATGAATCAAATTTTGAATTCACTTTAATAACTTTGACTTAATCATATGAAAGATAATAGAAAGGAGAAAAAAACCCTTCAATTGTAGTTTTCCTCTTTCATCTTTCTACTGAAGTAGCTAATGGGACGCTCCTGAAAATTGCTCTAGGAGACTGGAAAATGGATTTAACTTCTAGCCATTATGTAATATTAATAACATCATTATTTAAATTTCAAATAAGCATATACTTCAACCTTTTTAATCTATTATCTTTCAAATACCATCTTCAAAGTGTTCTTTAAGAGTCATTCTCCATACTTCACTTAATTTTAAAATGAAGCAATTTATTTCACTACTTATATGCAGATTTATGTTCTGTAATTTCAACCCTGGTAGTTTAGATAGAAGCCTAAAGTTACACATTCTTTGGACTATGTATCAGGAATTTCTGTAGTTATGTCTTAAGAGTTAATTAGTAGTACTATTTGCTGTTTAAAGGAGGACACATTATTATAGGTGTGTCAGGTGCTTTGGAAACATTATTTCGTTAAAGACAGCACTATAAAGCCTAATTATTCTTTACCCATTTTAGAGAGGGGCAACAAGAGAGTCAGAGTCATAAAATGGTTTAGCCAAGATCTTTTAGCAACCAAATTATATAGAAAGGTTCAGCTGTAAGTCTTTTGCTTAACAAAATACGTAGACTTCCTAAACCTGACTCTTCATTCAGATTTGACCTCTGTCCTTTCTACTTCATCTAAATGTTAACATGAATCCATCCATAGCTGGTGTTTTGTTCCATGCTACTTACTAATTCTAAGATTTTCGTTATTTGTCCTAGTATACAATGCTATCTTTATACTTTCATGTGTAATTGTTCAATTATCAGTGAAAAAAAGTTTTCACTCAAAGTGAAGTAAAATAGTCACAAAATAGATATTAACAGATGTTGGAAATCATGATGTTTGTCATTAACAGTAACATGCTTTCCAACATAATGGATTTAAACCAAGGAAAACCAAAAGTGAGCCACACTCCATGCCATCAAGTCGATTCTGTGGGCCTCCTGGTGACCCTGTCAGGCAGAGGAGAACTGCTCCTGTGGATTTCCCAAAGGTGCTCACAGGAGGAGAATCCTTATCTTTCTCCTGAAGAAAGTCTAACCCACGACACCATCAGGGCTCCTTTTGGGCCAAAGGAGAGATAGCTTTATCCTCACATGTTCGTGTTGTTAGTTGCCATCAAGTGGATTCTGACACAGAGCGAACCTTGTTGGCCAGTGGAACTGCTCCCCGGTGTTTTCAAGACTGACTCAAGAAGCAGGTCTCTTGGCGAGTCTTCAAGGCCCCCCTTTAAGACTGAGTCGGTTCAACCCACCAGCTTGTCAGTTAGCCATCTCGCCCTTAACGGGGCCACTCAGAAAACGCAGAGATTTACTTTTGCAGTTTTGCCAAAATTTAAGAATTGAGTATATTCATGATTTTTTGTGAAATTTCCTGCTTAAGAGAACAAGCTATATTTAAGGTAAAACGTTTTACTGATGGAGTGACGGGCAGAGATTTTATATTCGATAAACATCAATAACCACATTCTAAGTAAATGTGCCTTCCCAAGTCCATGCCCCAACCACCAAATAGGAGGGCTTGGGGTTCCAATCATTAAGATAGTTAATTCAAACCTGTTACACTTTATGATAAGGAACTTAACTACAATGAAAATTTATTGCAGCCAAAGAAAGCTTGTTCTCAATGTTCTTACACATTCTTTTTGTTTCGTGTGGACATTTTAGGTGTATCAATATATGCATGAAACGATAACTGTTAATGGCTGTCCTGAGTTCCGTGCCAGGGCCACAGCAAAGGTAAGGCTTGAGTCACTTTAAAAATATACTTGACCCCAGTGATCTAGTAATTGACTGTGCGCGTGTGTGTTTCAGGTATTCTCGTGTGTACACTGTAAGAGAATTTAGACATCAATGGCAGCCCAGAGTCTAGACCAGTACTACTTCCCAGGTAAAAATCCTAATGGAAAATTGAACGTTTCTGCTGCTTCTGTAGCTTAAGAAAGGAGAATGATTTCATTAAGCTCACTAAATGTCCATTTGGCACAAGCAAATCTACTGGTTCATTGTGCAAAATACTACATGGCTTTCTGACCCATTGCTCTGATACAAAAGAACTGTTCGCTCTTTGGTGCATGAAGATTTCTTTTCAGAGGTCCAAAGATTTGATTTAAGTTCGATATGAGCAGAATTCACCTGATAACCACTCATCTATGATTGTCCTTTGTATTCTGCTCAGCAGTGGGGAGCTTGCTGAAAGAAGGTGACATTAATCTAAAAGGACAGCCCACTGCCGTTTGTGGTAGTCAGCACATTTTTCTCTTTAAACACGGAAATCCAGAGTTGGTGAAGACCCTATTAACTGAAATATTACAGCAATAGGATGATGAAATTATCTGGAAAATAGACCATTAGGAAGCCATTTTAACCAAAAATCACTGATGTAGTTTGTGTTTTTTACAAACACAGAAATGTTATCATCGATATACAACTTACTTTTTAAAAGCTTTTATCTTTATAGTTCACTCTATGAAGAAAGAGCTAGTAACAATACACATAACTTTCCTTTTAATTCTTTTATGTGTTGTACCACCTCTTGCTTAGTCTCTCTCCTAAGTTTGCATTTTTATTCTGTATCCAAGCAGTAACACTGCACATTCAGAAGTGGATTTTTTGTTTTGTTTGGCTTTCAACCCAGGCAAGGGAAAAAGGGTTATTATTATCATTACACCATGCTTTGCTTGTACTGAAGTGGAACACACACAGAAAAAAATGAGCCCTACATGGTTTAATTAAGGGGGAAGTGAATTATGCAGCTTTTTGCCATTCTCGTTTCTTATTCATGTGGAACAGCAGGGCGGCGGCACAGCGTTGCAGTAGCACAGTACTTCCTGGTGGTTTCTGGGCTGTCTGCATTGCATCCATGTCAGCCATTCAAATCTGTGCACGATGACAGGTTGGCATGAGCACATGCATGTCGCTAAATGGGAGCCATTGTTTCCATGTCAGTCACTGTCTTTCACTAAATGCAGGCAGTAGCATCATGCTGAATTGATGTGATAATGCTGTGTGTGGAAAAGAATGGACAGGAATCAATATTGTCACCGTGTTGAGAAAACCGCTTTATTGGAGGCATCTAATCAACTGTGGTTAAGGAAGGTTAATGGGAAGTGGAAAGTAAGAAATAGGCAGAGAGTCTTCTGATAGAACGAACTTAAAGGCGATTTTATTTCCATTGGGGCATGGGGGCAGAGCAGGAACTAATGGTAAGTTATTCCCTTGATGCTATTTAAAGAAATTAATATATTAGTAAGAAATAAAAATGTAAGTCTGCATTAAATTATGTTTTCTATAAACTATATATAAAACCAATTTTAAAACGTTTACAGTATTTGATCTCAAACATGATTCATTTTGCATAGATCACTCTAGTAAGTTGAGACATTAAAATGTATAAACAAACTTATACCAGAGAAGACCTTTCACAATAATCCAGAATATTGCTTTCAATTAGTAATAATTTATATGAATCTATCATTTTAGTGTAGTCTCTCCCCCCACCCCCTTCTCTTTTAAGCATACTCATTATTGGGGGAAATAAAACAGCCACATGTTCTAGGCTGGTGTTCTGGCAATATCATATATACTTCCACAAGAAGATGAGAACATCCATACAAATGTCCCTCTGGTTATGCAATAAATACTTATTAATGGGCAAGTACCACGAAGTATCAGACACAACCCCAGCACTTAAAGTGTGCATAGATAAGACATGTGCAAATGATTACAGTACTAGGTAGTATGTGTGCCGAGGGCTAGTTGACCCTTCAGAAAGTCTTTCCGGAAGAGAAAATGTAACATAATGGGATCAGCTCTCTAAACGGCCAGGCAGGGCTGTACAAAAGGAAAGAATCACACAGGGCAGCAAAAGGAAAAGCAAAAGGCTTTTCTTCCTTTTGCTTCTTGTGTCCTTTCTTTCACAGAAGAAAGCTGTAACCCTATGAGGAGTTTTCTGACGGTATTTGGCTAGCCTTATTCCCAAATGGCCATCTTCTCTTTCAGGCAACAGTGGCAGCTTTTGCAGCGAGCGAAGGCCACTCCCACCCTCGGGTCGTGGAACTGCCAAAGACTGACGAAGGCCTTGGTTTCAACGTGATGGGAGGAAAGGAGCAGAATTCCCCCATTTATATCTCTCGCATCATTCCTGGAGGGGTGGCCGAAAGACACGGAGGCCTCAAAAGAGGAGACCAGCTGCTGTCAGTCAATGGAGTGGTATGTTCTTACTATAACCAGCGATTTTCTCTCCGGTTTCTTGCTTTCGTTCGTTCTTTCGTCCATGTTGATACTGTAGTCAACACTGAAATAATGGAGCTAGTCATCATTTTGTGTCCAGTTTGCTAGTCATTGATGGGCATAAAATCTGCAAAAGCAGTAATTTTATAGTGGGATGTCTCATCTTGTTTGGGATGTCTCATGTCATCTGGTTTGGGTATGATGAATACAGACTGTTTGAAAAACCATCTCAAGAAATTATTCCCACTAGTGGGCTCTCTTCCAAATAAGACTTCAATTGAATTAATGTGTATAACAACTTATTGCTTTTAAGACACTTTTAGTCTAACGTTTTTAGGAGCAAACGTACATATTTTTAAAAAAAGAAAGAAAGATACAACTCCTCATGCTACTAGCTTTTTAAATTTTAATTTAAGAGGGATAATAACTTTAATATGCACCAATATTACACATGGAAAGGTGAGCTGATATAAAGACAATTACTTAAGTCTGTAACTACAATGAAAAGATTGTATGCTGCATCTAAAAGAGTTGTGTCACATTATTCACCACATGTATGTTAGTTTCCAAATGAAATGAAGGTAAACTAAAATACATAGCATTTTTTATTTAAAATATGAATATACATATTTTTGATTACCATATATACGCAAGTATAAGCCGACCCAAATATCAGCCAAGGCACCTACATTAAAAATGTGCTGAAAAACTAGGCTTATACTAGAGTATATATGGTAATTTATATTCGTTGGATGACCTTCCCTCCACATGTAATAAAAATTTCTAAATAAATTGTTTCCTATAAGATAAATAATTTTCTGAAAACACAAAAGAAACAAAAAAAGTCAAATTTCAGAAAAATAAATATGAGTATCTCACCAGTTTGAAACCACCAGCCACTTCTCAATAGAAAGATAAAGGCTTTCTACTTCTGTAAACAGTTATGGTCCAATGTCCTTCTGCTACCTTAATACTAAACCTATAAATATAAGCACATAGATCTATCATGATCCCAATTCTACCTTGCAAGTCTGGCTAGAACAGAGGATGTACACTGGTATAGATAGGAACTGGGACCACAGGGAATCCAGGGTGGATGATCCCTTCAGGACCAGTGGTGTGAGTGGAGATAGTAGGAGGGTGGAGGGAGGGTGGGGTGGAAAGAGGGAACCGATTACAAGGAACTAGATGTGACCTCCTCCCTGGGGGACGGACAACAGAAAAGTGGGAGACGTCGGGCAGGGCAAGATATGACAAAATAATAGTTTATAAATTATCAAGGGTTCATGAGGGAGGGGGGAGGGGGGAGGGAGGGGAATAAATGAGCTGATGCCAGGGGCTTAGGTGGAGAGCAAATGTTTTGAGAATGATGAGGGCAATGAATGTACAAGTGTGTTTTACACAATTGATGTATGTATGCATTGTGATGAGTTGTATGAGCCCCTAATAAAATGATTAAAAAACAAAAAAACAGTTACAGTCTTGGAAACCCAGCAGGACAGTTCCACCATGTGCTGTCCAGTCAATCTCAGTCGAATTGAGTCAATGGCCGTAAGTTTACTAGTTATCAATTAATTTAGGATTTTTCTCTAAAATTTTGAGATTTTAATAAATAGCCCAGATTTGCATTATTTGTGACCATGTTGCTATTTGCTTACAGCACTGTATCTGATGGGAAATATATTTAGAATATGATATTTTATTGGTAGTAATGGATTAAAAATTTTCTGTTTTTTGCATTTTATTTCTAGTTTTAGCACAGCATTGGGGGCTCAGTGGGTTTTCAGTTGGACCGTAAAAACAAGGGGGAATTCTATTCTAATCTACAGTGTTATAATGAGTCAAAAGGAACTCAGTAGCCATGAAAAGGCATGCCTTGATGAAGGTGCTGATGGTATATTAGTAGTTTCCATGCTGTTTGTTGCCTTATGGACTTGGGTTTGATTCGGCCAATGCACCTCACACAGGCACCGCCTGTCAATGGAGGCTGGTGGGTGGCTGCCATGCCGAGCGGACAGCGTTGGAACGTACCAGCCAAGAAGACCAAGGAAGAAAGGCTTGATCATCTGCTTTTGAAAATAAGCTCATGAAAACTGTAAGGACCCAACAGTCGTGTCCACAAGGGATCGTGGGGACAGCACACAAGACAAGGGGTCTTCAGTTTCAGCTTGCAGTGAGTCAGAGGCCAACTCAACAGCTATTAACAGCCACGAGGGCTTGATAGCATCTTGAACTTCAACTCTGCCCTGCCCTCTGATATGTATCAGACTCACCAATCCAAGAACAGTTCATCTTATTCCACATCCCACTTCCAAAATTACTTGTTTTCTTCTGGTGATAATGCTTTAAGATGAGTTTTTTGTTGTTGACATTTATAGACTTGAATTTCATAATAGAGGTCTCTAGAGCTCAGTCGTGTCTCTATGTCACAGAGTAGTCTGTACCTCAGTGTGTGAATTTATAGTTTCTCTGAATATATGGATAGGTAAAAAGAAAGTGTGGATGTAAAAGTAGTATGAAATGTACCCAAATGGAAAACCAAAATGGCAATCAGTAGATATGAAATCCGTTTCATAGGTGGTAGATTTTTAATTGTCTTTCACGGATGCTCAAGGGAGCTAAGGAACCTAGATAAGAGATACGCAGGGCACACAACTGTGGACATTTAGCAGCCATTCACCCATTGCTTGCAATTACCTTGAAAGGTGCCTCATAAGCCACAACGGAGTTAGGAATGGTGGCATCAGACAGAGCGGGCTTTAATACCCATCAGGCTGTGGGTTAATGTCCTCCAAACACTACGTTCTTGTGTGCAAAAGGGAATACTAATGAGAAGGTCATTTGAGGCAGATCAGGCAGTATTTCAGAGCCAGGAATTTGTGGTATCAGGCAACCAGAAATACTCTAAACTGCCAGGTAGATACAGCGCCATCGCCACCAATACTGTGATGAAAAATGGTAGGCTTCCCTAAGACGTTTCTCCCCTGTACAAACACAGAAGGGGACTGCCTCCAAACAATCCTAATACTCCACATACATTCAAAACCTTGGCATGTACCACCTCCCTTCCATTAGAACACGTGTCATGTTACTTAAGGGGCCACAAAAGTCCATTTCCGACAAGTGTGCTTATTAGCATCGGTTGTGGATGGGGAGGGAATCTTGCACATGTTTCTTATGCTGGTCCCCTCACGACTGTGGCTTTGCTGATATACTATGGCCCTCAGGGGTCTGACTCACTGCCAACGCCTTGAAGTGGTTAAAAACTCCACAACTGGAGCTTAAAATATGAACACATTCTTAGCATCAAACTCTGTAGTAGAAAGTCTACATTTTAAAGTGTTTTCAAAGTAAATTGTAGACTTACAATAATGCCTGATGTTTATCAGTTGCTTGTCAGAAGGAAGTTTTCCTTCTGTAAATAAGGGTACCTCAGGAAGGTGTGAAGAGTAGCTAAAGCCAAGGTGGCTAGAGCCCTGGACTTGCACCACTGAATCCGAGACTTTTCCAGTATAAAACATTTTAGGCGGGTGGCAGTATTTATTGAAAAGCAAAAACAATATCTATAGTGGAAGAGCAAAATAACGAGTTGATGGGGAAAAGGGGTCAAATGGTTTCTTCTTTGAAATTAAGTACCATTTGGGGGAAATGAATATGGAAGCTATTCAGAACATGACAGTATAAATTGAGAACACATTTTGGAAGGAAGTACTGTGAAGGGCTGAGGCTGACCTTAACTAAAGCAAGGTAAACACTCTGGCAGGAAATGGCCAACTGTTGTCCCGACCCGCTGGACCGTCAACGCAGACCCTGGAGGAGGGAGTGGGAATTGAGGGGAACAAGAGACACGAGAAATGGAGACAAGACAGTATTCTGATCAAGTCTCTCTTTATTGAGTGAAAGGTTACAGCCTATATTGGCCAGGGGAAGGGAAACACCCGTCGCACATGTAACTTAGGCCACTTTGGTAATAGACCAATCAAGGAGTCTGGGGGAGCGCGCCCTCAGTAAAGGTTTACAGTCTTCAACCAGGTACACGAAGTGACATCATTTTACGCAAATCAGGTGCAGGCACTAGATGTGTAAATAGGGTGAAGACAATCTCCTACCCAATCAAGGGGAAGCAGGATATAGGTGCTCATCTCAAGAATGTCACACTATGTATGGAATCCCCTTCATCTGTTTCTAGGCAGACTTGAAGGTTAAACTCAGCCCGTCCCAAGGACAGGCTATTCAGAGGGGAGATAACATAATCACAAAACTATGTCATGTAGGCGGGAATGGAAAAGTACTGCAAGCTCTGACAAAATATAGTGAAGATTGAGTGGAATGGCCCCGGACAAACTGTCATACTTATAAGTATGAATAAGTATTCTGTGGATCGTCCAGGTTCTGAAAAGAGGTCTTCGTTAGGTTTGTTGTTCGTTTTATCAACCCTGCTGATTGCTACAATTAATGTGCCATGGTGTCTTATAAAAATTGAACATGTTAACCCCAAACTGTTAGTGCAGATATTAGGTAATAAAGAGTAATAGTTACACTTTTAAAAGAAGAAGAAACTATAGCAATTGAGCAAGTGACTCTTCTCTGAGCTTCTTAGAAGTCAAAATAGAAGGAACTAGCACACCAGTACCATTCTCACTGGCAGAAAAAGGGTTTTCTGTCCCTGGCTTCAAGAGGAATTTCTCACGGGATTTTTGCAAATGCGACATTGCAATTTCATAGAAAATAAAGAGACCTTTGTGTATAGCTACTTCTTATGCCAACTCCCAGTGAAAACTTAGAACTTAATGGTCAATTAAACTTTTTAACATTACTACAAAGTCGAAGCATTACCATTGAAATTTGTTTTCTAATGATCGGCTTTTCACCATTTTCTGCTCGTTTGTCATCAGTAATTTTGAGAAAGGACTAAAGGACTCTTTATAAATGTCAGAGTCTATGTGGATCTAGCAGAATATATTTCATGATGAGTCTGAATATAAAGTTCTCAATGGAATGTTACAATGAAACGAAATTAGATATATCTGTGTGGAATCAGGGGGGCATTGCTAATCATAAAAACTTGAAGAAAGAGTAGGGGGTGGGGGCTAGAGAATTTCAGTTAATTTCAAGCACAATAATGTATAAGGCAAGTTGCAGTGGGTAGGAGGGGATAAACATATATATGTTAAATATGTTAATATGATTCTTGTGTTGCAGTTTATGGTAGCCCCAAGTGCACCTCATGGTCAACCCATGTGACAAAGGAGCCCTGCTCCCTAGGGTTTCCTTGGCTGTGGTCTCTATGGGAGCAGATAGCCAGGCCTTTTTGAGACACTGGGTGGGTTTGACCCACCACCCTTTTGGTTACCAGCCAGTCACAAATCTCGTGCATCACCCAGGACTCTTGAATGTGATTATTCTGATTGTGATAAGTATCTTGCACAGAAGATGGAAGGAGCTTGGTCTAGAACTTGAATGCACTGTTCAGCTCATGGACTCTTTTCATGGTTCCATCCATTAGAACAATAAATTTGTCCTGAAAAGAACAGCCTTGTACATGAAAAATCACGTTAAAAAAGCAATTGAATTTTAGAATAGAGAAGAGGACATTTTGGACAACAGGCAATAGATGGTAGAACCAAGACCAAAGGGTAAAAGCCACAGGGAAGGCAGATTTCAGCTTGTTATTAAAAAAAAAAAGAAAAGAAAAGGCCTTTGAATCTCCTAGAGCTGTCCACATAAAGAAAGGCTTACTCAGAAGGCACTGTGTATTCATCATTTAAATGTGTAGTCATTGATTAAAAGATCTGTTAAGGCTATTTCAAATCTGCCAAGTATATAACGAGTTGGAACACTGAGCCCCACAAGTCCGTTTTAGTTCTATGGCTTGGATTTCTTGTCTTTAACATTTTGCTGAGTGATTACTATGTACCCCATCCACAGACACACACCTCCTCATAGTCTGAAAGCAGGCCCCAGCTACTTTCTGTATACCCTTGTTGTTGTTAGTTGCTATCAAGTCAATTCTAACTCATGATCAGCCTATTTGTGCAGAGTGGAATAATATCAAGGGGGTTTCAAGTCCGTGACCTTTTGAAAGGAAATGACGAGGACTGTCTCCCAAAGCATCTCTGAGTGGGTCCGAGCTAACAAGTTTTAGGCCAGTGCTTACATGCCTAACAGTTTTCATCAACACTCAGGGACTCCCCATATCCTTTTGAGATATTTTCCTTAAAAGCAAGATGGAATGTTTATTCTTCTTTGAGATCCTATATATAGCAAAATGAAATCAGATACATTCTATAATATACTTGTGTTAGTCTAGGTTGACTAGCGAAACAAATCCAATGGCACTCATATATGTGTAAGAGAGAGCTTTATATCAAAGAGCAGTTGTATATTATGAAAACATCCCAGCCCAGTCCAGATCAAGTCCACAAGTCTGATATAGTCCAATACTAGTAAGTCCGATACTAGTCCATACATTCCTCTTTAAACTCACGCAGCACATGCAATGATGCAAAATGCATGAAGATCACAGGCCAGCGGGTGCAAAGTCTTTTGGATCCAATGGTGGAGGAAGCATCTCAGCACTGGTGTGGGTCTCCAAGTATGGCTCTTCAACAGGAAAGTGAAGCAGAGGGAAAATCTCTCACAAGGCTCAGCAAGTCTCCGCGTGGATTGTCAACAGGAACACGAAGGCAGAGAAAGAGAAGTTCCCAGAATCCTCATGAGAAGGCCACACCCACAAGGAGGCATCATCAGACTTTGACCTGATTGACAAGCTAGACTCCAACCCTGGACTTATTTATCAAACTGACATGACATTATGTAACTCTACCACAATAGTATATTCAAAATATAAGTTAATTCTGTTTAATTATTTATATACAGTTTATGAAAGGCAACCAAATGGGGCTGTCAGCTACTTTACCTCAAAACAGTCTTGGGAAATGGATCATGCCAAGGTTTTCCCATAGTTTGCCAGCTGATAAGCCGGAAGCCTGCAAAGGTTTGGTAAATTGTTTTAAGTTGTATGACTAGAATGTGTGAGAGTAACTACCTCAACCCTGAACTCCTGACTTTGAGGCTAATTTGCTTTGTGTTACACCAGCCACATTTATAGTAATGAAGTCTGCTTAAGCATAAAGACTGAATGAAGAGTAAGAAACAACAAGTCCTCTCTCCTCCCTCACCACTCCTCTTTCTCGCGTCTCCTCCTCGTATCTCTCCTTCCCTCCCTGGTCTCTCTCTAACCTAGACACACAAACACCAAGGCAGCCACCAAAACATACACAGATCCACCTCCAAACATACACATATGAAGTCAGTGTCAACCTTTATGTGATGATACTTGATACTAGCCAAATGAAGTAACTGATTATTTCAACAATTAATTCTAGTAAAATTGGGAAAATGCCCAGTGGATTGTACCAATGCCAGCTTCCTAGTTTTCATAAAGCACGGTTGTTATTCAAGGTAAACATTGGGGGAAGCTCGATAAAGGGGGCATAGGGCCACTCTGTACATTATTGTCCAACATCCTGTGAGTCTATGATTAGTTAGAATAAAGATGTATTTAGAGCAGGAAGTAAAAAAAAAATTATTCCCAAATATAATATTCTCTAGCGCTGACTAGAGATGGGGTTGGGCAGGAAAAAGAAAGACAAAGGACTATAAGGATAAAATAAAAGCATGAGAACTTTAAAAATATTTCATATCAAAAACAGGCCTTCATTAGCTCAGAAATACAAGTCTGTGATAGAGAATCATTGGTGGAAAAATAACAGGGTGCTACAGGGGGGGGGGGGATTTTAAAAAAATAGCAGTTAAATTTGCCTAGCTCTCTAGCTAATCCTCAGTAAAGCTGTCCATACAGTGTATGCCCAGAGATAATTGATTTTTAAACATGACAGATGAACACGTAAAAGTTTAGGGATGGAATGGAATAAATTGTTTTCATGGAATCCTGGCTTTTTTTTCCATTTACGAAATCCCTCTGCCAATTTGAGGGTGATAAACACAGTCCAAAGTCTGTGTACAGAATAGCTGTGAGGTGTGGAATGAGGGAGAAATGAAATAAAACTCTACATCTGAGCTCCAGGTGAACCATAGCATCTCAGAGGGAACATTGTGTAAAAATCTTATTTCTCTGCTGTCTGAACAAAGATAAAATCTAAAAAGATTCCCTTTAAAGTAAAATAAAATGGGCTGCAAAAATTCTACAAAAAATTAAGCTCCACATTAAAATGCGTGCTCCATTGATCACAATAATTGGGGTTCACTTAGGAAAGTCCCTGACATATAGTCATGAATATTTGTTGGGTGGTACTTACCACATGCCAAGCACTGTTGTAAGCATTTTCATAAATGAATGGATAATATCTGAATTAATAATTCCCCATAATAATTCTAAAAGGAGCCCTGGTGGTATACAGTGGATTACGTGTTGGGCACTGTGTTGGATTGCGTAAACTAGGGAAACAAATCCACAGAAACTCATATGTATAGGAAATAGTTTTATATAAAGGGTAAATGTACATTAAGAAAGCATCCCAACCCAGTGCTGTCCAAGCCCACAAGTCCAACATTAACCCATATGCCCAACACCAACCTACAAAGACCTCCTCCATCTCACAAAACACATACTAAGACACCAAACTGCAGGAGGAAAGCTGAGTCAGTGAACGTGTAAGCCTATCAGCGCTGGCAGGGGTTTCCACGTGGCTGCTCCAGCACCCAGGGCTGCATCGGGGTAGGTCCATGTGGCTTTTCCTTGGGGGTGTCTTGCAATAAATGAGCCTTGCCAGCTGAAGGAAGGAACTGACTAAGGCAACTGCACCCTGGTCCGACCATCAGAGAGCAAGAGACCTGAGGGAGAATTAGAAAGGCGAGGCTCACAGAGCCACTTATCTCTCTGCCCTTCAATTAACCCCACATGTGTTTATTGGCCAGCTTGGCACAATAAACCTTAACTATCTCAGGCTCCTAACTGTAAGGTCAGCAGATCAAGCTCACCAGCTGCCTTCAGGACAAAGATGTGACTGTATGTTCCCTTAGAGATTTACAGCCTCAGAAACCCAAGGGGGCAGTTCCACTCTGTCCTATAAGGTCACTATGCCTCAAAATTGACTCCATGGTGAGTTTGGTTTGGTTAAGGATTCCATAAGGAAATCTGGTGCTGAAATAGTAGAGCACTTAGCTAATAAACAAAAGGTTGGCGGTTCAAACCCACCAACCACGCTGTGAGAGAAAGAGATGGCAGTCTGAATGCATAAAAATATAGAGCCTTGACAAGGTGTTGACAGGATCAGATATCAGATATCAGAAGACCCAAAACAATCATACCGGTTCGAACGAGTGGGGTTGGAGTGGAAACCCAAAGCCCATCTGTAGACAATTGGACATCCCCTCACAGAAGGGTCACCTGGAAGGGACAAGTCAGCCAGAGTGCAGTATAGCACTGATCAAACATAAGACATTCCTCTAGTTCTTTAATGCTTCCTCCCTCCCACTATCATGACCCCAGTTCTTCCTTACAAACCCAGCTAGACTAGAGCATGTGCACTGGTACAGATAAGAGCTCCGGACACATGGAATCCAGGTCATGTGTCCTCAGAACAGTAATGGGAGTAGTTATAACACAAGGGTAGGGGGAAAGTGGGGGAGAGAAAGGGGAGAAAGCGAGAACTTATTGCAAGGTTTGACATATAACCATCCCCAAGGGGACAAACAACAGAAACATGGGTGAAGGGAGACAGCAGATAGTTTAAGACATGAAAACAATAATAAATTATAATTTATCAGGGGTTCACAAGGGTGGGAGGCGGTAGGGAGGGAAAAATAGGAGCGGATACCAAGGGCTCAAGTAGAAAGAAAAATGTTTTGAAAATGGTGATAGCAGCATATGTACAAATGTGCTTGTAACAATTAATGTATGGATTGTTATAAGAGCTGTAAAAGCCCCCAATAAAACAATGTATTAAGAAGAAAAAAAGTAGAGCCTTGGAAACCCCATGGAGCTATTGAATCAAAATCAACTTGATAGGAATGTTTTTTTGGGGTTCATTTGTTTGGTTTGATTGGATAGGTACCCTTACTCTCATTCTCATTTTACACGTGTAAAAACTGAGAAGAAATGAAACTAATTTGGAAAATGTTATGTAGCTACAGGAGATTTTAACTCAGACAGCCTGCCCTTATTCAATATAATTTTAGAGCACTTAAATATCTTATATGTTATATAAGTTACTATCAAGTTGATTCCAAGTTTTGATGCCCCGTGGGTGCCAAAGTAGAACTGTGGTCCATGGGATTTTTTCATAGCTTATTGTTCAGAAGTGGGTAGCCTTTCCTCCAATGTGCCTCTGGGTGGGCTCAACTCCCCAACTTCTCTGTTAGCAGCTGAACCAGGGACTCCAATACTTATCTCGTTAGGGGGCGATCAAGTTGCTGTGACCCATAGTGACCCTATGCACAATGGAACGGAAAGTGCAGGCCTGGTCCCGGGCCATCCTCACAGGAGTTCCTGTGCTTGAGTCCAAGGTTGCTGGACCTCTGCTTTACCAAGAAGAATGTCCTTCTCCAGAGACAACATGTTCAATGTGTGCGAGACAATATTTCACCATCCTTGCATCGAAGGTGCACTCTCTGGTCCTCCTTCTTCCGAGACAGATCTGTTTGTCCTTTTAGCAGTCCACTGGGCCTCCACTGTTCGTCACCAGCCCCACAATGAAAATGCACCCACTCTTCTCCAGTCTTCTTTATTCAGTGTCCACCTTTCATGTGCATGTGAGGCCATTGAATGCGCCATGGCTTGGATCAGGCACACCTTAACAACCTTGTTTTATCACACGTTACAGAGGTCTTGTGCAGCTGCTTTACCCAATGCAATGTCTCATTGGATCTCTTCACTGCTGCTTCCGTCAGCTTTGATTGGGGATCCAAGCAAGATAAAACCCTTGACTTCAGTCTTTTGTCCATTTATCATGATGGTACCTGGTTGTCCAATTGTGAGAATTTTGGCCTTCCTTACACTGAGTTGTAATCCATATTGAAGGCTACAATCCTTAGTCTTCATCAGCAAGTGCCTCAAGTCCTCCTCACTTTCAGCAAGCATGGCTGCACTTCTTCATATTGCAGATTGTAAATAAGCCTTTCCCCAATCCTGCAAACAACCGGGCGTCTTTGATTATTTGCTAAGCACACCGATTGAACAAGCCTGAGGAGAGGAGCCAACCCTGGTGCACTCGTCGGTCAGTTTGTGGTGCTGTGGGAGTTTACTTGTAGTCATTACAAAATTAGTACTTTTATGTATGATGCAGAAAAGGGCAGAATTGCTTATCTTCTATAGATTTATATTAATCCTGTTAATCCCTGCCTTATTACAGTCTCATACGAAGTTTTGACCCTTTGAAAGTTAAGAACCAATTTTAAGGACAGTAACAATTTTCAAAATAAACTCACTGTAAAAGCAATGTTTTAGAATACTAAGGGGAGTATGAACAGTTTGATTCAGATGTGTTTCATATCTGCCTAAGCTACCATTTCCTTTTGCAGCAGGCACAATGGTAGCTTGTCTGCGGTATAATGAAATTGGAGTACTTTCAGTCAAGTCCTGAGAATTCTAGTCCTGGGATGACATCAGGTGACACGTCATGCATATTTGCGAAGAACGATTGCTTTTTGAATCTCAAATCACCTTCAGAATGCCACACACAGTGCAGCGCAGCTCAGTATCGCTTTCAAGGTTGAGCAGGCAGTGTTCGAGTCCCTGATGCTCTGAGTTGGTTACCGATAAGAGACTTTTGAACTTTAAAAGCAGAACAGAGAAATACTGTGCTACCTCAGTAGGCCAGGCAAGAATAGTCTGCAGGTTAGAACTGCCACCTTCTCAGCCACTTATTTCAGCATGCAGCAATGGGCAGGAGGTAACCTGGCTCCTACACTGTAATAGCCCATTGGCGTATAAACTGAGACTGGGCTAGCAACATTTGACTGAAGATGCATGAATGCAGAAACACACATATAGTCAATATTAAAGTGCATGCCTCCCAATGCTATAAAACATTCTCCCAGGCTTGGGGTCAGACTGACCTTGATATCTATTTGGATTGCTGGTAATGAGGATTCGATTATTCCATTTAGCCCCTGGCACAGCCTTTCTCGGGCTTCCTTGTACTGTGTGTTGGCTGTGCTTCCCTCTTTTCTGTGCTGCTCGCTTAGCCATGCTGTTTAATAACTTCGTTCATTCATTCAGAGCTCTTTGTAGAGCAATTATTATGTGCCAGCTACTGATCTAAGCCCTGGGATTAGAATGCTGAACAAAACAGAGAAAGTTAGATCTTCAATCGGACTTTCTTTCTGGTGGAGCAGAATAGGAAGAGATAATGATAATAAGAAAAGATAAACAGACAGACATATAACTGATATATCTGCCACTTACCCCAGCCTAGGTGAAATCTCCCCAATTATTCTGTTCAGCACACAATAATGAGATTTTCTTGTCATGCACATATGAGTTGCCCATGGCTGCTGTAAAAAAAATTCCCATAGCCCTGGGCACTTCAACAACAGAAATGTGTCCTCTCACCTTTCTGGAGGCCAGGAGAAGTCAATGTCACTAGGCCAAGGTCAGTGGGCCAAAGCCACCTGGTTGAAAGTTTGGAGTCCACTCTGCACCGTCACACAGACTCAGGTTGTTGCTGAGCCCTGCTCCCTCTGGAGTCACGAGGGGAGACTCTGTCCCTGGCCTCTTCCAGTTTTGATGAGCACCAATATCCCGTCCTTTGTGGCCACTTCTCGCCAAGCTCTCCCTCCCTCCATGGTTTCATTGCCTTCCCTACTTCTGTGTCAAACCTCCTTCCACCTTCTTCTTCTAAAGCTGCCCACGATTATTTTTGGTCCATGCAGATAATCTAGGATAATCTCCCCATGTCAACACCCTTAATTTAAATACAGCCCACGCAGATTATTTTGCACATGAAGTTTATAAAGTAATATTGACAATCCCAGGGATTGTTGTTGTCGTTGTTGGATACCATCGGGTCAGCTCCAACCCACTGTGATGTCATGCACAACAGAATGATTGTGAATTAGGGCCTGATATCGTTGGGGGCCATCACACAGGCTACTGCAATGCACTTGTGTCCTAAATCCCGAGGGTTTTCTAGCATCCAGTAATGTGAGATGAAAATAGTTGGTCCACATGCTCTGAGCATCTTGGTTCTATATTGTCAGGGCAATTTGTGCTGAGATATTTATATTCTGTTTCTGGTTCTGACAATAAAATATCTTTCCCGTCCACTTTCAGGACTTTGCTCCTTTTACTCCCACCTATACAGGCAAAGCAGCTCCTCAACCACCTTGCCCTCCTTCTTCCAGAATCGATCTTATCTGGTGAGAGAGAGAGAGAGAGAGAGAGAAGAAACCTGATAGAAAAACCGGTGACCAAATTCAGCCCAAAGCTCTTGTCTGTTTTTGAATCTGTCTTTTCACTTCTCCCTAGCTGTAGGCTGAAGGAAGTCGAGGGAGAGAGAAAATATACAGAGAAGACAGATTTATAATTTAGAGTGTAACAACATTCCCTCATAATTACACACTGGAGCAAGTATTATAGAGAAGAGATGTCGAGAGGACAAAAGAAAGCCCTGGTAATAAGTAAGTGGAAATAGTTTTATTAGTGATCCAAGGTGGCCTGCCTGAGGAGCTGACATATAGGATGAGATTTAAGGGTGAAGAATAGTCGGACATCAGAATATGCATAATTGTATTGAGGCAAGAAAGCCCATGGTATCTGGGAAGGGGTGGTCAAAAGAAGACCAGGTGACCAGAGCCCAGAAAGATGGGTAGGATGAAGCTAAAGAGTTGGTTGGGAACCATATGGAGCAAAATCATGTAGGGGTGCCAAGGGCTTTTAATTCTGAAATTTAATGATATGCTACGAGTTTCTCATATTTTCTAATGATATTAACTAAGAAAGAAAGATACTTTACTTCTTTTGGTCTATTTTAGTGACACCCCCCACACACACACACGTCCATATTGAAATTTCCTTTCAATGTAGGAAACCGTTTTAAGTACCAGTTGAGAATCTGCTATCTAGTAAAATTTCAGGGACTATTTTTCTTATTGTATGACTTTTCAGGGGCATTAGCATCTTTAACGTTCTTGTCAATAGACAGTTTCAACATTTCAAATGGGACTTATTTGGCTTCAATTTTTAAAATATTTTCCGATGATTTAAAAATATTTGACCACATATGCATTAGGCTAGATTGTCTAGAGAAACAAGCCCAGTAACACTCATGTATGTCTAAGAAAGAAGTTTTTACTAAGAAGATGTCCCGTCCCTGTTCAACTCATGGCCATGGGTCAAGTGCTAGCCAGCGCCCTCTTCAGCCTCACATAGATGCCAGTGGGGGATTCAGAAAGGCGAGGCAGGAAGCAGAGAGGTGACAGGCCAGTGGGTGCAGAGTTGAGTGGATCCAACGCAGGTAAGAATGTGGCAAGGCAACAAGAACATCTAGTTTGACTCCCTGAGTCAGCGGCCCACCTGGGGCCATCCCCGAGGCAGACCCAGAGTGCCAGCAAGCAAGGAAAGCAGTAGGGCAGAGAGAGATGTGTGCTCACTGGTCCTCATATAAAAAGGCCACCCCCCCCCAAGAAGACATCACCAGGCTACCCCCTGGTTAACACTCTACCCTTTCACACAGGTTCAAGTTGACACAAAATCGACATGCCAAAATATGTATCATGGGTATTTACTCTTAGAGAGTCTATTCCTCATCTGTGAAGCAGAAAGCTTTTCTCATAGGGCTAATCTGAAGATCAAATACGAGAAAGTAGAATCTCTACCATGGCGGCATTACTTGTTTTTAAGCATGCAATATTCTCCCTCTTATCTTACAATTTACCTGACTATAGACGTAAACTCCCAGCCCAGTTTAAGTCAATGTCCCAGCTCTCTGCTTATTGTCAGGAGACCATTTATGGGTCTCTCCATGTTTCCTATCGCCACAAAATCTTAATTTCCAGAAACAGAAAACAGAAACCGCCGTGGCCCCTTTTTGCTGTTCTGGCTGAGGAATGTGGTGTTCACTTCAAAGGAAGGCCATGTTTGTTTTTAAGTTCTGTTCTGGACGGAGTTCTGTTTTCATTTATGCTTGTGGAACTCACCACACTCAATTAGCAGCTATTGTTTTAGCCATGAGCAGAGAAGTCCATTTTTATTGCTTAAAAGCTAAGCCTTATGATTCAATTCAAGCACAACTTACTTAAAAAGGGACGTTCTTCTAACTTATGAAGGTAGACTTCAGTCAGCCCGCACCAGCCTACAGCACAAAGGAAGTATTTCTAAGATTACCCTAGCCCCATGGATATATCTGATGAAAGCAAACTGTAAGTGAGTCTCGGGGCTGTGTGCTCTTCTACAATAGGATCCAATCTCGTCTTTTTCTTGATTATATTTTTAAAGAAAATAGACAATGATGGGCATCAGTTATGGGCCACACACTGTACGTCATTGCTCAGAGGTTCAGAAGCAATATCCAGAAGCTAATTCAGAAGTTGATTGTCAAGCCTTGGACATGAGAAATGCAGAAAGAGGCTTGGCAGTGGTGACACCAAAGCCATGCATTTCTAAATTCTCCTGTAGGATCTAGATAATTCAGTGAGAGAAGGCATCATGTTGGATGTTTGAAGTCACTTTGGATGTCATCAAATGCAGAATATACAATGCAGAACAGCCCAAAGCTAGGCCTACCGCCATCAAGTTGATTGCACCTGCTAATGAGCTTGTTTATATATGGTTTCTGGGGTGCTAAATCTTGATCATAATGGATGTTGTTGTTGTTAGATGCCCTCGAGTCGGTTCCAGGCCAGAGCAGTCTTATGTGTGCAGCAGAACAAAACACCCACTGGTCCTGTGCCACCCTCACAACTGTGGTTTGCTTGAGCCATAGCTGCAGCCACTGTGTCAATCCATGGTCAAGGGCCTTCATCAGTTTCACTGCTCCTCTACTTTGTCAAGCATAACGTCCTGATAAATGTCTAAAGTAGGTGAGACCAAGTCTCTCCATCCTTGTCTCGAAGGAGCATTCTGGCTGTACTTCTTCCAAAATAGGTTTGTTTGTTCTTTTGACATTCCTTGGTACCTTCAATGTTCTTCACCAGAATGAAGATTCAAATGCATTGATTCTTCTTTGGTCCTCCTTATTTGTTTTCCAACTCTCAGATTACATATGAGGCTTTTGAAAACACTATGACTTGGGTCAGGCTCACCTTAGTCCTAAAATAACAGATTTGCTTTTCAACACTTAGAAGAAGTCTTGTGCAGCACATTTCCCAATGCATCATTTAACCTCTTGGCTGCTGCTTCCATGAGCAGTGGTTATGGATCCGAACGACAATGTCATTTTTTCCTCCATTTATCAGTGTCCAGTTGTGAGGATTTTTATTTTCTTTACGTTAATCTGAATCTGTATTGAATGCCACAACCCTTGATCTTCATCAGCAAGTACAAGTCCTCTTCACTTTCAGAAAGCAAGGCTGGGCTATGTGCTTACTGAGGAAGTTGGTTAACATTCCTTCCTCTAATCCTGATGCTGCATTTTTCTTCATGTAGTCCCCCGTCTTTGATTATTGCTCAACACACAGATTAGACAAGTATGGTGAGAAGGTACGAGTCTGACACACACCTTTCTTGCATTTAAATCAGTGCAGCATCTCCTTGTTCTTTTTGCATGACTGCGTCTTCATCAATGCAGTTTCTCCATGAACACAATGACGTGTCCTGGAATCCTCATTTACCCAGAGAACCCTTTCACATTGGGGATTTTTTGTTTCAGCTCTTTCACTTTGATATACTGAGCATCTTTTTCCTTGTTGACTTTACAATGCCAGGTCTTTTCACACTTCGTTGTTACATTTATTTTGTCTTCTGTGGCTGTCCTTTGGAATTTCCTGTTCAGCTTTTTTTCACTTCATTGTTTATTCCATTTGCTTGAACTATATGGTCATGGACAAGTATCAGAGCTTATTCTGACAACCACATTTGTCTTTTCTTGCTTTGCGGGTTAGGACCTTTTGGTTTTCTCGTGTGTGATGTTTTTGATGTTATCGCTGATCTGTGATGAGGACTGGATTCAGTGCACCCAGTCATCTGTTCTAGAGATGTTCTCTACATGCAGGTGGGAGAGACTCAAGGCAATATTTTGTTTTTGTGGATTTGTCTTAATTTTCTTCACCTTCGACCTGAATTTATATATAAACAATTTTCGGTTTGTTCTACAGTCAGCCCCAGGCTACGTTTTGGCTGCTGAGATGAGGTCTATGTGTATAAGAACCATTTATGCTTTCTGTTTGTTTGTTTGTTTGTTTTTAAGGTATTTGCAATCAACAAGTCATTGGCCTGGCAAAATTCTATCATGCAAACTTTGTTTATGTGTTCAACCCATGAACAACAGAACACATCTCTGTATCGGTTTTCCAAGGTTATAAATTACTTATAGGAGCAGACAGCCACCAGAGCCCCTTGCAGAATGATCACTAGTTATGAATAGTATTATCATACACCTCATTTCAAAATATCGCTATTTAGGGGCTCTATTTTTTCAGGAAAGATGTGTGTGTGTTTTAAAATAACTGTGCTTATTATTATGAATAATCTAAATTAAGTGTGGATTAAAACTTAAGACTGTATCTTTGAATATGAACCAGAGAATAAGACTTTAGATGCTGACAGTAATATGTGTTTGTATAATAATTGTGTTTTTAATAGAACATAGATTTAAATCCTTGCAAGGCAGTGTAAAAAAAACATTTAATCTCCAGCATAGGCTCAAATTATCATTCAACATCTGCTGCCCAACTGAAGTTTTTTGTTATTTTGAATTCCCCTTCACATATACACTACATGGTGACAGATGGATAATAGGTACATTCAGACCTAGAGAGCTGCCCACATGACTTTAGCTCATGTACAACCAACGTCCAGCCAAGCACAAAATGGCCTTATTCTGTATCAGCCTCACAATCGGCAGCCTATTTGGCGCCAATTTTGCAGTTGTTGTGCCACTTCAGCTCAGAGAAGGTCTTTCATCCCCTCACTGACTCTGCTTCAGCCAACACAGTATTCTCCTCCCGTGATTTATCACTCCTGATGAAGTGCCCAGTGCAGAGGATCAGTCCCTGTTCATGTATGATCTATAAGATTTCCATTGGCTAAATCTTGGAAATAGTTTACCCGGCCTTTCTTCCTGTCTTATTCTAGGAGCTCCACTGAAGCCTGTCCCCTATTGATGACCCTGGTGTTATTGAAAATACCTGTGGCATACCTTCCAGAGTTACAACACACAAACCAGCACAGTAGAGATGCTGACAGTGGAGTGGTAGACGTATCCAGAATTCTAGTAAAATGTATCATGAGAAACACTGGGGACTCTGGATGTTCTCTGGACTTATCCCTTTGAAAGTCAAGGAAGTGTGATGCCATTCAAGATTTTGTTCCACTAAAGGCCCTTTTCTAAAGCACCAGGGACTCCTTCAACACGTTACAGCATCCAGAGGAAGATAAGAGATATATAAGTGATTGAAGATGACCAAGTGGGAACTTTGGCAAACTGGAGAGGACCGGGCCCCTACTCAGTTCCAACTTGTTTTTGTCATTGACAGTGTTGGTACCTAACCAGAATTAGCACAAGCAGCTGCTTCTTCTGGCACCATATAAACAAAATGATACCATCAGTAGGGTTTTGAAGAGCAAATAACAGTTCTTTTCCAAATGCCTGGGAGAAAGCTGAGGCTGCTCCCCCTGAAATTTTTAAACATTTCAGAAACCCAAAGTGCAACTCTACTGTATCCTATAGGATCGCTATGATACAGAATCCACTCAGTGTCAATGGTTTGGGGGGGAAATGCCAGAGTGAGTAGAGTGATGAAGTGGGTGTATATGTATGTATGTATCTATATGTACATTTATGTAAATATAGATGTGTATATATTTATACAGCATGTGCATTAATATACAATGAACAACATGATGTCTGGAGCTGGAGGATAAGGCAGAGGGCAGTGAGGTCAGAGTTGGAGTAATGGACAGGGCATGTCCTTCTGTAAACTGCACTAAGGAGCCTGGACATAACCATGTGAAGGGGATTGGAAATGGCCTACCTCACCTGGCTCCAC
>NW_022103898.1:50183749-50190675 GCF_000313985.2 Echinops telfairi
GAGTAGAAGAAAAATTGGAGGGGGTAGATGAATTATAATATGCTTCATAGTTCTGGAGATACAAGATGGAGCCCTTCTCTGGGACAGGGAGTGAGAATGTGCGCTTGCTGGGAGACTGAAGGAGATGAGCAAGTGAGCCCCATGGACATCCAGTGAAGGGCATTCCAGCTCACTGCAAGAGCTGACCGCAGTGCTGAAAGTGGGCTGGCCTTTGACGTGCTGGGGAAGCGGGAAAGAAGCCAGTGAGGAGGGAGTGGCTGAGGTAAGGGAGAGGATGAGCGGTTGAGCTCAGTGGACTAATTCACGATGATTTAAATTATTACATATTTGTTTATTTAAAGATTCCATTTTAAAATGTATATAGCCTACCCAGTATGTACTCTATTACATTTAAATTATAATGTAATAGTCTCCAAAATTAGATTTAGAAATAAAGTATACTAACAGTATTAACAGCAAAGGTAATTAAAAAGATTCACTTACTTGAGAGCTCACTGGACAAATATTTGCTAAGCTTTCCAAATGCCCCGGGCCATTTCATTCTCAGTAAATCACTACAAGGCACACACGAATTAAGTGTAACTTGTGGAGGTTGATGAGTAATTTGTTAACTTCTTTAAATTTTAGTTTCCTCATTGGTAAAAAGGGATGATAGTCACAGATCGGTCATTTTTATGTTTTGAGCTTTCCGTGATACACCACTGCTTCTGACGCATAGTACTAAATACACATTACTTATTATAATTATTCCTGGCAAAGCTCAAGGAGATCGCCATGGGTTTATGTTAGAATGCTTCCTCAGAGAAGCGATAACATGCATCATTTGCAAAATTCTTGATGATCTTTAACTAAATAAAATTAAAAGTAGGCATTTACTTATTACTTTATTTGGCAAATATTTGGGTTTGACATTGTCTTGAAACTCTAGTGAAATCAGAGGATGCCCCTGCTCTCTAACTTATAGGTTAGAGAGTAATAAGTGAAGAAATAGGCAGGGAAGCAGATTCTTTTTCCACCATAGGATACTTTATACACAACAATCATTGTGGGGTACCATGGTTTTGCATGGGAGAACCCAGCAGGGGCATTTAATCCAGGCATAGGAACTCAGAGATGCCTCCTCCTATGGAGTAAAGTCAGCCCATCAGCAGGTAAATCCTGCCTGTGAACAGAGACAGGGAGGTCCGGGAGAGCGCCGCCCTCTGGGGATTGACCTAGGGAACAGCAGAGACACTAGGGGAACTAGGCCAGTGATTCTGCAGCGAACCATGCTGCTCAGCAGATGGCAGTGCACAAGCCAGGACCATATTGCAGAGTAAAGTACACCCTGCGTAAGACTTTGGACTGCACTTGACCAATATGGGGACACAGAAGAATTTTAAGCATGAGTGCCACAATCAGATGTGCATTTTAGAATAATTATCCTGACTACTTGTAGAGAGTGGTTTAGAAGGGGATGGCTGAAGTTTGGAGGCTAGGGTAGACATAATTTAATGTTCTCTGAGGGGATAAAAATAGATCTGCTTATGATTCTGCTTTGTAGGAAATAGTTAATTCTACTGGTTGCTGAAAGCCTGATTTGAGTTCACTCAGAGCTGCCTCAGAAGGTCTGGCTGTCTGTTTTTGAAAAATCAGCCATTGGAAATGTTATCCAGACACACATACATAGAGTTACCATGAATTGGATTTTGCTTCATGGAAACTGGTTTCGATGTATGAAGTAACTCTCTTTCTGTTGGTTACAACACATTGGTTTTTTAGGGTGGAGTAGGTGGGGGTACTCAACCAAGCTCGCTGCCAACAAGTGATGCCAACTCATAGCAACACCGTAGAACAGGATAGAACTGCCCCTGTGGGTTTCCGAGACTGTAACTCTTTACAGGAGTAGAAAGCCCTTTTTCTCTCCCACAGAGAAGCTGGTGGTTTTAAACTGCTGACCTGGCACATCGCAGCCTATCTCGTAACCTCTATGCCACCAGGGCTCCTAAGTGTGGGTCAGGGATCGCTAATGATTGTAACTAAGAAGATATATAAAGCCTATTCATTTCATCTTCAAAAAATAATTACTAGGTTGACTGATTTGTAACTCTCCCTGATATCTCAAATCTATCAAGCTTGAAATCACTGCAGTTTTTCATCTCAGGAAAAGCAAAAATTTAAACATGCCATATTTCACAATCCTTCCTCGCCATTTCTCCATCAAACAGCATTCCCTGAAAACCTGGATTGATAGTATTCACACTTAATCATGAATGATCTTCCAGGCTACAGAGCTAAACATGGGCACAAGGAAGTAAACAAGCAAAAGGAAATGAGAGAACAAAACTCGAGTTTCAGCGAATGAGCAATACCTAGAGAAAGCACATTCAGTCCTGCAGCCTATCAGAATCCCAGGGGGGTTGCTTTTTAATTGGAGTTTTAAAGCTCCCACAGACCCACTTCTACATTCATAATTTCTGAGACAATTCGGTTAAAATCTCCCTTCATTTCACCTGAATTACCCAGGCAATTACAGCGGTTCCCCCACCTCCACTCAAATTACTTCAAAGCTATGCTTCAAAGCACTATTTAAAAAGAATTACCGTTTGTCCCACCTTTTTCAATTTGTACAGAGTAACCTCCCCTCTCGTTTTCCACGTGATGATACAGCATAGTTGTTTGAAAAAGCAAAATGGCACAAGAAACGTGTGCCTCCATCGTTCCGGTTTTACAAAACCAGGCATTTGAAAGCAGATAAAGCAAAAGTTCCTGTGACAATTTCTTTCACTTCGCCACAGTTCCTCACCCTTTCTCCAGACCCTCCTGGGAAAAGTCTTTCGGTGGGCATTCATCCAAACATGTTCCTCACATTGCAGTGCACGCCTGCTCAAGCACCTGAGTTCACGTGCAGACCCAGCACTTGAACACACACAAACACACGCTAATACACTCATGCATACATGTGTCAGCTATTAAAGAATCCAAGCATTTAACAAATACTAACCAATCCTCACCACAGCACTAGAAAGTATGGACTATTGTGTCTTCATTTTACAGGTGAGGAAACTAAGCCACATATGTGGATAATTTCTTTGAGGTCATACTACTAGGAAGTGGTAGAGATTGAAAATTGAAAACAAGTAGTCTTGCCCTAGAATTTATGTTCTTGACTCTGACATCTCTAGCCTCAACTCATGCAATCTTAAAGATAGCAATATAGGCCTTAGACCAGCAGTTCTCAACCTGGGGGTTGCGACCCCTTTGGGGGTCGAACGATCCTTTCACAGGGGTCACCCAGTTCATAGCAGTAGCAAAATTACAGTTATGAAGTAGCAACGAAAATGCCTTTATGGTTGGAGGGTCACAACCACACGAGGAACTGTATTAAAGCGTCATGGCATTAGGAAGTTTCAGAACCACTTCCCTAGACAATTCCAGAAAATAAAGAACTAAGATTGGGTTATCTCAAAACTAATTGATAATCCAAATATAAAGTGATAAGATCTAGAAGCATCATATTACATAGATATTACAGTGGGAATGGAGAAAGAAATGCAATGAATTAATACAGGCACGAGCTAAGGAAAGAGCTGGAAAATCGGTAGTATTTGAAACGGGCTTTGAGTGATGGATGGGGATCTTTGAAGGCAAGGATGTAGTAAATGGCATTCTAGGCTGAGGAAGTATGTTTATTTGTATAACTAAGGTCATTCAATGCATAAAAGCCAAGACAGACATAACAACTGAAGTAATGATTCCCTAAGGGTAAGAGAACAGGAGGAGACGGGGAGCAAATAACAGAATTGAAGGTGCATGGATAATTCGGATGGTGTAAGATATGGCAAAATAATAATAATATAAGGGTTCCTGGGGGTAAGGTGGCAAGAGGGAGGGAATAAAGAGGAGCTGATATCAAAGAGTTCAAGAAGAAGAGAAAGAATATATTTTGAAACTGATGGTGGCAGCAATTGCACAATTAGGCTTGATCTAATTGAATTATGGATTGTTATAATATCTCTATGAGCTCCCAATAAAATGATTTAAAAAACCAAACCATGGCAAAGTCAAAAGCATGGTGTTGCTGATATGCTGAAAATAAACACAAGATAATAGGTTTAGATCTTCCTTTTCATGGCAGTTCTTTGCATTTCATCCAACCACCACTGCCATCAAGTTGATTCTGATTCATAATGCCTCTACGTGGGGCTTCTGAGACTGCAAGTCTCATGGGAGCAGACAGCCCCCGCTTTCTCTGCAGGAGTCGGGGAAGTGTCGGAACCATGGACCTTGCAGTTAGCAGCCCAATACTTACCCAATAGAGCTCTTGTGGACTAGTCATGGCTTAAGAGAACTGTCATTTCTTGAAGGCATTCTGGGAGTGAAGTTTAATCCTTGACATTTTACAGTGGCCGTTGATGAGATCCAGAAAGATTTCTTTGAGGGAGTTCTCACGAACACCAATTTGTATATCTGGAAATGAGGCCCCGGAAAATGAAATGGCAGCTAAAATCCTCGGTAGTCAGCCTTGGCCTAAGCTCTCCGTTAGTTCTATCCGTTTAGCTCCGCGAAGGTTGGGTGAAGGATGTACACTGAACTAAGTTCTAGGAAGAGAAAATACCCTTCAAAGACAGTGTCAGCCAAAGCTGTGTTCTTTCTACGCTTCTCTAGATTTTAAACAGAGGCACGCAACGACCAGATGACTCAGATAAAAATCTGGGGAATAATTTAGAAAGGAGAGAGACTGGAGGATAATTTAAATCCTGACCAGAAAGCATTAAAAAATAAGAATGTGAAGAGGGAGACAGTAATTGAGGAATGAATACCAACCAGATTTGACTCGAGGGAAAGCTGTTAAAAAGACCACACATGGCTAGCTTTTGGGTGAATACTGTGACTTGTGATTACAAGAATTAGAGAGGAATGTTGATAGGGACCTTTGGAAATCCAGTTAAAGCATTTTAAATAAGCTAATTTCATTTTGTAGACCTAATTGAAAAATCGTAATATAAATCATGGGTGAGAAGCACAAAGAATATTCTGTGGGCGTGACTTTAATTGCAAAGGACGTTCGTATGCAAAAGCAGAGTAATAATGCACAGCGAACCTGCGAGTCCTTTCATTGCTTCCCATCCTGCAGGAAGGGATATGGGATGCTGAGTCTCTTCGGTTAAATTAAGCGTAATTATTAATGTTTTATTAATCATAGTACACAACAGCATAAACGTCCCTGCCATTTTGCACAGGAGAAACACATTTGATGGTTCTGAGCTCAGACAACTTCGGTCCAAATTTGTTGGCATTGCTTTTCCCCTTGATGACACCATTAATTGATTGATTGGGCCTCTAGGATTCTTTTATTTTTTTCTAGAATTCTGAATCAGATTAAATAACAAAGTATATTCCATGAAGAGTTTGGCTGGATGAATTTCATACTCAGTTTTGTCTATACGATATCCCTTAGAAACGTTGCTCTCTGTGAGGGCGCCAGTATAAGAGATGGAGTGGAGTGTGTGGTACACATGGACGCATACACGGGGCCTTCAAAAAGTCTGGGTAAACACGGAAATGAAAAAGGCACTGGCCTGCTCTGAATTACATGGCTCACCAGGAATTGGAGTTGATTCTATGGCAAATAGTTTGAGGGCTTTGTTTCGGTTGGGGTCCTTGAGATTCTACAGGGGCAGAAGGAGATAAAATCTCAAGGTACTAGGTCTGCTTTGAATGTCTTGGCAGAATTGCAGAGTGAACAAAAGTAAATCCTGCCAACTTTAATTTGAATTGTTTGCTTAGATAAGGAGTTTTGTTCCATTCTTTCCTATTAAGTATTTTATCATTTATATTACGAGGTAATATTTTTGAGATTGTTCAATTGTTCTTTTTTATCACACTTTACCTTGTATATTTTAATGTCCATTAACTATGGTTTACTACTATGTGTTTATCAAGCTATAAAAAAATACTTATAAAGTAAAATAACTCTGCGCCCTCTCACTGGCTGTACCAAGCTTTCTCCAGCTGAGGATCTCTCCACTTCCCCTTGGTGATGCTGCACTTTGGCTCTTGAATGACACGATTTTGGATCAGAGTACCTCATCTTAGGTGTCAAATTGAAAATGAAACGGCCCCCCAAGGCTGCTGATTAAAAACAAACAAGCATAAAGTATAAGCATGTGTTCACTAGGTCTCATGGAGGAACCACTTTTTAACTTCCTGTATCAAAATTGAGTTTACCTAGGACTAATGAACTATAAAGAAGGGATAGGCTGTCCCTTCTGAGGTATTAGCAACTGAAAACCTTATGCGTAGCATCAGAACAGTTTGAGAGCTAGTACCAGAAGATGGAACCCTTAGCTCGAGAGGCAGTCAGAATATGACTGAGAAGAGTTGCCTTCTCAAAGTAGTCAACCATAATGACACAGATGGAATAAAGCCTTTGGGACTTTCATTTGCTGATGGGACAGGACTCAAAATGAAAATAAATAAATAAGCAAACACCTATTAATAACTGGAACACAGTAAGTATAAAGTATGAATATAGGAAATTTTGAAGTTGTCAAAAATGAAGTGGAATGCATAAAATCTTTATCCTAGGCTCTAGTGAGCTGCAGTGGACTTGTATCGGCCATTTCAAATCAGAAAATAATATGGTTTATTATGTTAGCAATGACAGATATTCAAGAGGAATGGTGTTATATTCATCATCAAAAGGACGCCTCAAGATGTAGTTTGAAGTGCAGTGTTGTCTGTGATGGCATAATATTTACCCGCGTTCAAGGAAATCCAATCAATTCATTCGTTATTCAAATTTGCACCAAACTCTAAAGCTAGTGATGAAGAAAGTGAAGAATTCTACCAACCTCCTCCATCTGAAATTGATCAAAGATGCAATCATGATGCATTGATAATTATTGTTGATTGGTATGTCAACATGGGAAACAAAGAGGGGG
>NW_022103898.1:50190775-50208011 GCF_000313985.2 Echinops telfairi
AATGATGATGGCAACACATGTACAAATGTGCTTGACACAATGGATGGATGGATTGTGATAAGAGCTGTATGAGACCCCAATAAAATGATTTTTTTTAAAGAATAATAAAATATGATCTGAGTGATAGAAACAAAACCAGGGAAAGCATAGTAGAATTTTACAAATACCATTTTCCAACAACACAAACTGACTATACACATGGGTTACTCTGGATGGAACACACAGAAATGAAATTAAGTACATCTGTGGAAAGGGGCAATAGAGAAGCTAAGTGTCAGCCACTAAGCCAGTGGCCAACTGTGGAACAGACCATCAGTTGCTTATATTTAAGTTCGGGTTGAAACCATAGAGCATCAGAGTCAAAATATGATCTTGGTTTTGAGGATATTCCAAGAACAGATATGACACACTGAACACTAATGACAGAAGGCATGATGAGCAAAATAAAAAGACAGGAAAGAAGGAAAAGGTCAAAGTGGATGTCAGAAGAGACTCTGAAGTTTGCTCTTAATTGTACAGTAGTTAAGGCAAATGGAAGACATGATGAAGTCAAAGTGCTGAGCAGAAAATTCCGAAGGGCAGCTTGACAGACAAAGTAAAATATTGGAAAGACATGTGCAAAGGCCTAGACTTGAAGACCAAATAGGAAGAACATGCTTAGCATATCTTAAACTGAAAGGATTCGAGAAAAAAAAATTCAAGCTTCAAGGTGAAATATTAAGAGATTCTATGGGCAAAATATTGAATGAGATAGGAAGCAACAAAAGAAAATGGAAAGAATACACAGAATCACCGTAACAAACAGAACTTGTCAACATTCCACCATTTCAAGAGGTAGAATATCAGCAAGAGCTGATGGTAGTGAATGAAGTTCCAGCTGCACTGAAAGCATTCGTCAGAAACAAGGATCCAGGGATTGGTGAAATACCCATTGCTGAAACACTGAACACAGGTACTCTCCAATGCCAGGCCATTTGGAAAACAGCTACTTGGCCAACTGACTAGAAGAGATCCAATACCGCTTCAGAAGAAAAGTGGCTTAACAGAATACTAAAAAATATAGTATAATATTATTCATATCACATGCAAGTAAAATGTTGCTGAAGATCAGCCAACAATGGTTACAGTAGTACCTTGACAGGGAGCTACCAAAGGTTCAGGTTGGATTCAGAAAAAGACAGGGTGCAAGAGATATTATTGCTGATGCCAGATAGATCTCGGCTGATAGCAGAGAACACCAGAAAGATGTTTACTTGTGTTTTGTTGACTATGCTAAGGCATTCAACTGTAAGGATGATAACAAACTATGGATAGCCTTGAGAGGAATGGGAACTCCAGAATACTACATTCTGCTCCTGTGGAACCTGGACATGGATCTAGAAGCAGTTGTGCAAACAGCAAAAGAGCACACTGCATGGTTTAAAGTCAGGAAAAGTGTGCTTCAGGGTTGTATCCTCTCACGCTATTTATTCAAACTACATGCTGAATAAACCATCAGAGAAGCTGGAGAAAGCAGCATCCAGGATTGGTGGAATGCTTGCTAACAACTTGACATAGGCAAACAATAGAAACCTTGCTGAAAGTGAGGAGGAACTGACGCACTTGTGGATGAAGATCAAGGATTGCAGCCATCTGCATGGATTACCACTCAATGTAAGGAAGACCAACATCCTCCCAACTGGACTGATGGGTAACATTATGATAAATAGAAAAAGGTTGAACTTGTCAAGGATTTTGTCTTGCTTGGATCCTCAATCAATGCTCATGGAAGCAGCAGTCATGAGATCAAAAGAAGAGTTGCCTAAGGTAAGTCTGCTGCATAAGACCTTTTTAGAGTATTGAAAAGCAAGGTTGTTACTTGGAGGACTAAGTTGTGCCTGAACCAAACCATGGTATTTTCCATTGCCTCATATGCATTTGAAAGTTGGACATTGAATAAGGAAGGTGAAAGAAGAATCTATGCATTTGAATTAGGGTGCTAGCCAAGTATATCAAAAATACCACGAACTGCTAAAAGAACAAATCAAATCTGTCTTGTCAGATGCTCCTTATGGGGAGTCATCATCTCACGTGCTTAGGACCTGTTGTTACGACAGACCAGTCCCTGGAGAGGGGACATCATGCTTGGACATCATAGAGGGGCAATAACAACCAAAAAGAAGACCCTCGACAAGATGGATTGACACAGTGGCTGCAACAACGGGCTCAAACATAAGGACAATCGTGAGACGGCACAGGACTGTGGCAGTTGTACATAAATAGGGTCATTATGAGTCAGAACTGACTCGACAGCACCTCACAACAACAAGGTGTTCCTTGGGACTTCAGTATTAGATGCAGGACAATCTGTCACCCTAAGTGGAAGAAAGAGGTGGTCATTGTCTAGAAGTCACACACTGTCAGTGATTTTTCTGAGATTAAAACCAAGATAGATTTGATGCAAAGCACTGGCCTGTCTGCCCTGCTAGCTCTTGTAATACTTAGTTGGTTTGATGATCTGATTATGAAGTCATTTTAAGGTTTAGTGACTAATACTAATTTGTATTTTTTAAATGGAGCTATATTAGTTGTGAATCTGGAGGGTGGGAGTTCTTAGTGGGTGTGAGGGGAGGTGGATATCATGACCTTCACACCCTATCTCAATGACTTTGGAAGCTGGGAAATGTGGGCCCTCCCATAATCTGAACCTTTGAAAGGCTCAGCGGCCCTGCATTTGGTATCAGTGGCATAACCTTTGGGATAGAGTGGGTGGGCACAGCGAGCATCTCAGGAGCACAAATGGGTGTGACTCAGGATTGGGATGGGTGCCCTGTAATCTCAACTGCCTGCCTGGTTGCAGCCTACCCCTCACAATTTCACAGGCTGATTTAAAGAGCACATTTTTATAGCAACGATATTCAAGCACCTCAATCCTGTTTCCAAACCTCTACTGCTCACGTCTAGAGTCCTGATCCTATATGTGGATGTATTCCACAACCATCGGGGACCTTCTCTCCCAGAATGCCAAAGAGTTACCATAAAGCCCTACGACTGAGAGGTCCCAGCTGTGTTTATTTCTAATTTTAATCTCCAGAAGTGAAGGTGGACTGGAATCAACCAAATGTTAGATTTGTGAATATCTTACATCTGGCACTGATTCCTGACCCCCCACCAATACTACCACCACCACCCACCACCAAGGCTTTTGCTCTTTTTAAGTTTTCTGCCCCCTGGATTTAGGGCTAATGCTTTATACTCTTCACTTGCATGGTTCAAAACTTTTTATATTTATAATTATCCTTGCAGGATAAAAAAATGTGTAATTATATACACTTTTATTTATTTCCTGTTCACCTCCTTCTGTTGTGTGTGTGTGTGTGTGTGCATGTGTTTGGTTATTTGATGATCTTCCCCTCCTGCTCGCTCAGCACTATGCGTGCTTCTATCCAGGGAATCCCCTGCACCCGCTTCCTTCCTTAACAAAGCGTGTCGGAATAAGGGGCACAGTTTATCATGAATAAATAAAGATAGTGTTTAATTCGCATATTAATTGTATATATGGCAATGATGCTTCTAAATTACTTCAGGGTGTTTTAAGGCAGTTGATTCATTTAGGTGGCTTTATGTTTTCTTCCAACAAACCAACTACTTTATTTTATTGAGTAACTTACTTATTAAACAAAATAGAGTATAAAGAAAACCCCAAAAGGAAACTCATTGCCTTTGCGGCAGTTCCAAGTCATGGCAACCCTGAAGATAGAGCTGACCCGAGGGTTTGTGAAGCAGGTCGCCCCCTCTGTCTCCTGCAGATGAGCTGCTGGGTTGGAGCTGCTGCCACTAGTGAGCAGGCGCGTGCTTCACCGTTGCGGCATCAAGGACGTTATAGCAAGAGTTCCACATGGAAATCCTTCCTTTGTTGTTCTCTTGGGAAGTGTCATTCTCTCAAGTGGTTTGTATGTGCTCACTGTAATGCTTAACAATAGTCACATAAAGCATGCTTATTAGACAGTGTTCATTTTACAGGCAAGGAAAATGAGGCTCTAAGAGATTAAACAATTTACCTTAGCACAGAGTTGGTACATAAAATTCAAATCCAGACAGTACTAATGCTTAAGCCTACCTAGAAATACACACCCACACCCATATGTTTTCCCACGGTGTAGTTACATAATAGATGCTGAACACAGAGATAGAAAAATGAGATGTACCCATCCCTTAGACAGTCAACCAGGGACAGGATGACTATAAGATGGTTGTGATAGAGTGAAATTTACTAATTGGACCCGGTTATCCATACTTCCATAACTCCTACCAAATGATTGTTGTTGTTGTTGTTGTTGTCGTGTGCCATCGAGTCTCGGCTCATATGCAGCAACCCCATGGGAGTGAGGGGCTATGCACCTAGGGCATGGGTGCCACTAAGAGAGGACACTGATTAGTTTCCGTTCCCTTCTCACGGGCTGAAAGGTTGAGCCATCTTGGAAGCAGCCGAGAGAGAGATTCCAGGCTCACTGGAAGTGGAGCAGATACACGATCTCTGTCCGAATTGGCAGAGACTGACATTGGAACCAAGGCCAAGAGCCCACGGGAGCAGCACGGAGACTATGAGACTGTGAACAGAGCAGGGGCTACCTTCCTGACTCCTGGAGACAGAGGCCAAGGGATTACATGGCTGAGCGGCTGAGGGCTCGAGAGAGGCTTGGCTGCTGGCTGAGCAGAGTTGTTGCTGTGTCCCAGTGACTGTGTCCTTCATGTTCTCTGATCCCGGCTTGTGGTACCCTGTCAGATTCCGTAACAAAGCCCCTTCCTAGTGAGTATTGTCTGTGAACTCTACGCGGCCATTGCAAAGAATTATCAAGTCCTCCATCAAAGTAGAGTGCTGTGAGTGGAATCGTTGGTGTTCCGATAAGTAAAGAAAGCTGGGGGGTGGATGCCTGTCTGACCTCTATGAAGTCAGAGAAGGTCAGATATGTTCCCATGCCATGTACTTCCATGACAAATTGCTGTGCAGGGAGATGCTGCTGCTATGTGCCGCCTAGTCCATTCCAACTCACAGGGATGCCATTTACAAGAGAAGAGAATACCGCCTGGTCCTGCTCCATCCTCACGAAGGTAGACATGCCTGATCCCATGAGTGCAGTCACTGGGCTTGCAGTCTTCCTTGCATTTGCTGACCCTCTGCTTCACCACACATGATGTCCTTTTCCAGGGTCTGATCCCTTCTGACAACAGAACCGAAGTGCTTGAGACAAAGTCTTCCAAGGAGCCTTCGGATTGCATGTCCCCCAAGACAAACGTGATCGTTCTTCTGGCGGGACAGAGTGTATTCAAAAGTCCTTGTCTGTGCCATCATTCAGATACACCCTTCTTCTCGGCTCTTCTTCGTTCATTGTCCATCTTTGGCATGGATATGAGGTGATTGAAAATGCCATGGCTTCTCAGTCCTCAAAGTGGCATCTTTACTCCTTAGAACTTTAAAGAAATCTTGTGCAGCAGATTTGCCTAATGTAAAAATGTACCTAGATAGATATTAGTATTTAGGCAGGAGCCCTGGAGAGCACTGCTGTATGATTTCTAAGCATTACTGTATTATATAACTGATACTTTTCAATGTATGATATCCCCGGAAAAGGATGTCATGCTTGGTCCAGTGGAGGGTCGGTGACCCTCAATCAGATGTATTGGCACAGTGCCTGAAACAACGGGCCACACGTTCCACAACCATAAGGATGGCAGGATTGAGCGCTGTTTCCTTCTGCTGTGCACGGGGCCGCTCTGAGTCAGAGCTGACTTGAGGGCACCTACCCACTGCAGCACAGTCTTAAGCCAAGGCGAGTTCCTTTAGACTAGAAAGAAGATTACACATGAGAAAACGAAAGAATCAAAGAATCCTAGGTGGTTTTATGATGTCTGTCTGGATATAGCATTTCCCTTTTGCAGAGATATTACATTCTTTGCTAAATACTCAATAAATAGAAATATTTTATGACAAAAAATGCTCACTATAGCTTTTTATCACACCATACCACACATATATATACATATATATGCACATAAGTGTCATATATAGATAAGTGTGTTTTTAAAATATTATATACATCTGTGTGTGTGTGTGTGTGTGTGTGTATAATTTGCTATCAAGATGATAATGAATCCGAGTGACTGTATAGGACAGATTAGATAGAGGTGCCTCTGTGAGTTTCTGAGACAGTATTCCTTTATAACAGTATAAAACCGAGGTGGTTTCAAACTGCTGACCTCGTAGTTAGTAGCCCTAAGCACTACAACTACACCACCAGGGCTGCATATGCATGTATAAGTTCATATAAAATGGAATTTTTCCTCAATTTTTTAAAGATGCACACACATACAGATAAGTTAAAAAGTATTTGCATGAAATTATAGAAACATTTATTAAGGAAAAGCATTAACATGTGAAGCTATTGTTCCTTGATGTGTCCACACTGTCTGTCTTTCCACTTCTGAAGGCAGAGTTTCTGTCTTTCTAGCCCTCCCCGAAGAAGCCTACATGCTTCAGCCGACAGTAAGTCAAAGAGCAACCTCAACATCCTTGAAGGACCCACATTGTGCTCCCTTTAGATGTTCTTTGAGTTTGGGGAACAACAATATGCTCGAAGGGACAGCATCAGGAATGAACGGTGGCTCGAGTAAGCTTTCCCAATCAAATTCTTGTAAGATAACTCTTATACCTCTCAAAAAAATCATCAGGTGAAATTTTGCGCTGACAATTTTTTCTCAGCACAGCATTTATGGCCTTTTTCTTAACAATAGAGTTTTCCATTTCCTTCAGGATTCTTCATAAATTACCCCTTCAAGAACACCTTTCAAGATTACCCTTTGTAGTCCCCCAACTCAGTTGCCTTTAATCCTATGAGTTGACCTCTCTACATTAAATGTAATTGGCCCATGATACCTTCTCAGAAATCACTGTTTTGATTGGCTCTTTTGGTTTTAAGGTACCCTACGCAGAGTAAGCCAAATACATTCCTTGGCGATCTTGTCTGCCACCATCCACTGATTAGAAGTATAAATTTCAGTATATTTTGTGTGGTCTAAACCCATGTGTACATGAACTGAAACGCTAGTTGAAAGACTTTTGAGCCTGTTCAGTCAGAACGATGAATGAAAAAGGTCAGAGTTCTTTAGGAAAAGAAACATGGAGTCCTGGCTGCACAGTGAATTAAATGTGTTATTCACCAAAAGGTCAGCAGTTTGAACCTACCATCCACTCCTAGGGAGAAAGATGAGACCATCTGTTTCCATGAGGGATTACAGCCTCTCACACCGGTGGAACAGTTCTGCTTTGTCCTATAGGCTCATTAGAGTTGGAATTGATGAGATGTGAGTGGTGGGATAGGAGGAAAACAGCCCTGAGATGTGCTTTTGAGGGAGAAAAAAAACAAAACAAAAGACAACTTTCAAGCAAGTTTACCGTTTCAAGGTGAATGCTAACTTTGTGTTATTACTCTAAAAATTAGTAAATCAAGAATGTTAGTTTATATTTAAAAGCACAGAAACACTATGTTTTGAAATACACTGTAATCTTAGGAGCAATTTAGTGGTTTTATTTTGGAGACCAGTGATAGCGGGATAAAGTCCGTAGATGGCACAGATGGCTTGCAAGCAATGCTAATCTGGAGGTTAAGCAATTTCAACTCAGCCAGTGGTGACATGGGAGAAAAGACCCAGAGAGCTGCTGCTCTCAGGAGCCCAGCCAAGAAACCCACTGGAGCAAGTGTACTCTGTAACACATGGGGTTGTCGTGAATGGAATCAAAACCATAGCAAAAAACTGTATGGGAAATGAAGGCTTTTAAAAATAAAATAATATCAAAATACCTTAACAGAGTCAAATGAAAATATCTTTAATAAAAATAAATAATGAATGCTTGCCACCTTTGTGGGAAAAGAGTAGGTGGATGTTCGACTATGTTGTTGGCTTGTGTTTGACTGTATTGTTTGTGTATGCCCTCCAGTCAATTCTGACTGATGGCAGCTCTGTAGATGGTTCTATGCCCTACCGTCTCCTAGGCTGAAACTCTTTCCAAGAAGAGATTGCCTGGAAGAACAGTGGTTAAGCACACAACTGCTAACAGAAGGGTCTTTGGCTAAGACCCACCGGTTGCTCCACAGGAAGCAGATGGAGTAGTCTACTTCCCTAAAAATGTTTAACCTTGGAAGTGCTATGGGCCAGTTTGATACTTTCTCATAGTATCACTGTGTTGAAATCGAGTCAGTGGCAATGGGCTTTCTCTTGTGAAGTGGCTGGTGGGGTAGCATCCCCTACTTTGGAGCTAGAGAAAAGCACAGAACCATTTCATTCCTTAGGGCTGAACCTCCATTTGGCCCTTTAAAGTTGAGATCATAGCTCAACTAATACTAGTGAACCCTCTACATAACCTCACATTGTTACCAACACAGTCTGTAGAGTTGTAGCAACTGATAGAGCTCAGGTTTTCATTAGTCCTAACAGAAACTGGCCTTTCAGGTGTGTCGTCGTGTGGCACAGTTGAATTTTTTGGTCTAGAGCTTTCCTAACCATAGCTTGTATAACTCCCATAAAATGATTGGGTGGAGCGGATAAATATGCTGTATGGGAGTCTAGCATGGTGACTGCTCAGTTTCGCGATTCTGCTGGGCGCAAAGTGAACCAGCTCAGAAACAGGAACAAGGAATCACACAACCAAAATCCATGCACAGAAAAGCGGAAGTGGCAGGAGCAGCAGCAGACACACTGCACCGAGAGCATAAGCGGAGGGACAAACCGCCTGGGCCAGGGAGTGAGTAAAACTGTGTGTCTTTAGGCAGTAAAACCAGTTTTCAGACTGGTGTGCAGAGCAGGGTACTCTTTGGGTGTTTATCACACTAAAGGAGCTTCTCCAATCAGCTAGAGGCCATGGGGCTCAGGACCAGTGTAAGGGATTCCAGTGAGCACCATGAAAGGAGATGCTCCTGACCAGAGAACTTTTTCTGAATCTGCATTATAACCTGTTAACTTCCCTAATAAATCCTATAATTGTGAGTTTTGCCCGATTTCTGTGTGGCCATTGCCATACAGTGGGTTATGGGATCCAGCCCAGCAGAGCCTGGTGCTGTGAGAATGGAAGTTAGTGTCTGAATAGAATAAGCAAGATGGAGATAAATCTGACTTCCACTTTGTAGAATTGGGCTTTTAGCTGGTGATTGTCCTTCCCTGCCACCAACTATCGTGAAGTCTGAGCAGGTCAGATGTGAGGCCCACACCATTACTGCACACCCCTAAACTAGCTAGTCCAGACCAGCTATATTGGTTGGTTTAAAGGGCGGTCGTCAAGAATAATGAGCTCTAGTCCAGCCCTCCACCACTGTCCTGTCAGTTTGTCCTGTGGTGGTGTTTTGCATGTTGCTATGACATTAGAAGCAACATTACCAGTATTTCAGATACCAGCAGGGTCACTAAAGATGAACAGGTTTTAGTAGAACTTCCAGACAGAAGAGACTTTTGAGGAATTGACTGCTGAAAATTTTAGGAAAAGCAGGGTGATATTGTCACATATCAAAAGCTTCATGAATAAAAGCTAAGTATTGTCAGATAGAATGCCAGAAGATGAGCTTCTCAGAATGGAAGTCACTGAAAATACAATGGAGGAAGAGCTGCCTTTCTCAAAGTAGAGTCAAACATAATGGCTTGGATGGAGAAAAACCCTTATTTGCTGATGGGACATGATTAATAAAAATGAAAAGAAATGACTGCAAGCATTTATTAGAAATTACAATTTAGAATGTAAGAAATATGAATCTTGGAAAATTGGAAATTGTCAAAAATGAATTGGAACACATAAAGATCCATATCCAAACATTGTTATTGTTGTTAGATATCAATTAGTTGGTTCTGACTCACACTACCCTATTGTGTTGGGCCAGGTTGACTAAAGAAATAAATCCAAGGACACTCATATATGTGAAGAAAAACTTTATATTAAGAGGTCATTATTTATGAAGAAAACATCCTAGCCCACATGTCCAATACTAGTCCATAAATCCTATAGTAGACCGTAAGTCCCTCTTCAGACTCATGAAGCCATATTCATTGATGATGCAGAATGCAGGAACGTCGTCACAGGCTGGTGGATGCAAAGTTCCATGAATCCAACGGCGGTGGCTCTGGCACTTCTCCGAGAGACTTGGTAGCATGAAGATGAAGGCAGAGAGAGGGGAGTTTCCCAGTCCCCTCCTTATGAGGAGGTCACTCCCACAAGGAGGCACCATCAGGCTGTGACCTGGCTGACAGGCTAGACACCACCCCTACACTTCAAGTTGACTGGAGATTATGTAACTACCACACCTATATACTACAGAATGAAACACTGCCCCATTCTTCATCAGCCTCACAATTGTTCTTATGGCTGAACCTTTTGTAGCAGTCACCATATCAAGCCATCTTGTCAAGGACCTTCATTTACTTTTTGTTGATGTTGTTTTTTGCTGTTCCTTTACTTCATGAAATATGATGGCCTTAGCCATGGTCTAGTCCTAGACATTAATGAGCTAAATGGACTGATATTTGCCATTTTGCTTCAGCTAATCACATGATTTACTATGCATAGAATGAAAAATTCAATGGAAATGACATCACATTGTCAAAAAATGCTTTTCAAGATCTGTCTTGAAGCACAATGCTATCTGTGATTGAATAATATCTATATACTTACAAAGAAGTCCAATTAATACAACTATTATTCAAATTTATGAAGCAGTCACTAGAATTAGTGATGAAGATCTTGAAAAATTCTACCAACCTACTCAGTCTGAATGATCAAACATGCAAATACGATGCATTGATGATAATTAAGAGGCAGGAACCATAGCTGGAAAATATAGTCTTGGCTATAGAAACAAAGCTGGAGACTGAATGACAGAATTTTGCAAGACACATAATTCTTCCTCACAAATACCTTCTGTCAACAACATAAATGGTGACTAGACACCAGAAATTCACTGGATGGAATACACAGAAATCAAAGTGAGATTCTGGGGAATCTTAATGTCAGCAACCAAACTCGGGCCAGGACTGACTGTGGAACAGGCCATCAATTGCGCATATGGAAGTTGAAGTTGAAGAAAAGTAAAACAAGCCCAGGAGAAACTACAATAGGACTTTAAGTAGACCCCCAGTTGAACTTTGAAAACATCTAAGAACAGACTTGGTGCGTTGAACAAGAATGACGGAGACTTGATGCGCTGTGAAATGACACCAAGGACACCGTACTAGAAAAGGCAAGGGGTCGTTAGAGGGAGGGAAGGAAGAGTCGGTCTACTGGATGCCAGAGGAAACTCTGAAACGTGGTCTGGAATGTAGAGTAGCTAAAGCACATGAAAGAAATGGTGGAGTAAAAGAACTGAACAGACATTTTCAAAGGGCAGCTCAAGGAGACAAAGTCATAGAATGAAATGTGCAATGACCTAGCATTAGAAAACTAAAAAGAGCACGCTTAACATATCTTAAACTAAAAGAACTCAAGGAAATATTCAAGTTGCAATATTAAAAGATTCTATGGGCAAAATATTGAACAATGCAGGAAGCATCAAAGAAGATGAAAAGAATACACAGAACCACTATACTAAAAAGAACTATTTGATGTTCAGTCATTTCAAGAGGTAGCATAAGAACTTATGGTACCGAAGGAAGACATCTAAGCTGCGATGAAGGCCTTCATGAAAAACACAACTCCAGGTACTGGCTGAAAGTTCCAACAAGCTGATGAAGCACTGGGAGCACCCAGTCACCTATACCACGAAATCTGGATGACAGCTACCTGGCCAACCATTTGGAAAAGATCCATGTCTATAGCCATTCCAAAGAGAGGGGACCTAACAGAATGGAGAAATTATTGAACAGTGTTATGAATACCGCATGCAAGTACATTTTTTTCTGAAGATTGTTCAACAACAGTTGAAGCCATATATCAACAAGGACGTGCCAGAAATTCAAGCCAGATCCAGAAAAGGACACAGAACACGTGGTATCATTGCTGATATCAAATGAAGTTTGGCTGAAAACAGAATATAACAAAGATGTTGCTTATTTTTATTGGAAATACTGTGTGGATCTTAACTATAGATAACATTGAAAAGAATGGGAATATTCTAGAACACTTAATTTTGTTCATGCAGAATCTGTACATGGATCAAGAGGCAGCTGTTTGAATAGAACAAGGGGATACTGTATGGTTTAAAATAAAGAACAGTGTACATCAGGGTTTTAACCTTTCATCATACTTATTCAATGTATATGCTGAGCAGATAGTCAGGAAAACTGAACAACATGAAGAAAAATGGGCATCAGAATTAGAGGAAGGCTTATAACCAACCTATGTCACACAGTTGGCACAGTATTGCTTTCTGAGCATGAAGAGGAGTTGAAAACTTGCTGATGAAGATCAAGGATTACAGTCTTCCGTATGGATTACAACTCAATGTAAAGAAGACAATGAAAAGAAAACAAAAATCTCCACAATTGAACTAATGAATAACATCATGATAAACAAAGAAAAGATTGGGGTTGTCAAGAAGTTCATCTTGCCTGGATCCACAACAAAGCTCATAGAAACAGCAGTCAAGAAATTAGATCTCATTGCATTGGGTAAATCTGCTCTACAAGGCCTGTTTAAAGTGTTGGAAGTTTCCAACGTTGATTCTGGTGATCCGTGCACAACCCTTTTTAGATACAACTGAACTATTGAATTGTATGCTATGTTAATTATAGCTCAATAATTCTTTTAAAATAATAAAATGTTGAAAAGTAAGAATGTCACTTTGAGGATTAAGGTGCACCTGACCCAAGGTTGGACATTGAGTGAGGACTATTGAACAAACAATACATGTGAACTATAGTACTGGTGCAGATACTGAAGAAGTTCCAAAAGAATAAACAGTGCTGTCTTATGTACTTTGATCATGTTCTCAGGAGAGCCCAGTCTCTGGAAAAGGACATCACACACACACACACACACACACACACACACACACACACACACGATAGAGAAAGAGAGAAAAAGACCCTCCCTTAATGAGATGAATTGACACAGTGATTGCAACCACGCCCCTCAAACATAGATCGCTGTTGTAAGGATGGTGCAGGACTGGGCAGTGCTTCTTTGTCATGAGTATAGGGCCTATTCTTCTCAAGGCCATCCATAGTTTGTTATGGTCTACACAATTGAATGCCTTGGCATAGTCAATAAAACACGGGTTGTTTTGTGCTGTTGTGCATAGGATCACCATGAATCTGAGTTGACTGGATCACACCTCACAACAACATATACAAAATTGACTTTCAATATGTATAAATTAATTGAAAGCTAAAACCGGAAACGATTGCCTTGGGATCAATGCTGCATGGCAACCCTGCATGACCGGGTAAAACTACTCCATACAGTTCCCAACGATATGAAACATTACAGAAGCAGACAGCTGCATCTTTCTCCCATGGAGTTTCTATTTGGCTCAGGGTTTAAATAATTCCCTAATCAATAACATAGAACAGAATTTTGTTTTTCTAATCTCCACAGAGATAGAGCCCCACAAATACCTGAGTGTGCACCATTTGACAACTCATTATCCCTATATTAGAAGTTTCTTCCCCACGGCAGGCATCTCTTTCATCTGAAGTCGAGCCAGCTTCAAAATTTAACTAGTTTCTCTGTCACTGGGGAAGAAATAGTGTCATTAGCAAAATGATGCATGTAATCCAATCCAAAATTAGTTTACCAAGAAAAAGCTGCTATTTTAACATGTAGATATACAAAATCTATTGAAAGATCAGGATGCAACCAGGTTCAAAACTTGGTACCCTTACTAGTCCCTCCATATGTGGTAACCATCCATCAAATTAACCAACCTTGAACTTTGTCGAACTGAGTATTGCAGGAAATGGCTGGTGCAGCTTAGGTAGCCTTTGCATCTGGTTATTTCTTAGCTATTTCCCCCAACTACTGGATGAAAATAAAGTCCTTTGCATATTAGCATTTTAGGAGATCCAGTTCTTGTGGTCTTTTTGGTTAGCTAATATTTATGAACATTGGATATGATCCTAAAACTATGTTTACTCTCCTTCCAGTATTGATTTCAATGAAAATTTTTAAAATATCAGCAGAAAGAAATATTTTGAGGATGGGAATGACTTTTCATCCTAAACCAAAAATATAAAACCCAAATCAAACTCACTGCCATCAAGTCATTTCTGACTCACGGAGGGTGACCATCCTAATGCGTTTTAATCCATTTCAGTGAATGCCCATTCAGTGAATGGTCCTGCCCTAGGAACAACGGTGGGCTAGGGAACATTTCTTGGCTTTCTCATCACCACACTTCTCTGTATTTCCCCAGCACCCAGTGCGCACTCTGACCAGAGGTCTTCTTGGAAAGCCTTGTTAACTCAGTTCATGATAATGACTTTCCCAGCTTGCAATACGGAGCACAAAACTCTTAAAACCAAGGGTGAAACCCAAATAAAGGACACTTCACGCATATAAGGGCTATCTTATCTTTGTCTCTGGAAAGCTGATGCTGCAAGCTTCCAGGAATTGCTCAAATATAACTAATTACTGTAAATACAATTCCTGGGCTTCTCTATGCACTATTGGTAAAAAAAAAAAATAACTGGTACCAATAGGCCATTATATTTCAAAACATGTTTTCAATGACTTAGTTTGACATAAGCCAGGTGTTCTGATACAGCCTTGAGTGAATTCTGACTCATAAAAAGCCTATGTGACAAAGTAAAACTGCTCCTTAGGGTTTCCTAGGCTGCAATCGTTAAGGCAAATCACCAGATCTTTTCCCTGCAGAGCAACTGGTTGTGTTCAAACTGCCCATCTTTGGAGTCATAGCCAAGGGCTTACCTGTTGCAACACCAGGGGTGCTAGAAACAAGTCATACTCTCATTATAATTTAATTATATGGTAATAATCAAATAATTATGGTAATAATTATATAATATAATAATTCCAGTATATGATTCCTACATAAAAGGTTAGAATAGGAGGCAAGCCTTTAAAGCCCAAGAAATTACTGTGACCAAATGTTTGCATACCAACAAGCATATTCTGCCTATATGTTTTGGCACCTTTTCTTGTGCATAAGAGAAGATCACCGGAAGATTGGAAAAACCCCCAAAAAAAAGAATTTTTTTTAAAAGAAAGAAAAGAAAAAAAAGATCACCTTGGGAAGTGAGTCTGGTTTTTGTCCTTGCATTAAAAGTAAAAGACAAAGGAAACGGTTCAGTCTCATCCAAAGCCACACCTAGGACTAAAGCATGCAGAGACCAACAGTAGGCTGAGACAAATGCATCCACTGAAAGTTACTAATACTTTCAAAATACAGTAGAGAAAGAAGGCTACTCAAGAACCTCTCTGAAGACAAAAGTTAAAATGTGTTTCTGAAACATTTTTATTAAAAATAAAGGAATGTTTCAAATAATGGTCTCTCGTGTGCACTTACATTGCTTCAAATTTCTCTGCAACATTTACTTGTATTTCTATTATATTGTCAAATACTCATAGAGGCATACATTGCAGATAATAGGGAGTTGGTTTCCAAACCACCATAATAATTATTGCAATAAAGTGAGTCAAAACCATTTGTTTGGTTTCCCAGTGCCTATAAATACGTACATGACATTTTGGTCTGGTGGTGTAGTGGTTTTGCGTTGGGCTGCTAATCCTAATGTCAGCAGTTTGAAACCACCAGCTCCTCCGTGGTTGAAAAATGAGGTTTTCTACTCCCATAAGGAGCTACCATGTTGGAAACCCGAAGGGCTGGTCTACCCTGACATACAGGCTCGCTATGTGTCGGAAAAAAAGTTAAGGCAGTGAGTTTGGTTTGGTTTGGTAGTATACTAAGTGCGCAATAACATCATGAAAAAGTTTCAAATATTGTGAAAATGTATCAAACTTTGACACACAAGACCTGAAGTGAGTGCATGCTGTTGGAAAAATATCTTCGATAGTTTTGCTAGATGCAGAATTGCCACAAAACTTTCATTTGCGAAATGCAATAAAGCAAAGCACAATAAAACGAGATGTGCCTGCACCAGCCACCCCCAGCTTACAGCGGGTTTCATTCCAAGGACTTTGTTCCAAGGCCATTCTCAGGTACATTGAATACCTCTTTTACGAAATTATTGTGGTTGCATTTTATTAATTGTGTCTTTATAAAGCTGATCTTTATTTGTCTTTGGCGCTTGGTATGAGAATAATAACACCAGCAAACTAAGGACTGCCTATTAGGTATGTAATACGGACTATTAACAATTAGATATAACAAAACAAAGAAAAACATGGTCACAAGGGCAGCTCACCATAACGCCAATGTGAGGTAAGTCTGCAATGCCCTGTAATAGAACTAACATTATTTTAATAAAGCATTTTAGTCACAGAAGGGGAGAAGTATGAGCATCTATCTGCGCAGATGACACATGATGGTTCAAAACCCTGGTAGAGAAGACAAAGGGGTAGTCAAACCGAGGACTAGTTGACTCTGCTGAATCTCAGAATTGGAGCAACCACTTATATCAGAAATGTAGCATCAAGGCCGAAATTCTGGATAGGCCTATATTAGAATGGGGTACTAATAAAAATTATTAGAAAACCAGGAATTCTATTTTCTGTAAATACCGTGTAAGGAGCAGCAGCACTGAAGGAGAAAGAAGGTAATCTTGTTAATTCTGCTGAACTGGGTGTATGCGTCTCAGTTGTTCACCCCAGCGTTCACCTCTGATGGCCCTTGTACTAGCACCGAAGCTCTGCCATGGCAATGCCACATTGTAAGCATAGTGACTAAATGGGGCTCAGGGGCCTCTAAAGTTCTAGCCTATAATTTCCAACCCTTTTAAATAAAAGCAAATAGAACAAAAGCTTAAAAATAAAAATTTTAAAGTCTGGAGACTAATCATCTGGCCTAGAAAACTGGTGAATCACTGTTATTAAAACAAGTATACAGCCCTTAATATAAAATAATAAATTAGAGACAACCAAAGCATCAAGTTTTCTTTGAAGGAAAACACTATACATGAACAAAATCACCTTCGGGCAAATTACAAAGTAATTACAAACAAACTGAAAATAATAGGGCTTGTATTTGTCAATGAGTAAGAACACATACTCTGTTCAAATAAACATAAGAAGATTTATTAAGAGAACAGAAGCGGGATCGGCCGTATGGTCCACTCTGTGCATTGGCTGTTCAGAGCGGGGTAT
>NW_022103898.1:50210414-50278270 GCF_000313985.2 Echinops telfairi
GCCCAAAGAATTTAGTAGAATACATCTGGTAGGATAAAATGCTTAATAAATGTTGTTTAATAACCGAGCCAAGAGTTGAATGAGTAATTAAAAGTAGGGGTTTTACCGTGAACAACCCTGCTTTCCCCAGGCCTTAGCCACAGATGAAAATTGGGTCTGTCCAAAGGCTATTTATAACTCCTTGCTCTCAATTTAACCCAGATTTGCTAAAGAAATGGTTATATAAATCGCCGCCAGGGCTCAGCACAGCCTTTAAAAATAAAATGAAAAAACCCGTTAGTATCTGCCTTCAACTCTGAGAAAAGACTGAAATGGTGCTTTGAGGCCACTGATGATCTCGTCCCCTAAAACCCACGTTGTTGTGTCTCAGGCAACTACTACCTTTTTGAAAGACTCGGGAGGGTTGAGCACATTCTCTTAAACCTCCTAATCGTGATGTTAGTTGTAATTATGAATCTCTAGTTAAAATCAAGGCCTGCCTCCAATCTAACTTGCTTCCCCTCCCCTCCCTGTCAGTCACTTTTACGAACATTGAGTCACCCTTTTGTTAGGCAGGAGCACTGGCGGCATACTAGTGACCTGCCGGGTGCTTCACCACAAGGTGAGCAGTTTGAAACCACCAGCGGCTCCTTGGGAGAAAGAGGAGGCCTCCTGCTCCAGCACAGAATTGCCGTCTGGGACACCCGCAGGGGCGGTTCCACGCTGCCCAGGGTCGCTGTGAGTTGGCATGGGCTCAATGGCAGTGAGTGTGATTTGGGGTTTGTTAGGAGAGATCACTACCTTGAAGTGGCTTTTCTGAATGTTTCCCTCTCTTTCCAAGCCTTGTCTCGATTTCTAGATTATGTACAGTCTCCAAGCCTTGCAGGAATTGGGGCGAATCTCGTTCCTTGATTTTCCAGTATGCCTACTGTTTCCTCTGAGAGGTAACAGCTCCTGTCTTGCCTACAGCGAGTCCACAAAAATGACCGTTTATCTTTACTAAACGTGCATAGCTCATAGCAAACCTGGAGGGCCCAGAGCATGTGTCCCTGGGAGTTTCCCAAACGAGACTGTAACTCTTGACAGGAGTAAATCGCTGCCAATAGGTTTGAACTGCTACCCTTGGGATGAGCAGCCCACTAGTCACTATGAGTCAGAGTCAATTTAATGGCAGTGAGTTCGGTTTTGCTTTAATGTGCACAAAGGAGCCCTGATGACTCCCTGCAATGCACTTGACAGAGCTTATCTTCCTCCAAATCTGCAGAGCATGAGCCATCGGGACACCTATTTAGGCCCTATCTATCCCACTAGAGAGCCATCCCCCACCCCACCCCTCTGGAATTTCCCCCCTTTGTCGGGCTGGCCCAGAAAGCAAAGATTTTTAATAATCCAATCATAAATGAGAAACCACGCCATCTCCCTTGGAGATCAGCTAAGCAAGCTGGGGAACAGGATCTTGCTTCTAATGTTCTATAATGTGTTTGTTGGGTCCGCTCTACCTCCATGTAATCCTGTGTACAGCCGTGCCCAGGCCTGCACCCTCCACAGAATCATTGCTGTGTTTGCACCTATTGTTACACTCAGTGTGTCAATCCATCTCCCTGAAGGTCTTCCTACCCCGCCCCACCCCCGATTCCCTACAAGATTATGCCCATCTCTGGAGACTTGTCCCTCCTGATAACATACCCAAAGTACCGGAGAAAAGGTCATACCATCTTAGCTTTTAAGGAACATTTCATTTGCATTGCTCCCCAAACCGAGTTATTTATTCTTTTGGCAGCCCACAGAATATTCTTTGCCAACACTGTAACTGAAAGACATCAGTTCTTCTTCAATCTTGTATATTGATTGTCCTGTTCTCACACGCATATGAGACCATTGAGATTACCATGTCTTGGGTCAGACATACCTGAGTAGTCAAAGTGGTATCTTTAGTCTTTTGCAGCAGGAGATTTGCTCGATGCAGTTCTTTGTTGGATTTTGTTCTGTGTTTTCACAGGCATTCATTATGGATCCGAGTAAAATGAACTCCTCATTATCTTCTCCATTTATCATGGTGTTGTCTAGTGTCCAGTTGTAAGGATTTTGTTTTTCTTTATGTAAGTTGTAATCCCTAATGAAACCTGTACTCTTTTTAAAAATCTGTTAAAATGTTATTACTTATCTATTGCTGTTTAGCACATGACTTCAAACCCAAAGGGCTTAAAACGATAATCCCTTTTTATCTCAGTTTCCATTGATCAGGAACCAGCTGCGGCTTAGCTCAGTGTCTCTATATCAGGCTCCCTCACAAGACTGCGGTCAACGGAAAGGAGAATCCAGTTCCACGTCTGCCAAGGAGTGATTTCTGTATGGCAGATATTAGACATGCCTCCACCCTCCATCCTTATTTATCCTATTCTGATACCACCCCCCTCTCCTGACACTCTGTTTCTCTGCTGAGTCTGATATTTCAAGTAGTCACACAAAACTTACAGGTAACACTCATAATCATGGGGGTTATTCGGAAAACTAACAGATTAAAAAACAGCAAGTACCTCAAGTCCTCTTGCCTTTCTGCAAGCAAGGTTTGTCATTGACATCTTGCAGGTCGTTCATAAGCCTTCCACCAATCTTGGTGCAGAATACTTCTTCAGAGTCCAGATGGTCAAAGTATTTGTTCCTCACGGAAATTTAATAAGCATGGGGATAAGATACAATCCTTACACACACCTTTCCCGATCCCCTCTCTTCTGTTTGAACGACAGCTTTTTGGTCTACGTGGTACCTTAGCATTAAGCATTCCGAAATGCCCATGCTATGTAATACTTGCTAACCATAGTGTACCATCTCACTGCTCTCTATTATCCCTCTGGGTTCTAATAGCCGTTACGATGGCTACACATAACTCACAGACAAGTTCATGATTCAAAGCTTTATAAGGAAGTTAGCAGGTTGTAATGTCAGTGAGAAATGTTCAGGATGGAGCTCTTTATCAGGACATGTTACCAAGTTCTTTGAGGGCTGTTAGTACACACACACACACACACACACCGTGAGCCTCAACTCAAACGCACGCGGCTCAAGCTCTGCTGGTCAGCAGACCCAATTCCCTGAAGTAAGTGCTCAAAGGGACCCCAGTCCACAAGCCAGCCTCCTGCACAGGAGCATTCCATTTTGTTTGCTCAGTCACTTAGGAAGCCACCTCTCTGTCCCATCCGGTGCTCTGGCTCCTGTTCTGTTGCTGGCTCCTTTACTGGTGCAGCTGCCCTCTGGATCCAGGAAGTGGATTCCACATGCATCTTGGGTCCAGAGGGCACATTCCACTCCTGGCTCTTGCTGGTACTGAGCTCCCTCCTCCTGCTTCACCAAGGGCTCATTTCATAAGCAGCAGGAGGGCGCTCCAGGGAATCCGGTTCACAATTACTCATAAGTGAATCCTATCAGTATTTTCTGCCCCCTCTTACCTGACCCACACAGAACAAGGTCATTTGGTTCCAGTTAGAGGCTTTGGGTAGAGGAACTCCATTAAATAACTCACTGTCCCTGCACATAGGTTATTAGGATCCACACAGTTCAATGAGTCTTTGTGTAATTAATTAAACTCAAGTATCTCTCTAGTATTCTCTGCTTTCAGCCAAGCTTCGTCTGGCATCAGCAGTGATTTCCCTTATTGCCTGTCCTCGTCTGAATCCATTTGGAATGTCCCAGTTTCTTGTGTATGTATTCTGCTACGGCTTTTAAATTATCTACAACAGAAATTCATTTGTGTGCGATATTTATGGTATTATATGATAATGTCCACATTCTGTTGGATTATCTTTCTTTGAAATGAACATGACCTGGATCTCTTCAGTCATTTGGCCAGGTAGCTGTCTTCCAGATGTCTTGGCACAGACCCGCGAGTGCTTCCACCACTCCCTGAGCCAGTACTGGGGGGTATTGCCTCCTCCGGTAAAATGATCCGAAAAAATTTAATGCAGTCCACTATGTCCACATTGAAGAGCCACGATCCAAAGACGATGATAACAAAATCCAATTCTGATGAAGGGAGAAGTATCAGAGCTTAAATTGTGAACACCCAATTTGTAGAAGGCTATGGAGGTCAACGAGAGCCCCAAATCCATGGCAGATCCCCTCTAGTCACAGGCAAGGGACTCAGCCAGCTTTAATATCAGGGTAAGATTATTGCAAACTGGATTATGGTGGTTCCCTCCTGACCTAACCGGAATTTGCTCCAGGGTCAAGTATTTCTGCCTTGCTCCGCAAGAGAAACTTCTTCTATGGAGTTTAAAATATTGACGGTGATCTTCTCTTTCTTACTTTTTAATCTTTATTTTTATCTCCATATTACTTTCTTCTTGCTTTTTGTTTTGGTTCTTTATTGTTTCCAGAGGGCCTCCCAATTTGTGAAGCACAGAAGGAGTGGATGCATAGAGACCTTAACTAATGCAGTGGTTTATCAGGGGCCTGAGATGGAGTGGTGGGGAGTCTGAGGGGATTTGAGGAGCAAACCATGAATTCAAGAGAGGGAACATTGGAACTGGGTGTGATGATGTAAAGAGCCTTTTAAAAACAATTTCAATATGGCAGTGTATGATATGTGAATACTACATCAAGAAAACTACTAAAATGTTAAAAGAAACAAAACTTGACTGATGGTTACCATGGGTGAAGAAGGAAGATTTGTTGCTTGGGGGCATTGATTTTATGGTAATAATGGGAGAATGATTTGAAGAGGATATCAATAATGGTTGTACAACACAAAGAGTATAATCAATGGCACTGAATTATACATGTAGAAGGTGTTGAATTGGAGAATATTTTGTGGTGTGTATTTTTGTCACAATTTAAAGATATAATTACATGAATAACAATGACTACAGGGAAGAAGAAAATATTCTATAGTTTATTGTGGTGATAATTGTACAACTCTTCTTGATGTAATCAATTGTATGTCATGTGGATGAAGTGCCAGTAAGACTGTTAAAAAATAAAAAAACAAAAGAGAATTTAATGGAGAATGATCTACATGGAGATTAACAAATGTATTTAGGATTTCCACCATAAACTGTAGTCTTCCACAAACGTAGTGCTCAAAATTTTAATTGTTTTTTTTTGCCTTCTGTTATACATACTCTGATAAATATATGTGCATATCTTATTATATTCTTTAGGAATGTCTTGAAAATAAAGCTATAGAATTATAAAGGGTATATGCAATACATAGCAATTCTACCCTCAAGGAAAATTATATTAGTTTTTGTTAAATTAATATCAGTAATGACACTGCAGAGATGCCTCTACATCCTAGTCAAGCTATCATATTTTAAAATATGTACTTCTCATTTCGAAGATAGAATAACATGTTGTATATTAGTCTTTATTTCTTTGATTACCAGGAAGCTTGAATATCTTCAAATAGACATATTAATCATTTCTTTTTGATTACTATAAATCAATGCATGTCCTTGTCCATTTTGCCTTTCATCTTTATATTATTTATTTGTTAGAGATTTTCTTTTGAAAAATAAATTGACTAATATATTGAAAATTATCTTCAGGATTTTTTCTGCCTTAACTTCATGGCATTTTAGATAGAAATGTAAAGTTGTAAATATGATTTTGTTCTTCGATATTTCTACTTAAGAATTTATTTTTCATTATATAGTGAACATTTGCCTACATTTTATTTTCATCTTTATGATTTTATTCTTACATTTGCATTTTTACCCGATCTGTGGCCATATCCAGCATAAAGAATGAAACTGACATCAGTAGTATTTTATATCACTGGCGCCATCATCACTGATGTAATATTTTTCCTCGTTTGGTGTAAGTTATACCTTTCTTTTACATATGATGGATCTGTTTCTGTACGGTCTGTCATAATTTTTTTTTTTGAAGGCCAGACTTTATGTCATTGTTTATTCTTTTTTTTTTTTTCTTTTTTAACATTTTATTAGGGGCTCATACAACTGTTATCCCAATCCATACACACATCAATTGTGTAAAGCGCATTTGTACATCGTTTCTCAAAACATTTTCTCTCCATTTAAACCCCCGACATTAGGTCCTCATTTTTCCCCTCCCTCCCCGCTCCCCCCTCCCACATGAGCCCCCGATAGTTTATAAATAAGTATTTTGTCATATCTTGCCCTGTCCGACGTCTCCCTTCATCCACTTTTCGGTTGTCTGTCCCCCAGGGAGGAGGTCACATTTTATTATTCTTCCCACGCCAATAAAACACAGCTTTAGTTACTCCCAGGGCCCTGGTAGTGTTTATGCAATAGGCTGTTTGCCTCAAAGTCAATAGTTCGTAACTACCAGCCACCCTATGGGGGAAAGATGAGGCTTTCTACTCCCGTAAACCATTCCATTCTGGAAGACTCAGCAAGGCAATTCTGCCTTGCCCTATAGGGTCACTCTGAGTCAGCATTTATTCAGTGGCAACGAGCTTGTTGATGTCTTTTTGTTTTATTTTTAAATTACTTTAGATGCTTTCTAAATTTGAATGCCTGAGAGTGAAAGTATTTTTTTTACTATTTTTTTTTCATATTTTCTGAGTTTAGCTGGCTGGGTGTATTTATTCTTCCAGGTGAATGTTAGAAATTCCCTTCTGAATGTTCACCTGTTAGCATTTCCATAGATTTTTATTATTTCTCGCCTTTCCAACTAGTGCTCTCATCCAGCACACGATGTGCCTTACGAAGGCTGGCCTGCTTACATTTCAGCTACAAACATAAGAAACATTAATAGCAATGAAGGTAACTGCCAGCCCATTACTTTAATGAGGTCTCATTTCTGGACACATGAAGTCTTTCGGTGGCTCCCTGTTGGTGTAAAGTAATTTCTGTATTCTTCAACTTACGGTGAAGATGTACCTTAAGTGAATGTTGCAAAGAGCCTTGAGGAGAAAGTTCAAGGGGTGTGAAACTGTTAAGAGACTTTGAAAGTTAGGAAATGCCATGACATCGCTCTAACTCAATTCTCCGGTGTTATTCCAGCTCAGCTCCAATCCTAACATTTCTGCTGATGCCTGTTCCACGAGTCTCAAGGCTTTCTCTTGCTAAGTTTTCACTCAGCTTAGTCACACCACTTGGGACGACTTGCTTACCTTCACCTATGTGTGTAGAAATGTTACTAATTCATCAAAAGCCACCCAAAGGTTTTTCCACTCACTTCATTTTTGTTCGTGCAAACTCCAGTTGTGAATCCCTGGATCCTCATCTCATCATATACAACTAGAAATGATTCATTTAAACTAGTGTGCTAATACCACTATGCATTGACTCATTACATGTCATTGCATTTATGACTGTGCTTTAAGGGTCTAAAGTCCCTGAGCATGATGTTTCAGATAAATTTGCTTTGCACCATACTGACTTTGAAATCATTAAGTTTTTTTGCCAAAAAAAATTGTTTGAACATACTTGTAGAAAATATATAACAAGAAAAAATATGCAGTGTTAAGATGCAGTGTTAATGCCAATTGATGATAGTCAAGTTGAAATAATTAATATTTGAAAATTATACCAAGGATGTTATCAAGCATATAGATAGGTTCATTATCAAAGGTTTTACTTAATAAGATTGCTAGATAACTTACAGTATTCCCAGGTAAGCTCGCATTTCAAATTACCAAAGGATTGCTTTATAATGCTTTTAATTGTTATAAATCAGCCCCTGTATCTTATGGGAAATGCATTGGCTAGGTGCCTTTGCTTGTTTCTTTTGTTAGTTGATTGGAGTCGCTCACACTCATAGCCTTCCTGTGTGCAACAGAATGAAAGAGTGCTTGATCCGGGGCCGGCCCCACAACTGTGGCCATGTTTGAAATCATTGTTGCTGCAACCACTGTGTCAAGCCGTCTCATTGAGGGCCGCCCTCCCTTTTCACTGACGTCTACTTCACTAAGCATGATGTCCTTCTCCAGGGACTGCTTTCCGGGTAGCATGTCCAAAGTATAGAAGAGAAGTCTCACTATCCCTGCTGCTTCGAAGAGCATTTTGGCCGCACTGCCATCAGACAGACGTGTTGGTTCTTCAGGCCGTCCAGGGTGCTTTCAGGAGGCTTTGCAGCACTATGACTCAGCTGCATCGGTTAATCTCTGCTACCTCTTATTCATTGTCCAGTGTTCACATGAGCGTGAGATGTTTGAAAAATACCATGGCTTGGGACAGGCATACTTCCATTCTCAAAGTAGGGCTTATGAAGTGGATTTGCCCAGTGCAGTATGCTCAGATTTCTTAGAAGACGAGATCCTTGACAATTTCAACTTTTTTTTTTTTTGCTTATCATGATGTTACTTACTGCCTCAGTCATGAGGGCTTTATTTTCTTTACATTAAGTTGTGGTCCTCACTGAAGGCTCCAGACTTTAATAGTCGTACGTGCTTCAGACTCCCTTGACTTTCAGCAAGAAACAATGGGTCATCTGTATATTGCAGGTTGCCCCGTAAGGCTTCCTCCAATTCTGGTGTTGTGGTCTTTTTCAGATAGTCCAGCTTCTCAGATGATTTACCCACCATACAGACTGAATAACTACTGCGAAAGCTAGAACCCTGATGCTCACCTTTCCCGATGTTCAGTCACGCAATGCCCTCTTGTTTGTTTGAGTGGCTGCCTCTTGGTCTGTGCGCAGTTCTGCAGGAGCACAATGAGGTGCCTTAGAAGTGCCGTTCTTTGCCATGTTAGCCACAGTTTGTTAGGACACAGATGGTTAGGTTGTCAAGAAAATAGAAGCAACTGTCTTTCTGGAAGTCTGTGCTGTCAGCCAGGATATATCTGACATCAGAAATGATAGCCCTATTTCCATGTCCTCTTCTGAATCTGGCTAGAATTTCTGGCAGCTCCTTGTCAATGTACTGCTGCATCTACTTTTTAATTATCTTCAGCAAAAATTTACTTGCATGTGATCTTAATGATATTCTTCAATAATTTTTGAATTTTGTTTGGTCCTTTTCCTTTGGAAATGGTAGAAATATGGATCTCTTCCTGTCAGGTGGCAAGATAGCTGCCATCCAAAATTCTTAGCATAAACAAGTGTGTGCTTCCAGGGATTTCAGTTTTTGAGGAAACATTACAATTGTCATTCTGTCAATTTCCACATCCTTGTTTTCACCACAGGAGCCTTTATGGCATAACGGTTATGAATCAGGCTAGTTATGAATTCATACACCCCGCCACCACCAGCTGCTCCTCAGGAGAAAGATGCACTTTGTACTTTCATAAAGGCCCACAGTCATCTGGGAACTTCGCAGGGGCAGTTCCACCCTGTCCTATGGGACACTATGAGTCGGCATTGACTCGATGCAGTGAGTTTGGCTTAGGGCTTGTTTTTCACTATTGTCGTCAGTGAAACTGGAACTTTTTTCCTTAATTCCCTCAATTCTTGATAATACCCTACGTCTTGAAGCAGATATATACTACACAAGTTATTTGGTTTATATTTGAAATTAAAACTTAACTGTACATTCTAGTTTGTTAGTGTTGTTTTTGCTAAGTCTGTCCATCTTAATCCTTAGGGTATTTCTTTCATATATATCAAATGTCCAGACTACAATAAAATTACATTTCTGTGATTAGTTAGAAACTTTTGGATGTGTTGCATTGGGTTACACATTGAATCACTAACTCACAAGGTCACTTGTTCAAACTCACCAGCCACTCTTCAAGAAAAAGATAAGTCTGTATACTCCCGTAAAGATTCAAAAAGCCTTGGGAAGCCACAGGGACACTTCAGTCTGTCCCATAGAGTCATTATGTGTGCACGTTGGAGTCCATGTCTGACTCTCCAGAAAGCCCTCAAGGATTGGTTTCCAGGGGGAAAAAGAAGTTGGCCTTTGGCTATTCCACCATTAGTTACTCTTCCACTCTTGAACATCTGCAACAATAACGAGTATGAAGAGGATGTTAGTTTATTGTGCCAACCTGGCTGATAAACGGTTAATTGAAGGGCAGAGCGATAAATGGCTCGGTGAGCCTTGCCTTTCTTGTTCTGGGTCTCTTGTTTTGTGATGGTCGGACCAGGGTGCAGCTGCCTTAGCCAGTTCCCTGCTTCAGCTGGCAAGGCTTACTTCCTGCAGGACATCCCCAAGGAGAAGCCACATGGACCTACCCCAATGCAGCCCTGGGTGCTGGAGCACCCGCATGGAGACCCCTGCCAGCGCTGAGATGTTTACACATTCACTGACTCAGCTTTCCTCCTGCAGTCGGCATCATTGTGTCTGTTTTGTGAGATGGAGGAGGACTTTGTGGATTGGTGTTGGACATATGGACATATGGGTTAATGTTGGACTTGTGGGCTTGGGCAGCACTGGGTTGGGATGTTTTTTTGATGCACACTTAGCCTTTATATAAAACTCTCTCATACATGAGTTTCTGTAGATTTGTTTCTCTAATACCCAGACTAATACATATGAACTTCTAGCTAAATCAGTTAATTGGAAAAAGGAGAATTATTTGAAAATTCACAAACAATGATTTGTGTAACTTTACAAATTACCTCTCAAAATACAAAAGCATGCTTGTCATTGAGTCCCTTTTGTCATACTGTCTTGAAATGTTCATTTTGAGGATTTCAATCTGACACTATTTTCAGACTTGTCTCTTAAGGATAAGAACAGTGCTGCTCTCACTTGAGGAAACGTCTTTGATGTAATTGCAGAGTGTGGAAGGAGAGCACCACGAGAAGGCCGTGGAGCTCCTCAAGGCTGCCAAGGACAGTGTCAAGCTGGTGGTCCGATACACTCCGAAAGTCCTGGAAGAAATGGAGGCTCGTTTCGAAAAGCTAAGGACAGCCAGGCGTCGGCAGCAGCAGCAGTTGCTAATTCAGCAGCAACAGCAGCAGCAGCAGCAGCAGCAGCAGCAGACACAGCAAAATCACATGTCATAGGTGAGAAGTGCCTGATTCTCTGTGGACATGTGCTTTCTGTATGTGCTTTTGCAGACAAAAATCACTCAACTTAATAATCCAAACAAAATCATCAAACACAAGCAAAAATGAATTATCTCAGAAAATATGAACCAAAGAGCTTACTTTTTGTCATTCACTCATATTTCCCTCGACATATGATGTTCTAGAAGACAATAGACGTTGGGAGGTCAGGTTCAGACTGTGTGATAGCTGGATAGAAATAAAACTAAACACGGTCCCAGTGCAAACCCAGACCCTCGGGCACTTTGCAAGGTTAGGTGACTGTGGGCTGGATTCCAGCTCGCGCTCACTTCCTTGGCCTATTACCGCTGCGCAGTGTTCAACTAGCACAACCGTGTGGTCAGATACCATCTCTAAGCCAAAACGCCAAGCCCACTGCTACTGAGCCAATTCAGACTCGTGGCGAACCCAGTGGATAGAGCCAAGCTACCCCCACAGACTTTCTGTGACTGGACATCTAGACAGAAGCAGACTCTCACATCTTTCTCCTACAGAGTTGCTGGTGGGGTTGGTTAGCAGGCAAGTTCTTCAGCACAGGGCCACCAGGGCACTTCAGATTCCTTCTAGAACACTGAATTACACTTATTGGAAAATGGCTCCTGGGGTGGGGAAAAATACAATGAAATCTACCAGTAAGATGCATAGCGCTCATGCTCAGAGAGATTCTGAAGCTCTTTTGGAGTATTTAAATATTTTTAAAATGGACCTAAGGGGCACCTGCCTTTTTTATAAATTCTACTTTGTGACCCCCACAAAAAAATGCTAATTCAGGTTTTGCTGTATAATTTCAAAAGTAATTGAAAAAGATATGCTAATAAAAACCATAATCTTGGAAGTACCTGCTATGTGTTAGCTTCTTCCCACATATCCTCTTTAATCTTTCTAAAAAAATTATAGAAGTGTGATGTAGAAAAACAAAGTGATGGGGATGAGCCAGTTGCCACCCTCTGCTTTCACAGTGGGGACAGAGAGTGCCATTGCCTCTATCTCATAAAGAAAATGAGGCTGCAGGAGCTCGTTTTCCATGAGCACCACACCATCTTGGGCATTTAGTGCTGCTGTAACAGGAAGGCCACAGGTGGCTGGCTTTAATGAAGTTGTCGATTCTCTCACACTTTGAGACTAGAAGTCAGAATCCAAGATCCCAGTGCTAGGCAAAGGCTCACTCTCTCTTTCTGCCAACTCTAGGAGGAGGGTCTTTTCCTCTTTTTAAAGGGGCCCTACCCCTGCAGAGCTTCTTGTGTCTTGGTGTCAGTCGTCCCCTGTGTCTAGGAGGTTCTCGGCACCTGGTTCCAAAGGGCATGCTCCACTCTTGGGTCATCGCTCTTAATGTTAGTCAAGTACTTCCAGCTCTCCTTGCATTTGCCTCAGATTCTCTCAGGAGATGAAAGATGATGCAAGCCCCATGCACGGAAGACTCTCGACATTGATTCAGGACTGTAACCTGAGTCAGGGTTGTGACTCAACTAAGGGAAGAGTGATAAAGTCCATCCTATTGATACTCCGTGAACCGAAACATGCCATGACACTCTTTTGACATGATCGATTCCTGCACATTAGCCACAGACAAGGGCATCACAAAATAGAAAATGACCACCGGATGCTGAGAATCACGGCTGCCAAGTTGACACATTTAGGGGAGGGGGGGAGACACAATTTGCTCCATGACACACACAGTAGTCAGAGGTAGTACTGCACTGTTCTTTCATTCTCTTGTCGGTTACATTGTCGGGCACCCTCAGAGAGTGTGAAGCCAGTCCCTGCTGCATTTGGAAGCACCAGTTCATATTTCCGGACAGGCGGGTCTCCTCTGTGTGATTTCCGACCTCCTCCACGATGATTCCAGTAAATCTGCCTTTCAAATGAGGCTCACATGGTCTTGAAAAAAATGACACTGGGTAATAGGTAATAGTGGCTTTAGGCATTTAATTGCAGATTATTTGCATAACCAGGAACATTGGACATAATGTAACATTCCTTAAAAGGCAAGGCTGCATAGGAGAATGAAGAATATGGAATTTGATCACACAATCGTAGGACAATTATTAAAAAGAAGAAGACACTGCTATCAAGCCGATTCTGATTCATGGCGAGCCTATATGACAGGCGAGAACTAGTCCGGTGGGTTTCTGAGACTGTAACTCTTTGGAGGATTAAAAAGCCTTATCTTTCCTCCTCGGAGTGTGACTGGTGGTTTTGAACTGTTAACTGTGTGCTCAGTAGCTTAATGTGTACCCCACCCCACCACCAGGCTCTTCGGGAAATCAACAGTCCATCTTTCATAGACCTACCCCATAAGAGGATAGACCTGACTATCTGCTCCCATAAAGATGACCACGTAGGAAGCACTATGTGGGTGATTCTACTCTGCCATATGCCCTGTGACTCAGAATCAACTTGAAAGCTATACATGTACACACAATATTAGGATAAGCAAAAGATATTGCTACAAAATTATAGAAGCGGGATATTCAAAAAAGGTGGCAGGGTGGGGTGGGGATGTAGCATCTGACCTCTTCTGCTTTCACAAAGGGGACAGAGACCCACCACCACAGCTGCTCAAGGCCAAACCCTGTGAGGCTGAGGTCAGACATACTTCACATGCCAACCTGCCTTACCAATTCTCACACCAATCATCCCTCCCACGGGACTGTGTGCTTTTCAGCTGAGTTCAAAATTTCAGTGCAATGGTCACATAGAAATTACAGGCTAAACTCATGAGGATAAGGATGATTAAGAGGATTCACGGGTTACAATTTTGTTGTGGTTAGCTGCTGTCCAGTCGAATCCGTCCCATAGCGACCCCACATGCACCACAGACCGAAACTCTGCACGGTCCTGCACCATCGTCACAATTGTTCCTGTACCTGAGCCCATTAATGAAGCCACTGTGGCAGTCCCTCTCATTGAGGGCCTTCTGCTTTGTACCAGCCCTCCACTTCACCAAATGTGATGTCCTTCTCCGGGGACTGGTCTCTCCTGACATGTCCAAAGGATGTAAGATGAAGTCTTGCCATCCTTGCCTCTAAGGAGCACTCTGGCCTTTCCTTCTTCCAGCATGGATCCGTTTGTCCTTTGAGCAACACATACTACTTTCCATGGTCTGCTCCAGCGGCACAGTTCGAACGCATCTATTCATTTACAGTCGTCCATAGTCAATGTCCAAAGTTACAATTAGGGACCAGAAATGTCCAGGATGCGTTTGGTTTTTTTTTGCAGGGGGGGGCGGGGCGGGCGCGCGCATTGTTTAGTTTTGTTTTTCAGCAGAACAGCTACTTACCTGGGCCCACAGGTACACTTCTCTATGGTAATTGGTGTCTCAGCCATAAAGTCTTGTCCTTTTCCCTGTTCAGGCCATGTTACAGAGCTGTTTTACTGCTGTTGTTAAATGCCCCAAAGGTATGCCATTCCACCGTAACCCTTAGCCCAGCGGCACTCAGCTATAACTTCCCCATCTAGTGCCTGAGGACACCCCACTCAGCGAGCAAGCTTGCTGCCAGAAGACTCCCACCTTTACTTACTCCATGGGCTGGGAAGCCCACTCCGCTGTTGTTGCTCTGCTATCCTGCACTCCTCCGACAGCACAGCTGTCTGTCCCTGGGCAAGGGGTTCAGTGAGCCGGGTTATGGTGACTCGAAGGCCACACTCCACACCTGGCTCTTTATTCTTGATGGTAGTAAGATCAGAAAAATGATCATCACATTGGTTCAGGACTGTGACCAGAGTAAAGGATGACAACAAGTAACCCTCTTAATAGTCACTCACAGCTGAATTATGTAATGTATCAGCACCTTCTGCTACCCTCTCTCACCCAGACCTCTCTGGAAAATCATTGTTTGGTAGTAGTTACAGGCAAGAAGAGCCCTATCAAGCAAGTCACATGTACCACATGTATATTAAACAAGAATATGAAAATGTTAAACTATTGATCTATACCTTTCTGAAGGTGGTATTTCCATCTCACTAGCCACCCCTCAAAGAATTCTGTACTCCTCAACTTATGCTGTCAAATGTCAGCTTGGGCATCTTCGATGAACTCAAATTCCCTTTAAATGCTCTTTGAATTTGAGAAACAAAAAGAAGTTTGGTGGGGCAAGATCAGAGCTGTAAGGTAGACAGGGTCCGGTTTCCCAACCAAATTCTGCACTTGGCTGTGATGGAAAACAAAATTTCAGAGCAACTTGCCTAGCCGTTTTCTCAGCAATGCAATTCTTTAATTTTAAAAATTTTGTTCTTCATGATAAAAACTTATTTATCATCCTGTGTTCTTTAACAAAATCTTTCAAGATTCACAATTTGGAATGCCCCCCCTACCTGCCCCCCCAAAACAAAACAAAACACAGATGCCTTAATCTTCTGAGGTGACGTTTTGCAGTGAATTTCACATGCCCAGCAGAGCCCTGGTGGTGTAGCGGTTACTCACTGGGCTGCGATCTTCATGGCCGGCAGTTCTAAACCACCAGCAGCTCTGCAGGAAAAAGTCTAAACTTACTACTCCCATGTGTTAGTCCAGGTAGACTGGAGAAATAAATCCATAGAAACTCATAGGTGTATAAGACAGAGTTTCATCTAAAGGGTAATGGCGCATTAAGAAAGCATCTCAACTTAGTCCAGTCTAAACCCATAAGTCCAATATTAGCCTATATGTCTGACACAAATCTGTAAAGTCCTCTTCAGATTCACAAAACACATGCAATGACGCCGAATGCAGGGCATTCATTGGCCAGTGGGTAGAAAGTCTTTGGATCCAGTGGCATTGTAAGCATCTCAACACTGGCAGGGGTCTCTAAGTGACTTCTCCAGCTTCTCAGGTCTGGTTGCATCAGGGTAGATCCATGTGGCTTCTCCAGCTCAGGGCACTAGGGAATTCCATGTGTCTTGTCAGCTGCAATGTCTCCCAGGGAGTGAACAGAGAGAGAGAAGTGTCTCCCACCTCCAAGGAGGTAAAAACCAGAATTCTCAGGAGAGGGCCATGCCCACACAGAGGCCTCATTGGCTATGACCCAATTGACAAACTAGACTACACCCTTCACGCTTAATCCTCTCAAGCCTCAAACTGACTCCAGATTGTGTAACTACCACATCCCATAAACAGTTACAGTCCCAGAAACCCGCAAGAAGTTGCTATGAGTTAGCCTAGACTCGATGGTAGTGAGAGTGAGAGAGCAGATCCCTGTAGAATCTCTGCTTTATTGGGAGGCAGCTGCACAAGACAGAGACGCATATCATGGAGAGAAGTTGTCGGCAAGCATCCACTGATGGCAGAGACATGTCTGCCTGTGCTGTATTTGGAAGAAGCACATGCATATATGAACTGGAACTTACCCACCGCTACTGGGGTTCCAGGCCATATATGTTTATTCCACATAAGCCCATGTATATATGTGCTTCAAACGGCTCATGTAAAAATGGAATGGAAAAAAGGCGATTTTACATGAATTTTGAAATATATATCTATATATCAACTATCTATATCTACATATGTAACATAATGTATTTTGGTGTGTGAAGGTAAAGACCATTGCAAAAAGTATAGTTATGTCACAGTATATATTAGTAGGCACCATTATGTATCACAAAATGTTTAAACTGCATGAACAAAGTAAAGTCATTACTTTTGTGCCTGTATATAGTTAATAAGGTACTAAATAAATAAAAGTATATGGTTGGGATCAGTGCATTATGTAACTATAATTGAGTGTCTTGTTAGACGGTGGTGAGGTAGTTAAGTTGGTGGCCAGCTAAGACCTCTAGAAGTAGGTGCTATTGAAACTGAGACTGCAGGAAGAGGAGGAGCCTGTCCACCATTTGATGATCAAGGAAACGCAAAAGGAAGACAGGAAATGGTTACCTAGGGCAGGCATGTGGTTTTTGATGTTTAACCGAGATGGAGAAAGTTCAGGTTGTTAGGGAATAATGATTGAGAAGGACTACTGTGAATTATAAAGTCTATGAAATAGAGAGGCGTTAGGTCACAGATTGCTTTGTAAGTCACAGAGATTTTAGTGCGGTCAACGCCAAGGTTTTTAAAGCAAAGGAGTGACATGATCTGATTTATGTTTCAAAAAGAGCAGTCAGACTGGTATGGACAGAATAGATCATCACAGAATAAAAGTGGAAGCAGAGACCAAGTATGAGGCTGTTATGCAGTCATTCAGACAAGAGATAATGGTTCCCTGGACCAGGATGATGGAGCTAAGATGGGGTAGTATAGATGGTTATGGACATGTAGTTTTAACCATAACTTTTGCCTCTGTTACTCATGCCAAATTTAAAAGTCATATACCTTTAGAATTCATTCAAATGACTTTTGGTAATAGTAATTCATTATTCTTTAGTCAAATATTGACACTCTTTCAACTAACTAGCACATTTCTTCCTTCATTCTTAATAATATAGAAATGTACAAATTTTCCTAATTGGCTTACCACAATGACCCATCATAAAATGTCTCAAAATATGTCCAAAGAACTATGTTGCCACTGAGACTTCTAAAGTGTTCATGAAAACGCTCAATATTATGCCATTTTAATCATCTTCACTGTAAATGTTGGCTGGGCGTGTATCTGCTCTAGTCCTCCAGGCACTCAATCACCTCAGTTTCTTTTTGTGTCATACCAAAGTTTAAGTTTGTTTTATTTCTCTAAAAAAGAAATAAGGGCTACAGTATTTGCCAATTCAGTATTTTCATGTGTAGAATTCAACAAAATCATAGTATATGCTCATCAACAGTTTCCATTGCCGAATTTCTCTCACATTCCATCCTTCTCATTCTGGATAGCTCAACGCTCAAAGCTCAAAGCAGTGATGCTTTGAGTCAATACTGACTTGTAGTTCCTGACTCGTGGAGACCCCATAGGACAGGGTAGAACTCGCCCTGTGAGTTTCTGAGTAACTGTTTACAGGAGAAGAAAATCCTGTCCAGTTTCCTCCTGAGGAACTGCTGGTGGTTTCAAACCACTGACCTTTATTAGGTTTGCAGCCCAACTTATAAGCACCATGCCATGAGGACTCCTTTCATCCTTGATGAGCACTATTAAATTCTAATCTTTATATGTTAGCCTGTTCTAGGTATTTCATGCAATCATTCAAGATATATATATGTATATTATGATTGGCTAAGTTTATTCAGCATAACATTTTCCATAGTTATCTATGTTGGGGAATGTAGTCAGGATATTTACAAACTATGGTTTTCTTCCTCACCTGGGATAAATGGAGCTATTTTTTAGTAAACAAGAAGTCTATATTTACACCAAGACAGTGCTCGTAACTTGTAAGGTGCATAATCACAACCCCTTGAGATGAAATAGTAACCATTTCAAGTACAAGCAAAATACAACCAAATCATGTCATCCACGGATTTTATGGTGAATTCAGTCAAAGAGACCTACATTAGCTCCTGTTCAATGTTTAATTAATTCGATTTTTAAGGATTAAATGAGATTTGTTCCACTTACTAACTCAGACTAGGGTTGCTTCTTAGACGAGATCTGAAACTAATTTGACCCATTTGCTTTGAACAAATCCCAGAGATCCACCCCATGCCTCAGACACACTCAGGTGGAGTGCTCAGGGTGCTGTTCCCGCTACTGACAGCTTCACCTAGAGTTAGGGTGACCCAACTTACCTCCCAAACGGTAATCCTTACTTTAAAATATCCCGTGGCTAAAGTATGTTAGCAAGATCAATAAAACACACTAATATGAAAAAAGAGGTTTTTATTCCATAAGAAAGGTATAGTAGCCATAATCTGTTGTAGGGAAGCAATTAGCACATTCGGTAGAGGTGCTACTTCTTTCAAACGCCCCATGCTTTAGCTGTCCATTGCTTTCACAGCTGCTGGCCAGAAAACTTCAAAAAGTTTGAGGGAAAATGAAGTTAAAAGATAATGGAATTTTCCTACCAACTTTTTGAAGCCCCCTTGTATTCCAGACCTTTCCTCCCATTGGATAAATAGAGACCCATGATTCTTAGCAGAACTTACTTGTTCTAAGTGCCTTTCCCCCAGCAATAATGGACTCTTGTTTCCCAAGCGGACATGTAGCCACGTAATTACAGTGCATTAGGAACTCAGACTCTAGAGCTCTGTCACTTAAGAACCAAGTGACCTTAAGCGAGTTATTCAATAGAGAGCTTGGTAAAATGGTCCGTGGTGGCATTAAATAAGAAAAAGAATACAAAACCTTTCGATAACCTTTAGATACAACATTTAGTCTGGATACAGTTTAGCTGGCTAGCCCTGGTAAGCTTTGCACTACTAGCAGAAAGCTCAGAGGTCCAAATTCACCAGCTATTCCTCTTAGAGAAAGAGGAGGCTTTCGACTCCCATAAAGATTGGCAAAGCCTTGGAATCTCTAGATGGGCTTCTCTGAATGGGAAATGATGTGATGGCAGTGGATTGGTTCGGGTTGGTTCAGCCAACTGTGGTGACAGTTGTGGCATAGCAGCTAGCTATCACTGCTTTCATGTAATCTTTTTAGGTGATTCCCGAAGCTTGATGCAAGTTCTCAGGCTCACTTTGTCAGTCAGGGGGCTTCTGCATGGATAACTTCACCAGAGAACATCTTTAGAAGAACTGGCAGAGAGAGAGGGTTAACACAGAGTAGGGATTGCTCGGCCCCCAATTTCATGGTAACCGGAGCAATCTGTGCAAAAACGGTCTGTGTATTTTGCTTTGTAATGACTGAGATGAAATATCAGTAGAATTAAAAACAAAGATGGAAGGGCACTGTACTTCCTGAAACAAACAAACAAATGAAAACCGAAACAGGTGCTCAGAGACTTGGCTGACTCATGGCAGCCCCAGGCATGACCTGGGAGAACTATGTGTCTCTGGGTTTTCAATGACTGATTTTTCAAAAACAGATCGCCAGGACTTCCCGTGGAGGCATTCTAGGTACACGCTAACTTTAGTAGTTTAACAGGTTAGCTCGGGAGCATTCTAATGCTTGTGGGGGAGGCGTCTGGGAAAGCTCCCCAAATCTGATCATAAAGAGAGTTGTCAATTCAGTTCCATTCAGACGACGTCAAATTGAACAGAGACAGACTTTCCTCCTTTGTGGAAGAAATATATATATATAATACTATTTATATTTATTAGCTATATAAATAAGCATATCTCACATCTTTCTGCTACCAGCCCAAGGCTTAGGAGAGAAAATCCAGGGAAGATATAAGGTCTGCTTCATGGAAGAGCAACTAGTGTGTGAGGCCTATTAGAGGAGAGGTGTTGCAGGCTAGCAAATCGCTCTAAGAGTCATCCTATTAGGGCTATCAATGATTTGCCTTAGAAGCCCTGGGTGATGTAGTGGGTTATGTGTTGGGTTGTAAACCAAAAGGTCAGCAGTTAGAACCCACCAGCGATCTGCAGGAGAAAGATGAGGCTTTGTGCTCCAGTAAATATTTATCATCTCAGAAACCCACGGGAGCAATTCTACTTGTTCCTATCCAATCACTTTGCGTCAGATTTGACTCAGGGAAGTAAGTCCAGACTTGATTTTGTTATTTACCTTTCTAAAGAAAAATACAGTCATCTGAAAATAGGAGAAAGGAATGCGTACATTTGAAATGTTTCTAAACCATTTTTTATTTCATTTTCTGGAATAGCTGTGATTTTTCTAATCTTTTGGATAAGTCCTTCCTTTGCCAACCTCAAACAATCTTTTCATATGGGGAAGAGCTTGCCTGAATGACGCACCCAAAATAACCCTTGCTGTTGTCACATAGCACATGCTCTCAATATATTTAGAATATTGTAGCTGACAACTGAATGTTAATAACTGATTTCTCTTCATTTCCCCCCTTTCAGGTCCTTGAGTGCAAGCTACTTGATCAAACATCTGATAGTCACAAATTTGAAAACGTGCTTCAGAATCCCAGCACATAGGAAAAGGAAAAGACAACACTGCTGATTATACCTGTCAAGATGCTCTGAATACTTGGTGTATAAATTCTTTACCAAGGCAACTCGACACCTTCGTTCTCTGGGCATGAACCCCCATTATTGACGTGCCCTTTACACACACAGGATTCCCACTCACTGCAGTGGGAGTTCGTTGTGTGTAAAGGGAGAAGTTTTCCAGTCTGCAGACTGAAACAGTATTAGCACAATAAAGTCTGTGACTTTTGAATAGATCACTGGGGCCAGGATTAAGTGAATCTTGGTCTAAAGCGTTTCCAGAGATGAACAAACCCCTTGTTAGGCTATAGTTCAAACTGCATCAGTTCAAGGTTGCTGCCACTTATAAGAAACCTATACATTGCCCCTTACCCTGATATAGCTGGGTTGTCTGCATTGGAATTCCATTTAATTACAAATTCATCCTTACTCCCCTCTTGAAAATGGCAAGTGATGATACTATATTTATACTTAATTCAGGTTTTAGGAACAGTTGGCTTTTTATTTTGGAGTTCCTTAGACTTTATTGTGAATTAATAGAGTCGAGCCAGTTTAGCTCAACTTTTAGTTTGTTAGAAACAAGGATAGAGCACTCTAGGACTGTATTTTTTATTTAAGTATCGCTATTATTATTATTAATTCTAACAGAATATAATATATATTTATTCCACACAATATATATTATCAGAAGTTTATTTGTTACAAATGTAGGTCCTCTTCTTACCGTGTGTTAGGAATTCGGTAAGGGATGCCTAGCAAAGGCCCTAGCTGCATTGAACTTGTCCTCATGTGATGCATAGAACCCGATCCTCTGTATTTTACTATTGTTGTTTTATATTTTTTGATTGGTAAATGCTGGGGAATTCCAGTCACTTTCTACACTGATGTGCTTTCCGAAAAGTCTGACATATTACAACTTAGGCCTTTATAACACCAAATGACAATATATGAGAGCATATATACAAATATAAATATATATCATACAAAGTTTAGATCCATTTCTCCAAATATAAAGGGGATAGTCTTGGCATTCTGAGACCAATATATTATTCTTAAGATGAAGCATTGACAACCAGTGATATCCATATTGTAAATGAACAGAGGTTGCTTCCTTTAGAGGAAAAAGATGCCAACTTAACTGCACCTATGTATGTAGGTAAACAGACAGATAACATCCTGCAGAAAATGTCACTTACCAAAAATGGTGTGTTTAAAACCCCTTATACAGACTCCAACTATTGGTTTGTGATAAATCTGGGCAAATAAGTTGATTTTACTTTATGGAATGAAGAAGAAGCAACCTTTATTTGGGCATTTAAATACTTAAAGCACACACAAAAAATGCTCTTGACACAAGATGAAATATTTGCAATAGAGGATTAACACTGAGATGAATATTCAAATATCCCCTATTCTCAAATGTAGAAATTAATTTCAATGGATGAAATAAATTTGACATTTCAGACAGTCTACCTAATTAGAAACTTTTGAGGTTGAGGTTAGAAGCTCTCCTTTTGGAAATAAAGCAAAACCAGTTAGAGCTACCCAGCGCTTTTTGGTTTTTTGGTCCTTGTGGATGGCACTCTTTTCAATACCAAGTTCTACCTGCTCTTCATTGTAGGTCAACCACCAGAAACCATTGAAACTAAGAAGTACACCTATTTCAACAAGATCCCAAGATTCCCATCCTTCAAAACATACTTTTTTTTAAGAGAGACTTGCGTGTGAGGATCCTGTATGTTGTGTACCAGGTGTGTACAAAAGAGAGAAACACAATGAAAGGGAATGAATGAATAGAAAGTATGTCAGTGTGATCCACGTTGAGAGAAGTAGTTCCCATTTTTATAAGAAGAACTTAATAAAACATATATTTTAGTTATCATTTAACAAATGCTGAAGTGTTAAAGCTATTCAAGCAATGCCACAATATTCTCGTGAAGGGAAGTGTACACCCTCATATTGAGAAAATGGTCACTTCAACCATTTCACTACATTGTGTGAATGTGAGGCATAAGATGGAGATGTTTTTATGTAGCACAAAGTTGTTTGGTTAAAATTAAAGTTATCCATATATTTTCATACCAATGCAAATATTATTATGGTCTTACAGAAGCAGCTACAAAGGAGCAGATGCCTTCTATTTTGTGTGTTCTACAAGTCTTTGCTAATTCCTGCCCACTCCCATAATGTCAAATGCTGATACATGTATTCCAAGTTGTTGATCAAAATGAAGGAGCACCCATCACATACAAATGAATGGCAAAAGAGCCAGTTTTCATCAATAGAATTTTGAAGTTACTGACCTTCAAGCCTTCACCTACACTTTTGATCAGAGAATTAGGCTCCTTGTGGCTCTCTACGCTTCACTGGCGTTGGGGCTTATGGGAAGGGAAAAACGAAGAAAATAAAGAAGTACCATAATTTATATTAATGCTCTTTATTGTTAAAAGTCATATGTGAGCCACTGACATGCCAAAAATCATATTAAGATTTAAAATAAGCACACCAGATGGCTCTTACTGACCAATCGTTACACACAAATCAGGTCATCGATGTGGAGGAAAACAATGTGTGACTTTATTGGTGAATTTCTTTTATCATCAGAGGAGCTCTGATGGTGCCGACAGGTAAGCTGGGACGTTTGAAACCATCGGCCACTCTTCAGGAGAGCGATGAGGCTTCATTCATACTGCTGTAAAGATCTATGATTTCAGAATCCCCCAGGGGCCGTGTTACTCTATAGGGTGGAGTGAGGTGGCTCCACTGTGCAGCAGTGAGTTCTTTATGCTGATGAATTGGTGACTTCTTTCCGTCGATCAGAGTGATGGCCGCTAGGATGCCGTTTGTCCTCAACTCTTTGCTGGTATAATATTAAGGCCAATGCACAAAGCCTACTTTAGTAAAAGAAAGCCGGAACCTTCTGGTTAGAGCATTCATGCTTTGATAGTGTTGCTATTTGGAATAGAACATCTGCAGGGAGATAATGAGCTTAAATGACAATTGACTTTGCAAAGAATAACAGACTTTTGTGCTTCCTCAATCATGTAATCAATAGGAAATTCTCTGTTATGTGAATTACCACTATCTTTAAAGACCATTCTAAGATCTAAATGCAGAATCTAGTGTTCAGAGGCTTTTGTTTTCTCAGTCACTCCAGGCTGTCTCTAAGGAACTTGGCTAGAGATGGATGACACCAATTACCAAATGCAGTTTTCAGCAGCAACGAATCAAACTGATGTTGTCTCATTTCATTTTACTCAGCTGTGTCTATACAACTCTGATACACGGGAATATTTTGTCTACATCATTTTAGACATCTCGATATTTGTGGATATGTGAATAAGGCCTGAATTGCTCAGATTTTAGCTAGTTTGTGTTTGTCATACAGACCCAGTCTGTTGGTAAAGCCAGACTTAAGCAACATTGTAAAGCAGAAATCAACACCCTGAAAATTCAAGAAGGCCTCCACATAAAAAGATCTCCCCAAATATGAGTAGCTGCCTCCCACCCCCATCTGGTTTCTGCCTAGATGACAAATCCATAAGAAAAAGAACTGTGACTGCCTCGTTAACTGCTGTCTCCCTGGTGGCTGTGCCTAGTGCCGGCCATCGTCGGCAGTCCATGTTTGTTGGGTGACTGAACAGGTAGGACAAAAAGCCGACCATTTCGCAGATCTTAGCAGTCTCTATCTTAGAGAGTGTCTTTAATTTCCAAACATCATGTTAACACCAGAATTGAGTCTTGATGCATATTTTCGGGTTTATAAATTTGGAATGAAATTACTTCAAAAATTTCAAGGATTTCAGGACATTCAGATAAGAATATCTGGAGATTTAGAGACCTCCTTGAAGTGAATGGTCTCCACTTTTGTAATCGTATAAGAGAGCAGATTGCATGTTTTACAGGGGGGGTTTCAAACATAGTGCCGCTATAAGTCGCCATTGAGTTGATAACAGTGAATTTGGTTTTTTTCTTTCAAACATCAAACCGTTTCTAAATTTTGATTCCAACATAGAACTCTGTTGTCCATTTTATTAAATGATTTATTCTGTAAAAAATGAGGAAAAAGTATTTCATTATGGATATCATAAATGTTCCTTTCAAAAGTATCAACAACTTTCCTCTAAAGAATTCCAAGTAATTAGTTATAGCATCCCCAAATTTTCTTCTGCTTTCAAAAGGCCACTTTTCCCTTCATATCTGACTCTTTCCATGTACCTGAGTTAAAGTTGAATCGCATACATTTAAGACTTTCCCCTGTGTTCATTCATTTAATGAATAACTACTGTGCACATCCCAGGTGCTCAATTATGGAACTACATATGGAAACCAGATGAGCATCCCCCTGCATTGAGCTTAGTGTGAGGGGCTGAGGGGTTCTTCCGTTTCCTCTAGCCGTAGCTAGAATCTCCTGTTCACTGGGTCTCCATCACCTCTGATACAAATGAATGAAATCCCCTAGCCCCAGGAAAATGTGCCCAGATTAATATGACATTGGTTTCCTAAGCACACCATTCAAAAATTCTGCTCAATTTGTCCACATACCACAGTTACCGCAAACCCCAGTGATGTAGGTAAATAATGCTTATTTCATAACTGAAATTTATTAGGTGCATACTATATTCTATCTCCTGTGCTAAACACTTTCTTGGTTTATCTCATTTGATCCCTTCAACAATAAGTAGTTTCTAGTTTAGATAAGAAGACAAGCACAGAGATGTTATGTGGATTGCCCAAGGTTACACTGGTAGCGAGTAGCACTACAATTTAAACCCATGCAGCCTAACACAATGCACCCCTCCCTTATGCTAGTCTGTACTTTGGGGGGCATCATTAAAAATGATTCTCTATAACTGTCTAAAATGCATAGATGATTTGCTGTGTATGACAATATTTTGAAAATTGCAATATGAAAGGTTATTAAAGTATTACTCGGAAAAATCACATCAGTGGCAGAAACTGGGTTGGAACTCAATCTCATGTTACAGCTTCAGCTCATGAAAAATAGTTCAGGCCAGAGATGTGGATAAAAACAATGGTCCGGAAAACTTATGGCATGTTATAGTTATTTGAATGGCTTTTTGGAATTACATGTTGATAGCCACTGTGTGTATTTGGTGCTACAAAAACTGAAAGAAACAAATCCCCTGCTATAAGGGCTTATAATAAATACACAGTGTGCAGATGAGCCCAAGGTATTTTACATACATGGAGCAGGATTGGGCAATGGTCCTGGTTTCTCCTTGTCGCATGTGCATCATGTTTCCAATTGTTTTCATTATTTCTTCTGAAAGAGCTGCGAATTGTGCAGTGGTTCACCCTGACCAAAGTGGTATTATGCTGCTGGGAAGTAAAAGTATTAGACACCAGACTGGAAATGTTGTCTTCATTATCAATCAAATAACTTTGTTATTTTAAAAGCATGGCTACACAGATATTTTTAAATTCTGAGAGAATTTGAATACTTAGAAACTACATTCTTAGGTTTTGCAGCCCCTGACCATACAATCACTTCATCCTATTGAGTGGTTAGGTTTTTAAGCCAGTGTGAAAGGCAGGGACGGTGGGTCTAGCATTGCGATCAAAATCAGAACGATCAGGGTTCACACTTGCATAGAACTAATGCTTTCTAAGGGAACGGTGAGTTCTTGGCTCCTCTCTCATTTGCTCACAAAGAATCATCGGCATTATTTCAATGTATTATCTGTCCCTACCTCAGTTAAATGAATATGGAATACAACTCAAATTCAAGTAAAGCCAAAGAATCTTCTTAAGAAAACCACTTCCATAGCTCATTATTCGATGCTATTACGAACCAATTCCATACATAGCTGCTAGAGAGTGAATTCTGAGTCATGGTGACCTAAAGTAGCAAAGTGAGGCATCTAATGGTTCTGTGTCATCCTCGTGATCAAGGGCATACACTTGAGTGCATTGTGTCAACTATTGTGCCACTCCCTCATTGAGAGTCTCTTTCATCCTTGCTTTTGTTGTTTTCAGAAAGCCCATTTGTTTTCATGACAAAAGCTGCACTATAAATTTCTACTGAGTGCTGATGGTCACCTGACACATTTGCACCAGGCTATCTGTGTGACCAGCAGAGTCTAGCCATCAGACCAGGCCAGGAAGGTTCACGGAGGGGAGAAAGAGTCGGGTGTAGCTAAGCCTTGCTTTTAGCGCTAATAAATTCTTGCTTCAGGTCATCTACAATGATCTTGCCTTTCAAGTCCCAGGTCTTGATAGTGGGGCCTATGACAGCACAGAGCCAGTAGCAGTTAGGACTGAAGTGCAAGGTGTTTATGATGTCCCCTCTATCAAGGGTATAATGGTGCTTGCCTTCATTGATGTCCACAGCATGGCTTGGCCATCCTGGTCCCCAGAGAGAAGCACAGATGGGTATATCTGGGGAGAGAGTCCCACGTGTTTAAGTCATCTGTGTGGGCCATGTGGTTGGTTTTCAGCTTGCAATGAGCCAGTTTCCACACCTTAACCAACTTGTGCCAGCCATAGGAGACAATGGTGAGATTGCTGCTGTTGGGTGAAAAGTGGACATGCAGCACTCATTCCGAGAGGCTCACATCCAAGACGGTGCACTTGCGGACACCCAAAGTATCCCACGGCAGACCGTGTTTATCTTGGGAGCCAGTGACAGTCTGCTGGGTGTCACAAGAGATGGCCACACTCAGCCCATCCTTGTACAGTTTACAAATCCAAGTGTGATAGTGCCCATTGTGAGGTCCTAGAGGCATAGTGTTCCATCGCAGGAGCCGGGGAGGGCAGACTGGTCATTGGAAGAGAAGACTACATCACTCACAAAGTGAGAGTGACCACACCGAGCATGTTGGGGAATACCATAGTCTTCCCTGCCGGGCTTCCCAATAATGATGATCTTATTTCGAGAGGCAGACAGTATTCTGTCAGGAGTTGCAGAGTGGTAGCCACCTGGGTCACCTGGCCATTGTGGCCTTGAGGGTGCCATGAAGGGTCTTCTGCTCGGTGCCGGGGTTGCCACAGTAACAAGGATGGCACCAGATAGCTCAGAGACACCAGCAGCACCTCTCCCCCTGGTTGACCCTCTTCGTTTCGTCATTAAGTGTGATATCATCCACTGACAATTGATCCCTCAACATCAGCTGCTAGGGCAATGCTTTGTTGTGTGATCTGTACGTTTTAATATTGGCTAATTTTCAGAAGTAAATCACCAAGACATTCTAATTACTACTTTCTAAATAACTAACGATTTTAATTAAATGTTAAAATTAGTTAACATTTATTAATCTAAAATATTTTGAATGAAGATATGCAATTCACCAGTGGAGAAATTCAAATTTCCTATTGACAAAGTCATACCTGTCAACTTTTCTTTCAGCCTTTCTTTTCACACCTTGATTTCTCTTCAAAGCATTACCTTTTTCCGCTCAAATACAAAAGCCGTGAAGCCCTTTCCATTCTACCCTGGCCAAGGATCTTGAAGCATCTTCTCCTTCCCATGAGTTCCTAACTGCTTCCAATTACCACCTCCCCCCAACTTTTCTTTGATAGCTCTGCTGAAAAAACAATTCTGAATTTGATCCTTTACTCGAAGCCCCCCCAAAAGATGACATACAAAGTTTCGTGAGTGTGGCGTGGATTTGGGAGGACGTTACAGCGCTTTCCCTAAGAAGTGGAAAGTCTTCGGGAACACGGCCCTGATGTTGAAAGCTTGCACATGGTGTGTGAATTAGAAGTCATGTGGGTCCGTAACAATGAAAAGCAACACAAATGTCCCTTCAAGATAAACATAAACTAGCAGGACTCGATGCTGAAGATAGCTACCATGACGGCATCAGAATACAAATCACATTTTTCAACCTTTTCACCTGGCACGTGTGTGGTGGGGATGAGGGACAATTCTGAAGGATAGCCAGGAAAAGGGGTGATCTGTGACCTGGACTCACCTTGTAACTGCAGTACTTTGCTGCTATCTATGGGGATCATTCCCTGGGACTAGCCCCAACGTTCCTTCCCCCAAGCTTTCGATCATTCCTAAATGCCCTTTTCCTCTCCCTTTAAATACTTGACAAAATATTCAACTTTTAAGATCTATTCCAAATATCGATCCTTGGTATAAGAAGCTTGTTTTGTTTTTTCTATTTTTTTTCAGGTTTTATGTTGTCTACACTATAATCAAACTCTTGTGGTATTTGTACCTCTACTTAGCTTTTATCTTAACTTGTCGTGTAGTATACCCATTTATGTCTTTACCTTCTTAATTTCCCCTAAGGTTACTAATTACATAGAGTGAGTTCTTGATAAAAATAATTGCTCCTTCATTTTTCAAATTTATAGGAAAACTTCTGGATTATTTTAGGCCTAACCCAGTTCTTTGTAGCTCATTCAAGTTCATCAGAATTGAGAACTCAGTAACAATCTTAATCATTGAGTATATTAGTTTAAAAGGAAGAAAAGAAAAAGTAAGTTACTCTAAAGTGGTAAATCTTTCAATCTTCTTTTCTGAGTATTATCTTTATGCACACACACAATAACTTTGCTGCTGATTACTGATTTATCTCTATGTACATGTCCATTTGGAGAAAAACACGGCTTTCTACTTCTCTAAGAAGTTTCGGTCTCCAAGCCTTTAAGACCCCAGATGCTATATCTTTTGATAACCTGGCACCATCAACTTTCTTCACCACATTTGCTTATGCACCCATTTGTCTTCAGTGATCATATCAAGAAGGTGGCCACCCACTGATATGATTTTTTGTTCTTTCATGCCTGATACCTGGCTCTTCTACACCTCGTGGTCGCACAGGCTGGTGTGCTTCTTTCATGTGGGTTTTGTTGCTTCTGAGCTAGATGGCTGCTTGTTTACCTGCAAGCCTTTAAGACCCGAGACGCTATATCTTTTGATAGCCGGGCACCATCGGCTTTCTTCACCACATTTGCTTATGCACCCACTTTGTCTTCAGCAATCATGTCAGGAAGGTCTGCATCATGGAATGCCAATTTAATAGAACAAACTGTTCTTGCATTGAGTAAGTACTTGAGTGGAGGTCCAATGTCCATCTGCTGCCTTAATACTAAACCTATAAATATATGCACATAGATCTATTTCCCCACCATCCTATATAAATAAATTTACATATACACATGCCTGTATTTATACCTCTATAAATACCCTTTGCCTCCTAGTTCTTTCCTCTATTTCCTTTTACTTTCCTCTTGTCCCACTATCATGCTCAGCCTTCGTTTGGGTTTCAGTAGTTTCTCTTGGTTACATTGCCCTTGATGAATCCCTACCAGGCCTCTCACACCCTCCTTGCCACTAATTTTGGATCACTTGTTGCTCCCTTATCCTTGGGTTGGTCAACACCACCTCCTTTTCCCCACCTCCCCCTTTCCCATGTACCCCCGGAACCATCAGTCTCGTTGTTTTCTCCTCCAGACTGTTCATCCAGCCTATCTTATCTAGATAGATATGCATAGATGATAATATGCACCAAAAACACAAGGCATAGCAAGATGAAGCGACAAAAGAGAACACAACAATGACAACAAAAAAGAAAACCAATGACCCAGTAAAGAATAAATTAATTAAAAAAGAAAAAGAAAAAAATGTAAAAAAGAAAGAAAAACCTGTAAATAGATCAAAGACTGATTTTTGACCTCTAGGTGTGTCCTCAAAAAAAAAAGTTTCAGTCTCAGAAAACCCACAGGGGCAGTTCTACCCTGTCCTATACCACCATGCCTATGAGTCAGAATCAACTCTATGGCAGTGATTTTGATCTTTGGAGTTTGGCTGTTTGTTCCATGGGACAAAATTGTAAGGAGCAAAATGGTATTTTGGGGAACAAGCAAGAAGTGCAATATAACACCACTTCCAATAATTCTCCATTAATGAGTGGTCCTGTCTATAAACCAACAGTAAGATTTGCCTACTCTTCACTGATGTGTCTTTCACATTCAAGCCATTATATTAAAGGAGGGGCTTGAGGAACTAATTGTTATTGCCTTAACGGCTGTAGTTTAAATTGGAAGACAAGATATGACTAATAATATAAAAGCAAACATCCACCCACCCTTTGCCACAGGTCATGCATGTATGAACATGTCCTAGGAATTCATGCTAGCGCTAGTTTTATCTGCATATAACCTTTATCTACTCAACATAGTCAACATCTAACATAATACAAATTTTGGTTCATTTACACCCAGTGACAGAAAACATAACATCTTAAGAAAAATTACCACACATGCACATTTTCCCCACATTCTTTAAATTAGAATAATTCCAAACAGAAGTTCAAGATACCAACACAATATAGTTTCAGAGAGTTTAATTGAATTTTGGTTTCATATGGGCTTGGAATTACTTTGTTGCTATAGTTCATAGAGGTATAGGACTGAGAGGCTCGCTGGTTGTTGCCAAAGAGGACCCAGAAACAGTGCATACCTGGACTTTTTCTAAAACAGCAATCGTTCACCAGGTCTTCAACTTTGCAAACCCAAGCTCATTTTCCCATTTCCAAGACACCCAGATAGACAGTCCTTGTCATGTCTTTTCTCAAAATAAGTACTATTTTTAAAATGTCATTAAATCAATTCTGACTCATGGTAAACCTCATGCGTGTTAAAGTATAACCGTACTCCACAGGGTTTGCTCTGTTTTTCTTTCTATTTTTCATGTAGCTTGATGTCCCGGTGGGCTCCTGCCTCTAGCCTTCTGATTCACAGTAGAGTGTGTCAACCCTTCGGGAAACCTAGAGGCTCCAGTTATGGGGGCATTAGGGGTAGGCATGTTAACTCTCCAAGGTACCCCAGTTTTGAAAATGCTTTATGCTAACAACCTCCCTAGAAGTAGGAAACCATAGAGGCCTATTTTACATGAACTTCCTCAATTCAAAAGATGACTAGAATATTTCCTTTTTTGTGGCCAATAGCCACAACTCAAACTCAGTCAACCTTGAGTGAAAAAGAGAATTGATAACCCCAAGACAGATACTCCCAAGGCTAGATGAAGAGTCTCCGTGTTGATAGACATCTCACCTCTTCTTACTTTTCTCTCTTCTGCGCTCCTGTTGCCTTTCTTCCACTTTGCTTTTGACTCGTGTTCTCTCCCGTTACAATCTCCCTCTCTCCTTTCTGCATTACATAGGGTTCCCTGTTGTCCTAGATATATCCTTAATGTAAGATATATCTTTTTTCAAAGCAATCAAAGCTATTTTCTTCCTTATCTATATCTTGCACTTACACAGACTGAATAGTCCTGGTTGGCTCTAGTCTTCATCAGGTGAGGTTAATCACAATGGAATAAGTGAATCTGGCTCACACTCCCACCCATACATTGATGGGTGCTCTTTACTAGTTGCAGATGAATAGAACCAGGGTAGAATAGGACAGGTCCACTTCATAGCCAGTTAACAAAAGAACGACAAAAGCAACACAATGATCATAGTGGGGTTACAGGTAAGATAACACAGTACCTGGAGAAACTGCTTAACAAGGATATGGGATGCTGGGAAAAAGCATAATTTGTGGCAGATAAATACATCACAATTACAGGCAGGACTACAAGAGTGAGAAGAGACCAAACTAGGGGTATATACAGTATTCTAAGTAGAAAAGCTTATAAGATTGGTTCAGTGCTCACAGATCAAGGCAGTCAGGATATAACTTGTACCCCAAATCCCATCAAGGGCAACCCCCTAGGACTTAGGCTGTTCCTCTCAGGGCAGGTTAAGGAAGTGGTAGTACTCTATTTTCTAATACCCTCTGCCTAAGGGCAAAGCTATTCACAATGCTGGTTAATTGTCACAAAGAATTCAAAGGAGGCTGAAACTTTATGGAGAGCTGAAAAAAAGAAGGAATTAAGACCTTGTCATCTGTAGCCTTTCTGCAAGCTGATGCTCAGAATTTAAACTCAAATATAGCACGAACAACAACAATCTTTTCCATTTGAATTTGACCTTCCAGAGGTGACTAAAAGGAAACATCAGGGCAAACTCATTTCCTAGCTAGAAGATGGCTGGGTTGCAGAAATCTATAGCTCTCCAACAATGCCACTGGTTTTATAGCCATATGATTTAATCAGAGAGTTCTTAGGAGAACTGGAAGTGAGCCCCTGAAGGAGGGGACATACAGGAACAGTGCATTTGAAGACTGGGATGCTTACTGCAGGGAGACTTCACCAACTAAATGCACTACCTGGGAAGAACAGGCTGTTCCATCCCAGGCACCTGTAGCCCTCAGGGCTTACAGAAGAAGGATTTAATGGGTTGTAGTGTTCTTGGACTAATGTCATAGAGCAGGCTATTAGAGAAGGAACATGGAAGGACTTGAAAATTGGATCAATGTCTCATTATTGTACAAATTTCTAAAATTGTATTTTCTTTCATTTAGCCTCTGACCAGGAGCAAAACATCCACGAACAAGAAAGAGTCTAACTATCAAACTGCTTAAGTAAATTCGGGGAAAAGATGACTCTGGAGAAAATATAAATATAGCAATTTTAAATAGCACTGACTTTAATTTCAGTATAATTTAATTTAAGTGTAAAAAAGAAAAAATTTGTGGAATCAGTCCTAGATATTATTAAAATTATTGCAAGGGAGAATTCAAACATGCCTTGCCAAAAACACTGATTACAGAAGAAGAACACATCATTTTTACCTCCAGGTATGAAGATTCTTCAGTAAGCTCGTAATACAAAACAATTCTATTACATTCTCATTTTAAAGTTATTTTATCATTTTGTGAGTGCTTATATTTGAATAAAGCCTAATAATACAATTGTAGCAATGCTTCCAAATGTGACCTTTAAGGGAAAGTCGGTGTAACAGCCCCACAGTCCCAGCTTTTGCAGTTATATAACAAAATCAGAAAAATTAAAGTGTGTTCTTTTTCTCATAAGACACACATTACTTTTCTGTTGACAGATTTTATTAGACTTTATTACATAATTTTTTATTGGATTTGATACAGTGGAATCCTGATCTCCACTCAGATGGTTATTGATCCCAAGCTGCTGTGTCCCTTCCCCTAGAAAAGCCATGAACAAGAACTTTAGAAACTGATGATACAGTACATGCCATGGTGAGGAAGGCTGTCCTGAACTGGCGAGTGTGCTAAAATAGAAGGAGAAGGCTCTCCTAGCTGGGCAGAGAGGTTATATTTTTAAAAATTAGCTTAAGTTAGGCTCCACCACCTTCCAAATCTTCCTAACAGTACAAATTTCTAAGGAAGACCTAATCTCCCACCACAGACAAATGGAGCAAAAATTAACCCAGACCCATGTGCCTGTGACAGCTCTGCTCCGTGAGGCTTTCAATGGCTGGTTTTTCTAAAGTGGGTTGTCAGGCCTCTCTGCCGTGGCTGCTTGGGATGCCTCTGTGGGAGGACTCCAGTCTTTGGGTTGGGATCCCTGAGTGTTAACTGTTTGTACCACGGAAGAATTCACATGATGAGATTACCTATTAAAGATACCTCTTTCTGTGATCTGATGATGGATTCAGAATAAAGGTGTTGCTTGGTAGGAAAATTCAAATGGGAATGATCAGGGAAAAAAATATTTAAAAGAATGATGTGGGAAGAATCAAAAGAAACTGGAAGGAATGCGCGTAATTTTACTAAAATAATTTGTCAACATCTCAACTTGTTCAAGAGGTACATGTGATCAAGAACCAATTAAACTGTTGAAAGAAGTCCAAGCTTTATTGAAAGCATGGCTTTACCAAAAATAAATAAAAATACAAGGCTCTTAGAACAGAATACCAATTGAGATAGTTTAAAAAAATATGATGCAATGCTGGAAAGTCTCATTCATCTAAGGCAAGAAATTTGACAGAGTTGGCCAATGGACTAGAAGAAATCATATTCATGTACATTGTAGAAAAAGTTAATGCATTGAATATAGGACAATATCATGAGTATCATGTACACACATAATTTGATGAAGATAATTTTTAAATGGCTGAAGCCATATACAGACAGAGAAATGAAAAACTCAAGGTGGATTCAAAAGAAGACATGCAACAATGGATGTCAGGGTACACCAGTCCCTAGCACATCATCACGGGTTCCGTAGGCACAATTGTACAGTGATAATAAATAAAGATTATAGCATGAGAAATAGAGGAGAGACTGAAATAATGGAGTCAGACACATCTCATGGTAGCATGCTCACCTCAGCCCCGCTTGGTGGTCCACATGGAGAGGGGGAGGGGAAGGAGGACAAGGGGAAAGAGAACAGGGGAGGAGAGGGAGCCCAGGAGAGGCCAAGAGAGAGAGCCTGAGAGAGAGCTCTTTATTGCTAACCCAGGCCTATATATCTTTGGAGGGAGTGCAAGCCCATTAATTACAAGTAAAGACCTATGTCACAGGAAGGGGTTTCACTATACATTACGCAGCAATGAGAGGGGGACAATCTAGGGATATACACACAAGAGGAAGAGGAGGGATTGCGGGTATACATGTGACAAGAAGGGAAGATCCTAGATTCAGGATGGCAGCCTAACTTTGGATGTCACTGAGCCGGTTTGACCTGTTCCCTTACTCAACTATAGAGACCATTATCAGTAGGGTGTGAACTCCACCTACAGGAACCAAGTAGATGACTGCAAGCCTTTAGGAAGAAGTAGCCCATTGTCCTTAACAGCAGGGAGCAGACCCTATCTTGGAGGGAACAGACAGTTGTCTGGCAACTGATTGCCTTTAGGGAGGATGTCTCTAAGCATCTGACCTCCCACCGTATGCTGGCAAAACCCCTAATGTTTGGCATGTCTTTTGGGGTGACAAAGCTGGGGAAAAGTCTCTTTATAATCCCACAAAAGGATCACATTGCTACAGCCTGGTGGATCATGGCCAAAAGCAGAACCCCTCAGAATGATATCTAATTGTGCTTCGTTGACTACTTAAAGTGTTTGACTATTTGTATCATAACAAATTAGTGACATCATTGCAAGAATAGGAATCTTGAACAATTTAATTATGACTTTTCAGAAACCAAGCAAGATGCAACATTAAAACAGAAGAGGAAAGAATGCATGGTGTAAGATTAGGAAAGATGTATAGTGGGGTTTTATCCTTTTGTCATTCTTGTTCAATCTGTATAAACTGAAAAACCAAAAACCAAACGCCTGCCATAGAGTAGATTCAGATTCAAATTGCCCCCATAGGACAGAGTAGGACTGCCCCTGGGGGTTTCCAAGACTGTAACTATTTATGAGAATAGAGAGCACATTATCCAGTAAGCTGCAGTGTATGAAGAATAATTTGGCATTAGAAGCAAAGGAAGACAAATTGTTGCTGAAAATTACAATGACTTAAAGCGTTTCCTCGAGAAGATCAAGTCACCGCCTTCAATATATCACAACATAGACAATATAGATATGATTAAATACTCATCTTGGATCAATATTCAATGGCCATGGAAGCAGCAGTCAAGAAATTAAACAACATATTTTATTGGGGAAATTTACTGCAAAAGACCTCTTTAGAGTGCTAAAAGTATAGATGTTATTTTAATGAGTAAGGATTTCCCCCCTTGTCCATGCTTCTTGTCTTCTGTGTCTAATCTGCTCTTTTATTAATCAAGAGTGATTGAGTTAAAACATACCCTACATATATGAAGAAGGCTGATGGTACCTGGCTGTCAAAGGATATAGCATCTGGGGTTTTGGAGGCTTGAAGATAAACAAGCAGCTCTCTAGCTGAGAAGCAACAAAGCCCACATGGAAGAAGCACACCAGTCTGTGAGATCAAGAGGTATCGAAGGGATCAGGTATCAGTCATCAAAGAACGAAAAATCATATCATTGCGAATGAAGGGGATTGCGGAGTGGAGACCCAAAGCTCATCTGTGGGCAGCTGGACATCCCCTTACTGAAGGGTCACAGGGAGGAGATGAGCCAATCAAGGTGCAGTGTAACTGTTAGGGACCTGGAATAATTACCCTTTCAATGGAAGGAGATCAAACACAAGGCTGCAATTACAGAAGAGGTTTTATTATGCTAGCTTAAGCCAGGGCTCAAGTCCTCAGGTGCTTAACTGCGTGCACCATCTTGGACAAGAGCCCCCACAAAATAAATTCCAAAGTATTTATTTTCAGGTATATGTAAAGGGGCGTTCCCAGCCCCCCCTTCCCATCAATCCACTGATTGGCTCATTTGAGGTAGGTTGGCAGTCTGGTCCTTTCTGTAGTTCCCTCGCTGGCCGTGTTGTCCTCCCCTCGGAGGTTGAGCTTGCTGTGCCATTCCGGGTTGGCTAGCCTCAGTCTCTGAGTACATCCTACTTTGCACTGCTAGGAAACATGAAACCACAGCCTGCCCGAGATTGCAGAGCCAGTCATGGGGGCAATTTGGCTTTACATAGCAACGATGAAACATACAACTTTCCTCTAGTTCCTAAATGTTTCCTACTCACCCCCCACCCCCAAATATCATGATCCCAATTCCACCTTACAAATCCGGCTAGACCAGAGAATGTACATTGGTACAGATAGGAACTGGAAACACAGGGAATCCAGGCCAGATGATCCCTTCAGGACCAGTGGTATGAGTGGTGATGATACTGGGAGGGTAGAGGGAGATTGGATAGGAAAGAGGGAACCGATTACAAGGATCTACGTGTGACCTACTCCCTGGGGGATGAACAACTGAAAAGTGGGTGAAGGGAGACGTTGGACAGTGTAAGATATGACAAAATAATAATTTATAAATTATCAAGGGTTCATGAGGGAGGGGTAGCAGGGAGGGAGGGGGAAAATGAGGAGCTGATGCAGGAGCTTAAGTGGAGAGGAAATGTTTTGAGAATGATGAGGGCAATGAATGTACAAATGTGCTTTACGCAATTGATGTATGTATAGATTGTGATAAGAGTTGTATGAGTCCCCAGTAAAAAGATTTAAAAACAAAACAAACAAAAAAACACATACCCTACATACAATCTCATTAACATAGCAAAGACTATTCCCAAATGGAATTATATCGATAGATATAACGGTTTGTATTTACAAAATTTGGGGATGAGTGGTGGGATGGACATAATTCTATCCATAGTAATAATTATAATTGATTGCTACTACCTAGGGCACACCCTTTTCTCTGTCCTTTTAAGATCCTGGGGCCTAATTGTACTAGGCATGGATTCCACCATTCCTCCAAAGGCCATTGTGAATGCAATAGCAACAGCACTTCTACAGCAAAAGAAAAGGGAATTTATAATAAAGATGAAGGTGTGTTTCTCAAACTTCAAGGCCTTCAGGATTGCCAAGGTAGTTCACTTCTACCAGTCCTTGAAGCTCCGCTTAACTGATTTCTCTACACACACTAGTTTTTTATGCTTCTACATTGCATATGGAAGATTTCCACACACACCCTACTTCTAAGAGAAACTTTCTCTAAGAAAATTACTCCTCACTTAACATAGTTAAGTTCCAAAGGCCAGATCATCATTATGTGAAAATGAAAGATTATCACATCAGATTACAAAATGAAGAAGTACCACATCATTACATAATTGCCAAATCACATGGCTATGTAACTGCCAAACTACTGAGAATCATGGTCCAGACAAATAGACACATCACTTTTACCATCATAGTCAGTACTACCCTTTCTTTGCAAGCCTAAAATAGACACTGAAAGTTTAAACTATTGTCAAATGTTGGATAATGAGATGGTTGCTCAGGTCAGGTGTCCATCTTTGCCAGTCCATTATGACCAGGAAGATAGAGCCATATAGCACAAAACAGATACAGGTGTTGGGAAGTGAGAGATGATGGTGGGTAAAGCAGATTAATAAATTTGATGGTTCAGGGTAAGCATTGAACCACTACCCACAAAGTTGGTAGTTCAAACCCAGCAGGGACTAGTGGAAAGTTGAGGCTACCTGTTCCTGTAGATTTCCAGCCTCAGACACCCATATAGGATAACTATGATCAGGCTTGACTTGATGGCAGTGGCTTTTTGGTTTGTGACCTCAACAGAGCCCTTATAAAGTGTTCCTGTAGTAATATCTTATTAAGGAATTAGAATAATCTGATGAACTCTCCAAAATTAACCGCAGATTTTGCAGATTGTCACTTGCAGAAATGGACGCAGCTAAGAGACTGGTTGAGGGTATTGTTCTCACCCAAATTGGACCCAGTGGGAAACCTGGTGGGTTACGCATCAAGCTGCTAACCACTAGGTCATCACTTCTAATCTACCAGCTCCTCCTGGGAGAAAGATGAGGCTCTCTGCTCCTGAAAAGATTTAAAGTTTCCGAAACCCACAGGGCAGTTCTACTCTGTTCTAGAGGGTCACAAGGAACTCCACAGCAATGAGTTGGAGTTTGTGGCCTGGCTAGCATATCAGTGTAGAAGCCAGGGTTTGTTTGGCTTGCTAGCTTGTTTCTTTGTTTTTGTTGTTTGGGTTCTCAATTTAATTCATCTGCCAAGATGGAGTCTTTTAACAATTAATCTGTCTGTAGGCATAATTTTCCATTTAAATAAAGGTCACATTAATGGTTTGAGATATTTTATTTATTTGGCTCATCATTATTTTTTGTTAAAATGTACAGCTTTGTTTGTTTTGTTTTGTTTTTAAGTGACAAACTAAAAAGAGAACAGGATTATACCTCCCTTAGGATATTTTATTTACAAGTTTAATAAATACTTATTGTTGTGTGAGTAAATGGATCTCTAGTTCCTGAAATAAGAAGAGCTTAAAATAGAAAATAATCTCTCTTATTACTTCTTACACACACCAGCAATAGCTCTAGATTTTTTTTCCCTTCTACCTCTCTCCACCATGACATTCCTACAGTAAGTGAGTTCAGCTAGTGAGCCAATAACTTCCTAAACAAAACTAAATTGACTTTCTGTCACTTGTAGCCAAGAGTCTTAACTCTTATACCTTGCACAAATACACCCAACCACATACAGAACCTCTGAAATAGCTTTTAGTATCAGCAACATGTAAGTCTAATTGTTAAAGAAATAACTATTCTAAGAACAATTACACTATTTAAAACAAAGCACTTAATCTTGTTGGTTGCCTAAAACCACAGTGAATACAGATTGAATCCACAGATAAAACATAATTAAGTCATGATAAACCTGCAGTCCTTGAATGGTCTGTTTAAAATCCATACACTCAAGAATCTTAAGCATTTTCTTTTTTAATTATTCACACATTACACCTTAGTCTAAAGAAGGGACCAGTGAGATTACCTGAAGATTTAAACTAAGGATTCCATAAGCTTATACAATGCCAAGGGAATTAAATTCACCACTGAATACTTCTGTCTTTTAAACTATTGAAATTTTGCTTTTCTGCAAGAGTGATGCCAGGTCTTTAGTCATTAGTGTAAATCTTCTTCATTAAACATTCATTAAGTCGTTATGCTAATCCATTTCATTCCCTTGCAAGGAAGAAATTAATCAATATCACGGTTCACTGCAAGTATCAACAAAAGCACAGAATCCCAAATGTACAGCAGTCGGCACAGTGGTGTCATGCTGCTCTCTGAGTCTGAGACTATACTCTTAGTACTCCTGCATTATTTAGATAAATATTCAGTGCCATTCAGGCAAAGGCACACAAATCTCTACAAAGAAAGTTTGCTTTTCCAGTCCACAAAAGAATGTGGATTGGCCAAAAGACAAAAACGTGTTGTATTTATATATTCCAGGAGAAACGCACCAACTTACATGAATTTTGGAATGCATTTCTCATTTTAAATATACTTTTAGATTGGACTCAAATGCAACAAAATTAACATTTATTATTTAATGTAAACAGAAATATATCACACTGACTATAGAAATGTCTTTATCATGTAGACCCTAACAGGAAATTACTGCAAACATTCACTCCCTTTGTCAAAAACTACAAACATGCTATAGTAATAAACTAAAGGCCAGTGGCTTAACTTTCTCTGACCAGTTCTGATTGTACTAATGCTTAGACAGCCTTTCTTTTCTTTTTCTTTCTCACATGAGCTACTTGCTTGAAAAACAAACCAACAAACAACGTTCTCCTGTGGATTGAGTGAAGATTCACAGAGTCGACCATCAGTTTCTACATTCAGCAATTCACACACTTTTATTTCATCTCATTCACTATAATGCCCTCGATATAACTTCACGTATCCCACTTCCACCTTGTGTTTCCTGTTTTCATTGCGCCTTCTTTCTTGACTCTTCTGAACGTTATCCTTGAGTCAATGCTGGCCCTTTGATTCCAAATGTTTGACTATTCTACGGTGTGTTTGCCCCACTAGTGTGATTGTTCCTATCTGCTGTTTGGCTGAAAATGGTGCAAGGTGGCAGAGTTTAGTTCCAGAAATGAAGGGTGACTCAGGGTCAGTGTCCAGGGCTCCACTAGTCTCAACCTCAGAGCCTGATAACATTTACGATTTTGTTCCACATCCTTCTCCCACTTTATCTAGGACTTTCTAATGCAATTCCTTTCAGAACTGTTTGCAGTGGTATCCAGCCACCATCTAGTATTTCTGGTCCCACGGTCACAGACTAATTGTTTCTAAGTATTTTCAGCATTTATCACTCTTCTTTCCCCCAAAAAGGGAGAGATCACTAGCTGCACCTTATCTGGCCACTCATAAATTTTTCAGACCATGATCATTACTAATGAAAGTCATATTTATTGTGTATATTTTTTTCTTAACTTTTTACAGTAGTAGTCTCATACAGTTTTTGACCTTCTGTGATTGACCAGTCCACACAATGTAATGTCCTCTGGCCTCATGTGTGTTATGAGGTGTTTCACAGATTCATTGTTCTTAACACTGCATAGTCCCCTATTGTGGGTCCGTGTTGTTGCTGGGTGACATGGAGCAGTTCCAACGTACCCCAATCCTATGTTCAACAGAACAACATATACTCTGCTCAGGTAATATCCCCACCGTTGTTATGCTTGAGCCAATTGCTGCAGCCCCTGTGTCAGTCCGTCTCACAATCCTCTTGTCGCTGACCCTCTACTTCTCCACGCATGATAGCTATCTCTAGGGATTGGTACCTCCTGATAACATATCCAAAGTTTGTAGGATGAGGGCTTGCCATGCTCACTTCTGAAACTTTCTGCCTGTCCTTCCTCCAGTTATTTGTCCTTCTGGTAGTTCATAGTACTTTCAGTGTTCTTCGCCAACACCATAATTGAAATGCATTCATTCTTCTGTGATCTTCTGTATTTATTGTCCAGCTTTCACGTGAAATGAGAGTACCATGGTTTGGAGCAGGTGCACCTTGGTCCTCAGAATGATGTCTTTGCTCTTTAACACTTTTGTGGGAAACAGAAAGATGTCTCCCAAGTTGTCTCCCCCAAATATATGGTAGATTTAGGACACTGCTTGCAGATAATGGTAAATGATTGTCAAGTTACCTCCCTGAAGGCAGTCAGTTGCCAGACTACTGTCTGGTCCCACCACAAGTTGGGCCCACTCCCTGCGGTTAAGGACATTGGGATACTTCTCCCTAAAGGCTTTAGGCCATCTGTTTGGTTCCTGTTTACACCCTACTAATAATGGTTTCTATAGTGAGCCAGAGAGCAGGTCAAACCTACTCAGTAACATCCAAAGTTAGGCTGCCATCCTGAATCTAGGATCTGCTCTTCTTGTCACATGTGTGCCCCCAATCCCTCCCCTTCCTATTCCATGTATACCCCTAGGTTGTCCCCCTCTCATTGCTGTTTTACCTATAGTACAACCCCTTCCTGTGATGTATGTCTTTACCTGTAACTAGAGAGCTTGCATGCCCCCCAAAGATATACAAGCATTGGTTAGCAAATAAGATCCCCCTTAGCCTTTCATCGGCTCCCTATCCTCTCCAGTCCTCACCCCTATTCCCTTTTCCCTTGTCCTCCTTCCCCTCTCCCTCTCTCCTGCCCTCTGGTCTCTCTCCACATGGACTGCCTGGTCTTGGCACAAGGGACTCCATTTTGAATCTGGTACCTTCTTGGTTCTCAGAACTCACCTCTCATGGGCCTCCCTCACATCGAACTCCCCTCCCCTCACTGAAAATCACCAGTTCTGAGAACCAGACATCCCCGAGAAAGAATGTTCTTTGAATATGTGTTTATTCCACCCGTCCTGGACCTATAGATAAGATTAATGAGCGCTTCCCTTTAAAGCCCCTGTGTGCAGCTGTGCCTGCCACCAGGGGATATAAAAACGCAGCCAGAATTCCCCTTCATGCGGTTTCACTAGCTCAATACCTGAGTTGCTGAACCCCCCCGCAAGCTTCTCAATAAAGCCTGCTTCTAAAACTTTACCAATTGGATCTTTAATTCCGTTTCGCACCCCAAAAACCCTTACATGGACCACCAAGTGAGGGTGAGGTGAGCATTACTACCATGAGATGTGTCTGACTCTATTATTTCAATCTCTCTTCTATGTCTCATGATTGCTATGACTTTAATCTTTACTTATCGCTGTACAATTGCACCTACCGGACCCGTGATGATGTGTTAGGGGCTGGTCTACCCCGACACACTTTAAGAAGGTCTTGTGCAGAATATTTGGCCAATGCAAAATGCCATTTGATTTCCTGACTGCTGTTTTTATAAACACTGAGAGTGTAAACAAATAAAATGAAATCCTTAACAACTCCAATCTTTTCTTCCTTTATTATGATGCTATCTCCTGGTCAAGTTATAAGGATTTGGGTTTTCTTTACATTAAGTTGAGAACTACTGCATAGTGGTTATGAGTTGGGCTGTGGTCCTCAAGGTCAGTCGTATGAAACCGCCACCCCCTCTGAGGGAGAAAGAGAGGACTTTCTAATCCCATAAACAATTACAGTCTTGGAAACTCACAGGGACAGATCTACTCTGTCCGACAGGGTAACTATGAGTTGGCATCGAGTCAAGGGTAGTGTTGTTACATTGAGATGCAATCAATACTGAAGGTTGTAGTCTGATTTTCATCAACAAGTGCTTCAAACCTGTCTTACTTTCAGCAAGCAAGTTTAAATCATTTTCAAATCACAAGTTGTTAATGAGTTTTCCTCCAATCTTGATATAGCATTCTATTTCATATAGTTCAGTGTCTCGGATTATTTGCACAACATACAGCTTGAATAATTATGGTGAAAGAATACAACCCTGAAGCACATTTTTCCTGATTTTAAAACACCCAATTTTCCCTTGCATGTTTGAACTACTGTCTCTTACTCTATATACAAGTTTCAAAGGAGCAAAATTACGTGTTCTGGAATTCCCATTCTTCTCAATGGCATACATAATTCTTTTATGACCTACACAGTAAAATGCCATTACATAGCTCATAAAATACAATACTTTCTGTGATTATCTGCTTTTAAACAGATCCATATGCCAGCAATGATATTTCTTGTTCCACAACTTGCTCTAAATCTGGATTGAATTTCTGGTAGCTCCATTTCTGCAATACTTTAGCCATTTTTCAATTATCTTCAAAATTATACTTGCATGTACATTTTTATATTGTTTCAGTAACAAAATGATGATATTGTTTGATAGTTTCTATATTCTACTGGGTCACTTTTGTTTAAAATTAGCAAAATATGGATCATTTCCAGTTGGTCGAACAGTTGGCTGACTTTCAGATTTCTTGGCATAGAGTAGTGCGTGCTTCCAGTGTTGCCTCAGCATGTTGAAGCATTTCTATGGGTAGTCCGTCATTCCCAGAGCCTTGTGTTTGGCTAATGCTTTCACTACAGCTCGCACTTCTTCCTTCAGTGTCATCCGTTCTTGATCATATGCTGTTTCTGGAAAGAGTCGAAAACCAAACAATTATTTTTTAACTGACTTTCTGTGTCACTTATATCTCATTTTGATGCTTCCTGAACCGTCCTATATTTTGCCTATGGAAACTTGCAGCTTGACATAACAGCTGTGAGGACAGCACCAGAGCAGGCATGTCTTGTTTCATTTAGTTGTGTACAGGCTTGCTAGGATTCGGATGGATTCAATAGCACCCTCCAAAAAATAACAGGGAGCCATCTGCTAATAAAATTACACTTCATGCCCTTAAATTCTACTATTTCATTTTTGTTGTGGTAGAAAATATATACAGAAAAACAAAACAGATTCTACGTGTATATTTTAATGATATCATTATGCTCTTCAAGGTGCACAATGATTCTTATTCTCCTCTCCTGAGCCATTTACATCAACTCGTGGCTTCATAGGGCTCTTACCTAATCTTTTGAGTTGTCAATTTGATCCCATATAAATGGTTCTGAAAAGAACTTTTTTTTTCCTAAGGCAAACCTTATTGTTTGGTTTTAAGATCATTTTGGTTTAAAGTTTAAAAATAACCTCAGGGCAATAATTTTGAGGGCTTATCCATTGTCTGTGTCTCCAGAAAATTAGGTGAATGAGAACTTGAAACTCTATTCTGCTTACCACTTCCCCTTATCATCTGGACTCTTTTATAAAATGTTTGATCCATGTGTTCAGAAGTGGTGGCAGTAATAGTGCTGTCTGGTTTTTCTGGTCTCATGGCAAGGAAGGCATTTAGTATGGGGGCAATATCCCCCTCCTCCTCCAGTCTCTCATCCTTTTTCCGTGACTCTGGGTTAATAAAGAGCAACTGTTCCTTGAATGACTACTTGCAAGCTTTTAACACCCAAGGCACTATGATACAACAAACTAGAAGGCTGAACAAAAGTGCTTAGCATGGTATTAGGCCAAGGAACTGGAATACCCCATGGAACTTTGACCAGAACTCTCCAAACTATGGAACTCAGGAGGCATTTGGTTGTACAGAGCAGCTTAGTAGTTACTCTTTTGTAGGCCCAGAGGATTATTATAAATGTTTCTAGCACATAACTTTGACCAATTCAATTTTTTTTTTAAGAAATCATTTTATTGGGGGCTCTTAGGGCTGTTATAACAATGCATACATCAATTGTATCAAGCACATTGGTACATGTGTTGCCAACATCATTTCCAAAACATTTTCTTTCTACTTGAGCCCTTAGCATCAGTTCCCTTTATCCCCCTCCCTTCCCCACCCTCCCACCTTTGTGAACCCTTGATAATTTAGAAATTATTTTTATTTTCATATTTTGCTCATTCACTGTCTCCCTTCACCCAAGTTTCTGTTGTTCGATTCAATTTTTATAGCTATACAACTTAAAAATAAAATAAAATAATTATAAATAAAATAAAACAATAAAATAATTGACTATGTAACAGTGCCCTTAATTAATGTGTTAATTTTTCATTACCATTAACCCTCCTATCCTCTCTCTTTCTGTCCTGGGAACAACAAATAAACTTTAGTTTCTATACATATTTCTTTTCTTATTTTTTAATATATGTGAAGTCATACAATATTGGTCTTTTTGTGGTGGGCTTATTTTGCTCAGCATAATACTAATCAAATTCTATCTATACTGTAGCATTGTGATATTTCATTGCTGCTGCTGCAGAAGTCTGAACATGCATATTTTGTTCACACATTTATAGGGTGATGGGCACTTAAATTCTTTCCAAGTTTGCACTATTGTGAATAATGCTACAAAAAACAATGATATACAAGTGTAATTTTTAGTATCTGTTTTAATGCTTTTGGGATATATTTCTATATAGAGAGTCGTGTAACTATTGGTTCATATTTTGAGGGGTTTCTTGTTTGCTTGTTTTTCCTGTAAATACATTTTATTTTATTTATTTTTTAAAAAATCATTTTATTGGGGGCTCATACAACTCATCACATTCCATACATCAATTGCATCAGGCATGTTTGTACATATTTTGCCTTCATTCTTTTCTAGACATTTACTTTCTATTGAGCCCTTGGTATCAGCTCCTCACCCCACCATCCCCCTCAAGACCCCCTGATAGATTGTACATTGTTACTAATATCACCTCTCACTCTGATCGCTGTCTCCCTTCCCCCATGTTTTCTTTTGTTCTTCCCCCTGTAGAGGGGTGTATGGTTATGTGTCGATCATTACAATTGGTTCTCCCTTTCTCCCTGACTCTCTCCCTCTTCCCTCTACCTATCACCATTCCAACTCCTATTCCTGGATTCTGTGTGTCATGAGCTCCCATCCCTTTCTATACATGTATACATGTTTCCATCTAGTCTGAATTAGAAGCAGCACTGGGGTCATGGTAGTGGGGGGTGAGGAAGCCTCAAGGAACCAGAGGAATATAGTGTGTTTCATTGATGCTTTACTGCATTCTGGTGACGCATCCCTTCCCTGTGAGCCCTCTGTGGGGAATTGTTCCACTGTCTACAGATAGGCTTTAGATCTCTGTTCCAGTCCCCCTAGTTCTCAACAATATGTTTTTGTTTGTTATGTGTCTGCTGATGCCTATTACCCGGTCCCTATGACTCCTCATGATTGCACCAGCGGTGTGCTTCTTCCATGTGGAGTTTTTGCTTCACTGCTGAATGGCGGCTTGTGTAATCTCAAACCTTTAAGAGCCCAGACATTACATCTTTTAATAGCCAAGTACCATCTGCCTTCTTCACTACATTTGTTTATGCACCTATTTTGTCTTCATGATTGTGTAAGGAGAGTATACATCTCAGACTGCTGAATGGCTAGAACAAAGTGTTCTTGTATTGAGGGAGGGTATGAGCAAAGGCCCTAAGTTCATCCCCGACTTCAGTGTATTGCTGTATAAATATATGTACATGGGCTAATACCTCTATTTTTGTGGATTAATGTCTATACATATGTACACCACTAAGTTTATTCCTCTATCCATTGCTTTGTTTCCTAGGTCCTTCCTCCTGCCCCACTGTCACTTTCCCCTTATTTCTAGCTCTTGGTACCTCCTCTTAGCTAGTTTGCTGTTGCTCTGACAGCTCCTTCCTCCCCCCACCCCACCACCACACACAGAACCCTATCTCCTCCTTTTTATTGACTCCAACACCCCAGTTGTTCCCCTGTCTTGGTGCAGCCTGCTCACCGCCCCCTTCCCCCACTGCCCTCACCTCCCAGGTCTCCCTGGGACCGTTGGTCCCTCTGCTCTCTCCTCAGGCATGCCTCCCGTGTCTATCCTATATACCGACTATGACATAGCCCTAACTGATTTTTTTAAATGAAAATAGTAAATAAGTAAGAAAAAATAAAAATTTTAAAAAGAGAGAAGAAATATACAAAAATCCTGGGTCTGTTTGCTGGCCTTCAAGACTGTCCAGCAGCTGCCCTTCCTAGCCTGGAGCACCCCCTTGGGGGCTCCTCAGGGGCTTCGTAACTCGGTCTTGCTCCAGCTACTGATATGGTATGCTCCCTTCTTGGTTCACTCTGTTTTGGGAATTCAGACTGCACTGCCTCCCCACCATGTGACCCCGGAATGTCCTCTATCACAGTCTGCTCCAGTAAGGGGACAGCGTGACACATGCTGTTGTTGGTTGCCCAGTCCCCTCTGTGTCCCATACCTCCCTGCTGGGACATCATCCTCTGGGCCTGGTGTGCCAGTGTGGGGTCCAGTCCAGTTCTCTCTTTCTCTTCCTTCCTCCCAGCCTGCCTCCATATGGTTGTGGTATGTTGGCCCCTCTTCCCAACCTGTAGGTTCAGTTCCGCTCTCTGCCACACCCACTTCCAGGGAGGGAGTCAGTTTGGCTCTGCCTGGGGCCAGTCCTGTAGCTCTCTCTTTTCATGCATCCTTCCATGTGACCATGCTGTCCTCTTGGTTTACTGCATCATGGTAGGGTCTGTGTGCCCACACCCAATTCTGTGGAGACAAGACCAGTACTCTCCCCCGCGGGTGGATTAGTGCCCTGCTCCCTCCGTCCTCATTTCACTTTCAGCTCCCTATTTTCTCCCTCCCCCTTCCTCCTTTTCCTCTTTTTGGACCAACATATACCTCCTTGGGTTTGGACCAACCTCCTCCTGATTCCCTGTATCTCAACCCAAATGTTATGATATAGGTGGCTTCTCTTCTATACCTGCTGTGCTGATTACACTTATCTCAGGGAACTCATTTTGTGATTGGCTGACATTGCTTAGCATAATTTTCTCCAACTCTTCCCATGAAAAGACGTGTTTCATGTGCTCATCAATGCTTTTTAGAGATGCATAGTACTCCATTGTGTGTATGTGCCAGAGTTTACTGATCCACTCATCTACCAATGGAAATTTAGATTGTTTCCAACCCTTTGCAATTGTGAATTGTGCTGCAATAAACATTGGATTTTATAAACATAAGACTGGTCATGGTTTATTTCTTACCTCTTCTGGATATATGCCCAGTAGAGGGATAGAGGGTCATTAGGTAGCTCAATTTCCATCTTTTTTAAGGATCGCTTTCCATAATGGCTATACATTTCTACAGGACCACCAGCAATGTAAGAGAGTTCCTATCTCACCACATCCCCTCCAACATTTGTTGCTCTCCGATTTGGGCTAGCCTCATAGATGTTAGAGAGTATCTCATGGTTGTTTTGGTTTGCATTTCTCTAATGGCTAATGATCGGGAGCATTTTCTCATATGTTACTGGCCATATAGGTCTCCTCCCTAGTTAAACTTCTTTTCAGTTCTTTTGCCCACTTCTTCAAAGGGTTAACTGTTTTTCCAATTTTTGCGGGCAAGGAGGGTATTGCAGGTTTTCGTAATATGTCCTCAGTCTGTTGTGTTTTTGCTAAAAATCCTCTCCCAGTCTGTGGGTTGCCTTGTTACCATCTTGGTAATGTCTTTTGACACACACAGGTGTTTTATCCTTAGTAAATCCCACTTGTCATTTTCAAGTTCATCTGTGTGTGTACCCTGCCCTATTACAGTTAGCATTTGTATTCCCCGGGCCAAGATTCTTAGGTTTGTCCGCTTCCTTCACTAATGGTCCTGATGATTTGGGGTTTTAATTCTAGGTCCGTGATCCACCTTGAGTTTGTTCTTGTGTGTGGGATGAGGTAGACATCTTGTTTCATTTTTTTACATGTGGATTTCCATTGTTTTCAGCACCACTTGTTAAATAAGGCATCACCCTCCCACTTGATGCTTTTGGGGCCCTTGTTGAAGATCAGTTGTCTATATGCTCATGGTTTTATTTCTGGGTTTTCTATTCTTTTCTGTTGGTCTGTGTATCTGTCATTATGCCAGTACCATGCTGTTTTGACCACTGTGGCTATGATAGTAGGCGTGAATGTCAGGTAAAGTGAGCCCTCCAACTTTGTCCTTCTTCTTGAGGAGTTCTCTGCTAATTCTGGGCTTCTTCCCCCTCCATATGAAATTGGTGGTCAGTTTTTCCAATTCTTTTAAGAAGGTTGTTGGTATTTGAATCGGGATAGCATTAAACTTATGAAGTGTCCTGGGTAGGATAGACATCTTTACTATATTGAGTCTTCCGATCCATGAGCATGGGGTATTCTTCCATTTGTGGAGGTTGCTTTTGGGTTCCTGTAGTAGTTTTCCGTGTATAGGTCTTTTGTTTCTTTGGTTAGATATAGCCCTAAATATTTCAGTTTGTTCTTGGCTATTGTGAATGATACTGCCTTCTTGATCTCTTCCATGGTCTTGTCTGATGTATATAACAAACCAATTGTCTGTTGATCTTGTTTCCTGCCACTCTTCCATATTCCTCAATTGTTGTCAGTACTCCAGTTGTGGAGCTTTTGGGGTTTTCAATGTACAGAATCATGTCATCTGAAAATAATGATAATTTCACCTCCTCCTCTCCCAGTTGGATACCTTTGATGTCCTTCTGTTGTCTTATGTTATTAGCTAGGACCTCCAGTATGATATTGAATAGAAGTGGGGACAAGGGACATCCTTGTCTGGTCCCCTTTTTCAGTGGGATTGATTTAGTCTTTTCTCCATTAACTATGATGTTAGCTATTGGCTTTTCATAGCTAGCTTGTATTAATTTGAGGAATTTCCCTTCCACTCCTATCCTCCTGAGCATCTTAATTAGGAATGGGTGTTGGATGTTGTCAAATGCTTTTTCTGCATCTATAGATATTATTATGTGGTTCTTATACTTTTTCTTATCGATGTGGTGTATAATATTGATGGATTTTCAGATGTTAAACCATCCTTGCATCCCTGGGATGAATCCTACCTGATCCTGATGGATGATGCATTTTATATACTTTTGTACTCTATTGGCCAATATCTTATTGAAGATTTTTGCATCTTTGTTCATTAGAGATATTGGTCTATAGTTCTCTATTCCTGTGAGATCTGTGCCTTATTTGGGTATCAAAGTTATACTGGCTTTGTAAAGTGAGTTAGGGAGCTTGCCATCCTTTTCTATACTCTGAAATACTTTATGGAGGATCGGTGTCAGCTCTTACCTGAATGCTTTGTAGAATTCTCTGGTGAAGCCATCTGATCTGGGAGCTTTTTACATGGTAGCTTCTTGATAACCATATCTATTTCTTCTTTTGCTAGGGGTTTGTTTAAGTTCTTGACCTCTATCTGGGAGAGTTTAGGGAGGAATTGTTTTTCCAAGTTTTTGTCCATGTCTTCCACATTGTTGAGTTCTTTAGAGTACAGACTTTCATAGTACTTTGTGATTATCATTTTATTCTCATTAGGGTCTGTTGTGATTCTCCCTGTTTCATTCCTCATCCTGGCTATTATTGTTTGCTCTTTCCTTTCTTTGGTTATGTTTGTCAGCGGTCTGTAGATTCTGTTGATCCTTTCAAAGAACCCGTGCTGCGGTCCAGCCGCGGTGGGGCAAGGGGTCCCCTGTTCCGTGGGTAAGGCGTCGACGCGAGAGGGATGAGCAGAGTCAGGAGTCAGTGATCATTTGCTACTTTATTACAATTTTAAGGTTCTATTTAAACAATATTTTCTGACAATCATACAATCAAAACAGAAAGAAAAAAGCCTAATAAAAAAAGGTGCAAAGCACAGAGTTTTCCAGGAGGTTTTGTTTAAATCTTCTCGGAACGTTCTTTCTGGGTGACTGGTTCATTTAAATTTTCAATCTTGACCAACGTACATTGTGATTAACCGTAGACATGAATGGTTCTTGAAATAGGTCTGTGGTAATGGTGCCAAACAGTGTTCAAGTTCAAGGAAGTAGATAGGAGAAAACTGGCATGAACTTAAAATACAAAGTTCAGTCTACACAGGTCTAAGCTAGCTAAATATTCTTTCTATGCTTCATCAATTTTACGTTCTTTAAGCCTTCGTTCCATTTCTTTTACCTGCCTTTTCAATCGGGCTTCCAGTGTTCTCTTGTTTCCATTATGCACCATCTACATAATCCACTCTGTAATAACATTTTTGTACACCTTATTTTGTCTTCAATAGATCTAACGCACCAAACTGGGCCACCCCCTTTTATTCTTTTGCATAAAGATAAGGTAGAAAATTTTACACGCTTCCCATTTACCTCAATAATATGTTCTCCATTGTCGTCATAAATGCCAGTGTAATCCAAAGGAGGGAGAGTAGTCTTAGGGGCTTTTTCATTACTGTCCCCTTTACTATACGCAAATTTATTAAGGGGTTTTATTGAGTGAATTAAGGGTTGTTTCTTATCTTTGGCACTCTTTCCCAGAAAGGCAGTCATAGGGAACTTCTCAGGAGTTACTGTAGTCAGTTGGGGTTGTTCCAATTCTAACTTTTGCATTTTTCCCATAAATATACCAAAATCCTCATTCCCTTGTATGGCTTTGATAATTAACTCAGTCATTCTATCATTTACATCCCTTCTCTTAATGGGTACTGTGATTTCCCCTGAATTATTCATCGTGGTCTCATTATTGCTCATAGTGGCAATATGGTTTCATTTTTACATGGTCCGGGATAAAACATAAACATACTCCAGAATATCATAGCGGCAACAACAAAACAATTTGTGAGCGGATTCGGCAAACAATTCCTACAGTCCGACTTCTTTGAAGTCAGGCCATCTGTCGCTGACCTTTGTCCTCAGCGTCAGCCGGCAGGAGTGGTCCCATCAAACCAGCTTTTTGCTGCATTAATTTTCTGCATCGTTCTTTTGCCTTCCCAGTGGGTCAGCTCTGCCCTGGTTTTTACTATTTCTTTTCTTTTACTGTTGGAGGTATTGTCCTGTTGACTCTGTTCTAGTTGTTGGAGGTTTTGTGAGAGCATATCCATCATAAGTCTCTCTTCCTTTTTCATATATGCCCTTATTGCTATCAAGCTACCCCTGATGACTGCTTTCGCCATATCCCATAGGTTTTGATACGATGTATTCTCATTATCATTAACTTCTAGAAACTTTCTGATCTCCCCTCTAACCTGGGTCAGTACCCACTCATGTCACAGAAGATCATTATTCCTCCTCCAATTGTTTGCCCTTGTTTTTCTGGTCATCCTTTTATTGATCTCAAGCTTTATGGCATGGTGATCTGAGAAGGACATCTGCATAATCTCAATGTGTTTGAATTTACTCAGGTTTGACTTGTGTCCCAGCATGTGGTCTATTTTTCGAAAATGAGCCATGCTCACGTGAGAAGAATGTGTATTTTTTTTGCATTTGGATGGAAAACTCTAAGTATTTCTATCAGATCTAGTTGCCTAGTTGTGGTGTTCAACTCTATAGTCTCTTTGCTGGGCTTCCTTCCCAATGATCTATCTTTCTCTGAAAGCGGTGTATTAAAGTCAGCTACTTTAATTCTTGAATCTGTGAGATATTTTTTCATTTTCTGAATAGTTTGACAAATTCCGCGGGTCTCTCATTTGACACCTATATATTTATTATGCTCATTGGTTCCTGGTAAAGTGATCCTTTGAGCATTATAAAGTGCCTCTCCTTATCTCTTTTTATGGTTTGAACCTTGAGATCAGTTTTGTTTGAAATTAGGGTTGCGACTCCTATTTTTTTGAGTTGCCGGGTATATTTTCTGCCAGCCTTTTATTCTTAGTTTATTCTTGTTTGCGAGCTTAAGATGTGTTTCCTGTAGGCAACAGATCGATGGGTTATGTTTTCCAAGCCAGTCTGAAAGCCATTTTATTTTAGTGTAGGAGTTAAGGCCGTTGACATTTAGAGTTAATATCACGAGCTGTGGATTCATTGCTGACATCTGGTGCCTTTTGATTTGGGTGTTTTCCTATTACCCTTCTTATCACTGTGCTGTGTCTTTGAGCACAGGGCTTCTTTATTGCCTCATTTTCCCTCTGTGGCCATGTTATCTTGGCGATTGGTATCAGCTCATTGGCTTTTGGTTGGAGTTGGGCTACATGGTGTTCTCCTGTTTGTGCTTGATGGATGTTGGCCTTCCAGCCATAGTGAGTCAGCAAGGATGTTCCACAGTGTTGGATGTCTTTCAGGGTATTCTTTAAGCTTTTCTTTGTCCTCGAAGATCCTTATCTCTCCTTCTATCTTAATGGATAATTTTGTGGCAGGGTAAAGGATTCTAGGGGAGCTGTTTTTTTTCTTTCTTTCAGCATTTGGTGAGTTCTTCCTGGGGTTTAGTCTACTTGGTGTCCTTTCTGCTTCCTATATGAGTGACTGATTCTCATTCATTAGGGTGGGGGAGTTTACTTCCAGAAATCCCCTTGTTAGATAAGCTGTTGGCTTCTTTGCTGTGTCTTGTTCTGGTAGGCCAATAATTTAGATGGTATTCCTCTTCATAGCATCAGTCATTGATCTCGGGTTTTCTTCCCCCTCTTTTATTATCTTGTTTGATTGTCTTTCTCATTTGCTGAGGTCTGCCTGATTGTTTTTGAGATAACTTATACGGTTCTCAGCCTCTTCTAGTCTGTTTGTGAGATCTGTGATCTTGTGTGCAGCTTCTGCTACTTCATCCGTTAGCTCCTGTATTTCACTTTGGTGCGTGGACTTCATTCCCTCTATGGTGGATTTCATCTCTTCTATCATTGCATTCTTATTCTCTGTAGCTTCCCTCATCTGTCGTATTAGTCCAAGCAGCCTTCTGAAATTTATTTTTGTGGCAGATCCACGTCTTCTATGAGTGTCATTAGCTCTGCTATTGTGGTTGGTCTTTCTTGTTGGGAGTGATGTGGTATGCTGTTGTTTATGTGATGATTTCAAAGAGCTGGGTACCATATTTCTTGGAGACCAAGAGGCCCTGCATTCCTTCATTGTGTGGCTGGCAATGGTGTTTTCAAGGACTGCCTGTGGCCTACCATGGGAGGTAGGTCAGGCTGCTGTGTGGGCAGGTGCCATAATGACTCAGTGGTCAACAACAATGAGAGGTTGTGAACACCAGTCGGGACAGCTATGGGGAACTCAATTTGACTGGTGGATGGCTCCCTGTACAAGTGGTAGGGCTATAGAGGGCCAGTGGGCCAGTAGTGGCTCCATTCAAGTCTAAGGTGGTGAGCTGAGGTAGTTCCCAGAACTGGGTCACTGGTCCCCTGGATTCCAGATCTAGATTAGATTTGAGAGAAGGATGCCCTCTGGGCCAGGGATGTATTCTCCACTGTTCCACTTGCTGTGTGGACTGGGAGCAGACAGGTAAGTGATGATTCCTGAGCTGTGATAGACCCAGACAGCACCTATCTGAGGCCCCAGGGGATGGGTGCTTGCTGGGCAGGCCTGCCAGGACCCAGTCAATGACTCCCTTTGGCTCTGGGCAAGGTGGCTCGTGGGAGGCCTGCAAGGCCCCATTCTGCATGTCTACTTGCCTGCAGCTCCAGGCAAGTTAGTGCATGGCAGGGTTCTAAGGCCCCAGACCGCATTTGAGCTTCTCTACGACTCCAGGGGGTAAATGGGGGGAGGCACTGGTTGGTGGCCAGGCGCACAGCTGGAGGGAAATCCCTGATCTGTGGACACTGATCTCTGGGGCTTGAAACAAAGCAGATGTGGTGCAGGGCCCCCACCTGGACAAGGAGGACCCCACGTAGGGACCTTTCCCCTTAGCAGCACACTTCTACTTGACCTCCTGGCCACCAGAGTCACCAGAGCTCCCCTTATGGGCCGCTTACCTTGGCGTCATCCTGAAGCCTCTCTCTTGTTTGTTTTTTGATGAAACATTACACTGTTTGCCACAGCAGTTGTACCATTTTTCATTTTCACCAATAGTTGACAAGTATTCCAATTTCTCCGTGTCTTCACCAATGTTTGTTATTTTCTGTTTGTTGTTGTTGTTATCTTAGTCATTCTAGTATGATTGAAATGGTATCTCTTTGTAGTTTGGATTTGCATCTGATAGCTAACGATGCTGAGTGTCTTTTCCTGTGCTTGATGACTCTTTGTCCATATTATAATTGGGTATTCATCTTTGTGCTGTGAAGTTGTCAAAGGTGTGTGTGTGCTTGCACACTATTAACTTCTTTTCAGATATATTATTTCAAAGATATTTTCCCACTTGGTAGCTTTTTTTTTTCCACTCAAAAAATGACATACCATTTTTGCGTGCTTAGAAGTGCAATTATCCATCTGACCAGCAGGTAGCAGACAAATGCCTTGAAAGAAAGGCTCTTCAATCACTTAGACATGAAATATCTGAAACAGTGAAAAAGAACATAAATAGAAAGGAAATGAAATGTACTGCATGGACATTTTTATTCTAAAAATGGAAAATCTCAAAAGGAATATACTAAAACAAAACATCTCAGCTATTTTCTATTTTTAATATATTTAAAGGTCTTATTAACATTTTATTGCTTATTCAAGGCATCATGATGGTACAATGGTTAGGCACTTGGCTGCTCACCAGAACAATTGATAGTTGGAGTAAAATGTGGCAATCTGTTTTTGTAAAGAATGCAGTCTTGGAAAGCTTATGGGGAAGTTCTACTTGTTTCGATAGGAGTCCTGTGAGTCAGAATTAGTTCTACAACAATGTTTTTGATTTGGGGTTTTTACTACATTTTCAGTTTGGATTGATTGGCTGTATTTCTCTAATTTCTCTAAAGATGAATAAGCACTAATTAAAAGAAGCACACTAAATAAATACGTGTGCTATTTATTCCTGGAATTACTTGAGATGTCTAAAGAAAGTAAACATCATGAAATAGCACCAACATTGATCTTAAGAGTTCTTTTGAGTCATAGCAATACAAACAGGGGGAGAAAATCAATTATCAATATACTTTACTGTGTAAGTAAGTGTCAGTAAAGATCCAATTTAGTCATTGGCACTAGTCCATCAAGTATAAAAACAGTAAAATCATAGCACAGAAATTCTTATTTGTAGATAAGTTTCAACAAATGCTTGCTTAAAATGCAAGATCAACATATTACATATCTTTGGTTTAACTTATGATAATCATTAATGTTATATATGAAGTCTCCTCTGAGTTACAAATTAACAAGGTTTCTAAAAAGCTCATTAGCTTTCAGTAGAATTAAGTTTGCAAATATGTCTTAAAAATCTGTGCACTCTAATCCTCTCCCCTCCCTCTTCTGGAATTTTACCTTCTATCATTTTTGTGGATTGATATATACAAGTGTGGTAGTTACATAATCTGGTGGTAATTTTGGACTTGAGAGGTTTAAGAGTGAAGGGGCAGAGTCTAGTCTGTCAATCGGGTCATAGTTAATAAGCCCTCTGTGTGGGCATGGCGGCCATGGCGGGCATGGCCTTCTCCTGAGAATTCTGGGAAATCCAGTATTTCCTCCTTAGAGGTGAGAGACACCTCTCTCTCTGCTCACTCCCTGGGAGACATTGTAGCTGACAAGCCACATGGAACTACCCTGATGCAACCAGACCTCTGAAGTTGGAAAAGCCATGTAGAGACCCTTGCCAGCGCTGAGATGCTTACAATGCCACTGGATCCAAAAACTTCTACCCACTGAACTGTGATTGTCCTGCATTCCGCACCATTTTATGTGTTTCGCGAGTCTGAAGAGGACTTTATAGATTTGCATCAGACATATGGGCTAATACTGGACTTATGGACTTGGGCTGGACTGGGTTGGGATGTTTTCTCAATATTCAATTGCTCGAATATAAACCTCTTTCTTATACACATGAGTGTCTATGCATTTGTTTCTCTAGTCTACCCAGACTAACACAACAAGATTGCTCCTCTTCCTTGCCATCACTAATTCTCACAACCTCAATTATTACAGTGACTAAAATATTTGACGTGTTTTTTTTACAGGTGTATGTTATTATGGTGAAAGGAGATGGTATAGCACAGAACTTAATATACAGATGCCATAATTCTGTTTTAAACTCAAGATCTACCACTTACAAGCAAGTTACTTATCCTCTCTGCAATTTCCAAACCACATTTGTGAAAAACGATAATAGTTCAGGGATGTAGCTCACATGGCTGCTATGTCTGTGGGGAGGTCAGATGCTCAGGCATTCCCCCCCTGAAGGCAATCAGCTGCCAGACTGCTGTCTCATCCCTCCACAGGGGTGGGCCTGCTCCCTGCCTCTGGAGACAATGGACAGGCTCCTGCAGGAGGAGTTTACACCCTACTGATAATAGTTCCTATGGAGACCCAGAGACCACCCCCTAGACCACCCTCTCATTGCTGTGTAACCTATAGTGCAGCCCCTTCCTGTGATGTATGTCTCTACCTGTAATTAGTGGGCTGGCTTGCCCCCAAAAGGTATATAGGTGTGAGCCAGCAATATAGATCTCTCTCTCTGACTCTGAGCTCCTTGCTGCTCACTCCCTGGTCACTCCCCTCTCCCTTGTTCCCTTACCCTCCTTCCCTTCCCCCTCTCCACGTGGACCACCAAGCTGGGCTGAGGTGAGCAATGGTACTATGTAACATGCCTGACTGTATTATTGTATTATCTCTCATGCTCTCAATGACTTTAATATAATGCTTATATATCTCAACCGTACAATTGTGCATTACTGAATCCGAGTAGAGGTAGTACTAGTATCAGCGGGTGGGGGCCGGCCCCCCACCTCCCTCTGCGTCATTATTTTTTAATTTAATACTACAGCTATGAGCTTTAAATAAGATAATAGGACCACGTGTCTAATGTCTTAGACAGGTTTCTCTAGAGAAGCAAAAACATTGATGATGTATATCTGTATCATCTGTATGTATTCTATATCTATATATCACCTATCAATCTCATCTCTATATATTTACATTTAAGTTTATATAGATTTATATAAATAAAATGGCTCACACAGTTATTGAAGTAGGCCAGTCAGAATCTAGGAGGCCTTAAGTCCATTGGTCAGATTTAAACTGTGGGATTCTTATGATTTGCGTAGCTTTGGGAGCTGATGATTGGCATGGAGACCACAGACTGTGGCTGTAGAGGAGGATGAATTTGTGGTCCATAGGTAAGTTTTGTGGCTATAGAGATGATGAGTTCAAGACTGGTATGTCATAGAGCAGGTCATTGATGACTGCCAGGGTTGGTAGGCCATTGACTCAGTATAAAGAGCAGAAATTCTTTAAGTCAAATGCAGGGTTCAGACCCAGTAAAAAGAAAATACGCTTACCCACACTGTCCACTTATTTGGATGCAGGCCACACCATTGAGGCACATAATTGCATCAAGATTGTGATCTAAGTGTAATACTCTCCACCCTAATCTTGCCCCATTAGGGAGGTTTACAGTTGATTGCTGTTATTACATTACTTGGAGTCATGTCAGGGGGCATCTGGCCAAGTCACATTGACACTAGACCTTTACTATTGTACTTAGTTATCATTATACCCTCTTAATGGGTGTTAGTTGTATATCTTTGTAACAAGTGAATATCAGCCACCATCTCATCTGGACTACTGTAATTGGTTCCAAAGGATCACACTGATTCCACAACCTTCCATTCCCTGTCATGGTCTATTCTCAACAAAGAATCCCAGAAACTTTAACTACATCAATTAAATCATGTCACTACTCTGATCTGCTCAGAACCCTGCAATAACTCTTCCTTTACTGTACTAGCTATGGTTCTTAAATTACCTTCAGAAGTCTATGTGATCTAGCCCCCACTGACTTACTTGTCGCATGTCTACTAATCTCCCTTCACTCTTCCCCCTAGCTCTATTATTGGCTTTTGTACTGTTCCTCAAACATCCCAGGCATGTTCACTCTGCAGCCTTTCTTATAGGGTTGCCATGAGTCAGACTCTATTCAATGGTAGCGAGCTTGGGCTGTTCATTGATGTGTCCCAAGTACCTAAAGATATGCCTGGTCTATTACAAACAATATTCGCTGAATGGCTGAATGTGGTGGCAGGGGAAAGAGAAAAATAGTGCTAAGAGAAATTGATGAGCATTGAATATTTATTAAACCCTGTTCTAAAATACATCTACATATAAATTTGTTTTTCCTTTACTAAAAGATTGGCAAAATTTGTATCCCTCTTAACATAGACTTAAATCACCACTTTTTGCCTAAGAATTGCTCTTTGGATACCAAAATTAAATGCTGAAATAGAATAGTCATGTAACTATCTTTTTCTATATATCTTGGTTGGAACCATAACAATAAGAATAGATAACAAAGATCAGGATGAAATGAAAATGGCAATTCTTTTAATGTATCATCAGGAGGCAAATAAGTACAGACCTTACCTGTTTCAGTAAGTCCAGAAGTAAAGTTTTCAAATATATACAGAGGTGTCAGAAAGTTCATGGAAAAATTGAAATTACCTTTTAATTCATTTTAATTTTCACGAACTTGTTGAAGGCCCCTTGTATAAGTTTATATTTGTAAGTAACTTTCTTAAGTAAACTAGTTTAGATCCAGACTACTAAAGGAAAGTCTTCCGGCTTTGCAGTTGCCGCCACCTGAATTTGGATTATTACTGGTCCTGTTGCGTCCAGCCATGGTCCACCCTACGCGGTTTTTGACATAGCCGTCCACGGGAGCCCCTCGGCCGTGTCTCTTTCGAGTTGTTTGCAGACCAAGGTCCAAAGACAGCAGGAAATATCCGCGCTCTGAGCATCGGGGTGAAAGGATTTGGTTATAAAGGTTCACAGAATCATTCTGGGGTTTATGTGCCAGGGTGGTGACTGCACGCACCATTAGGGCACTGGTGGCAAGTCCATCCGTGGAGAGAAATTTGAAGATGGAACTTCATCCTGAAGCACATGGGTCATGGCATCCTGTCCAGGGCACATGCTGAGCCCAGTGCGAACAGTCCCAGTGTTTTATCTGCCTGCTCAGGCAATGGTGGATGGCAGGCATGGGGTCTTTGGTCCGGTGGACGAAGTCATGGACACTGTGGAAATCATCGGGAGGTTTGGGTGCAGGAATGGCAAGACCAGCAAAAAGATCACTGTTGCTGACTGTGGACAACTCTAATAAGTTTGATCTGTATTTTCATGTTTTATCTAAGCACCAGACAATTCCTTGTGTAGCTTGGGAAATCACCCTCCTATTCCCAATGTGCTTGCAGTGTCGTTTCACTTTGTGCTCTCACTCCAGTTCTTCGGGGTTCCTACTTTCCTTATTCCCCCTGAGTCCAACTGGAAAGCAGAGTGTGGTATGAGGTGGGGGGGGGGGTCCAGCTCCCACCACTAATTGTGGGTTCAATGAGCACAATTGTATGGTTGAGATATATAAATATTATATTACTGTCATCGAGAGCATGAGATAGAAGAGAGAGTCAAATAATGTAGTCAGACACATTCCATAGTAGCAAGGCTCACCTCAGCCTCGCTTGGTGGTCCATGTGGAGAGAGGGGGAAGTGAAGGAGGACAACAGGAAAGGGAAACAGGGGAGGAGAGGGAACCGAGGAGAGGTCAAGGGAGGAACCGAGAGAGGTGGGGTGGCGAGAGGAGTGAGGGGGCTCTCTATTGCTAACCCAGGCCTATATACCTTTGGGGGCGTGCAAGCCCACTAATTACAGGTAAAGACATACATCACAGGAAGGGGTTACACTATAGGCTATACAGCAATGAGAGGGGGCGGTCTAGGGACATACACGCAATAGGAAGAGGAGGGATTGGGGGTATACATGTGACAAGATCCTAGAGTCAGGATGGCAGCTGGATCTCCATAGGAACCATTATCAGTAGGGTGTGAACCCCACCTACAGGAACCAAGTTGTTGACTGCAGGCCTGTCCATTGTCCTTAACAGCAGGGAGCGGGACTCACTGCAGTCTGGCAAATGATGTCCCTCAGGGAGGATGCCTGTAAGCATCTGACCTCTTCCCCCACAACAGAGTTAAGTTTATGATTATGAAATAAAAGCTGAACAATTAAAAAAAGGAAAAGTCTTAGCTTAAGTTAAAATCAATAGTTAAATTCAACAAACATATACTGAGTTACAACTATGCATTAGGCAATGTATGTGGATTGAGTAGGTTACAGAAGCTGAGAAATTCTCTTTGTTTAGCAAGTGATTATAATTCCCTAGAAGACACAAGACATGTAACAGCAATAATTATAATTCACTGCAGAATATGATAAGTGCTATCATAAAAGTACAGAGTATAATAGGAAGACAAGAATAAGGAGAGATTAATTCCAATTCTTAGAGATTTTAACTTTTAAACTTCATTTTAGATTTGTGTGTGTGGTTATCTCTTCAATGATGCTTCAACAAAATTGACCTTAGCCAACAGCAAATAATTACTATGGATTTATTTTATGTTATCAGACTCCAGTCTCATAATTTACCCTGTCCTCAATTTGTTTCAGTAATGCTTTGCAACGTACAGAATTCTGAGCCCTAAAGCTTTCAAGAATATTTTTCACTCTAGTAGCTTTCCATAATCTAAACTCCTAACTGAACTCAATCTAATTAATTTCATTATTAGAGATTAATAAAAAATATGGCAAAGCATAAATACCATATATATAATTCAAGCATCTATCAAACCAAAACTAGTGTGGTGAGATTAATAAAAAATATGGCAAAGCATAAATACCATATATATAATTCAAGCATCTATCAAACCAAAACTAGTGTGGTGCTAGCTAGCATCATGAACTCAGCTATAAAATTTGATTTTACTTAGATTATTGTAATTAAAAATATACAACCAAATAAAAACGAGAAAATGTTAATGTTACAATTTCTTCTTCAAGAACAATAACACTAACCAGCACTGTAAACTTAGGAATTATCTTTGAAAACTCCCTTTTCTTCCTTTTACCCAATAGCCTCCCCAACACCTTTCAAATGCATCTACTTCTTCACCTTTAATGCTTACCTAGTCTAACCTCACACCTGACTCACCTAGAGGATTGCAATAAATATGTAATCCTTTACAACAGCCCTCTGACTCCTGCTCTCTTGCAGGTGCTTCGCCACACTACAATTAGACTTGTAGAACTGCTGATTGTCTTTGTAGCCATTTTATTAAACCAAACTTTAGAGGTTTGGTTATTTCTAAGCTCATAAAACAGTATCATCATCAGTACAGTTGATATAATGTTTCCTTCTTATTTGATATTTTCTTATTTTCCCCCTCAATTTTGCGTCAGCATTCTTTCCCATACCATTCTGCTTATTGAGCTAGGTAGAAATCTGTAATAGTTAGGTTTTATGTCAATTTGACTAAGCCAGAATTTTTAGTGATTTGGCAATTGAGGCTCAGTAAATCTATATGATGTGACCTAATATAATGCAATCATGTTCATTATGATAACTAATATTAGAAATCAAGCAATTGCAAAAAGAGTAAGATGACCTTTGCTCAGGTCACAGCCCTGATGCAATAGAAATAAAATTTCTTTAGGAGTGTAGTCTACTATCTACATAGATGGATGTCACAGGAAAGCTTGCTTGCATCTTGTTAGGTCTGGATCCTGCCTGTGTCTGTGAACTCTGCGTTCTTGGATTTGAACCAATAGTCTGCCCTATTGCCTGCTGATCATGGAGTGTTATATGGCCTGCCATAGGAGCTGCTGATCTGGAACTCATTTGCCTCTCCAGTCACAAGCCTGACCTACTGACTTTACATTGATCTGTCTCTGCAGCCACTAGCCTGGGGTTCTCCTTTCAATTAGGGGTTCATCAGCCTCCAAATCTATGTGAGTCAGAAGAAACCTCCAGCTTAACGTCTGACTCATGGACTTGGATTCTCCTCAGAATCAGATTGAATTTGTCCAAGTCTATAATGGCATGAGGTATTTTCCTGATATAAACCTCTCTCTCTATATATATATCTATATCTATAGATATATAATTGTGCACATATTATATACATATATATGTATATATGTGTGCCACTGATTTTGCTTCTTTAGAAAATCTGGTCTAAGATAATATCCTTATAGTATAAATATAATATCACTTCAGCATTAAATAGAAAACAAAATGTGATCATGTTAATTTAAAATCATAATGACCCTGTATGTGAGAGAGTAATGACTATGCTCCATAAAGTGGCTGGGTTTTTTAAAAAGTAACTCTCCAGGAATTTCTTGCAAGGTACTTCTAGGTGGATTTAAACCTTCAACCTTCCATTGGTTTGTGAACCCATTAGCTATTTGCATGACACATTGACTTCCCCCTGAGTTGAGGACCCCATGAGGCAGAATCAACTCAAAGGCAAGTGATTTGGTGTTAGAGCATCCCAAAATAATAGAACATACCATATATACTCATGTATGCACCGAGTTCTCCAGCACATTTTTAATGCCGTTTTTGTGGTAGACTTAGGTGCCTCAGCTGATATTCAGGTCAGCTTATACTCGAGTGTATATGGTAGTTGGTTCCATGAAGTCCATTCTGATTTACAGAAACCCACTAGGACACAGTAGAACTGCCCTGTAGAATGCCTGTGGCTCTAATATTGACAGAAGCAGAATGCCATCTTGTTCTCCCATGGAACAGCTGGTGTATTTGAATCACCAACCTTTCTGTAAGCAGTCAGTGCTACATACACTGTGTGTTTCTGTGTAATTTGTTTTAAATTGATATAAATGTTGCTATGCAAATAACTACACTGTGCAACTAAATGTGCTTAATCATCCTGGTGTTTTTAAGTTTTATCTATGACAGTGTACATCTAATTAATTATTTCTACCTGCTAAAAGTACTTTATTGAATTTACTTACAAAATCTGTACTTATCATGGAATGAATATTAATTCTTTTGTTCAAAATATACCATTTAGCACCTACTAAGCATCACCACCACTTGTCTGTCAGTTTTTAGTGCTGTGGTGGTTTGTGTGTTGCTGTGTTGTTGGAAGTTATGTCACTGGTATTTCTAATACCAGCAAGGTCATCCAAGGTGAACAAGTTCCCATGGAGCTTCCAGACTTGGAACAGACAATTAAGGAAAACACTGTCCACTTCTCAGTGATTAGCCACTGAACACTTTATGGATAGTAGTGGAGCATTGTCAGATATACTAAAAATCTTATTAATAATAACAGAACATTGTCAGATACCGTGCCAGAAGATAAGCTCTTAGTTCAGAAGACACTCAAAATATGACCTAGTAAGAGCTGCCTTGTCAAAGCAGAGTTGAGCATAATGAAGTGGATGGAGTAAAGCTATTGGGAACTTCATTCACCAATAAATCAAGAAGTCAGCTACCTAGTCAGCTACCAAAAATAAGATATCTGTACAACAGTGGGCACATTTTTACCCAATCCAACAAAAAGTGACAAGAGAATGTGGGAATTATTGAAAACATCATTGTTATAACATGCTAGCAAAGTTTTGTTGAGTTATTTTCAATAGCAGTTTGTGGATAGAAATTCAAGCTGGATTCAGAAGAAGACATGCACAAACAGACATAATTGTTTACATTAGGCAGATCTTGGCTGAAACCAGAGAGTATAAGAAAAATATTTATTTATACTTTATCACCTATACAAAGGCACTCAACTGTGTGGATCATAACACACTATGGATAGCATTAAGAAGAATGGGAATTCCAGTATACTTCATTATAATCGCAGGGAACCTGAACCCAGACCAGCAGGCAGGTCAAAGAAGAGAACAAGAGAATATTGAATGATTTAATATCAGAAAAGGTGTGCATCAAGGTTGCATCCTTTTACCACACTTATTTTATCTGCATGATGAACAGATCATACTAGAAGTCGGGCTATATAAAGAAGCACATCACACCAGCATACAGTTTGAATAAGTTTGAATTATTTGCTCAGCAAATAGTTTGAGTAAGTGCGATGAGAGGATAAAACCCTGATGCACACCTCTCTTGATTTAAGTATTCCCTTGCTCTGTTCACACAACAATTTCTTGATCCACGCACACATTCCTATCCTCTTCTGAATCCAGCCCGAAGCTCTGACAGTGCCCTGTCAATGTAATACTGCTGCAATCTTTGTTGGGTGAATTTTAGCAAAATTTTACTTGCGTGTGATATCAGTGATATTGTTCTATCGGTTGGATCCCCCTTCTTTGGAATGGGCACAAATATGAATCTCTTCCAGTCTGTTGCCCAACCAGCCATCTTCCAAGTTTCCTGGCATAGATGAGTGCAGGCTTCCAGTGTTTCATTGCTTTACTTCCATTAATTAAGCCTTCCGTATCTGACAATATTTCAAAGCTATGTACAAGGTTTTCAGCAGCTACTTCCTCTTGAATGTGCAGTCTCTTCCTTCTCTGTAGTCTGCTCTTAGTCTGGAAACTCACCTGAAACCTCTTCACTTTGGGGGACTCTGCTGGCATTTGAAATACCAGTGACATAGCTTCCAGCATCACAGCAAAACATGAGCCATCACAGTATGACAAACTGACAGACAAGTCCCAAAAGGACAAACAAGTCTGTCTTGGATAAAGTCTGGCCAGAGTGCTCCTTGGAAGGAGGACAAGACTTTGCCTTACTTACTTTGGACATCTTTGTCAGGAAAGACCAGTCCCTGCAGAAGGACATCATCTTTGGTAAAGTGGAAGGGCAACAAAAAAGAGGAAGGCCCTCAACAAGATGAATTGACCCGGTGGTTACAACAATGGGCCCAAGCATAGGAACAATTGTGAGGATGACACAGGACTGGGCAGTGTCTCATTCTGGGTGCACAGGGTCCCTATGGGTCAGAACCGACTCAATGGCACCCAACAACCACAATGGCATGTCTATTCCCAGTTGTTTTAGGTACCACCATGCCGCTTTCCGTGATGGTTGTACATATTCACAGGCCCAAATGGAGTGGATAAGAGTTCCAATCTCTTCCCACCCTCTCCAGCATTTGTTGTTCTCTGTTTTTGGTTGGGCTATCATTGGGGGTATAAGGTGACATCTCATCGTTTTGATTAGCCTTTCCCAGGTGACTAGTGATTATGAGCATTTTCTCATGTATTTGTTAGCCATTCGAATGCTGTTCCTGGTGAATTGTCACAGTGTCATTCCTTGTGAAATGTCTGTTTCTGTCCTTTGCCTGCCTTTTAAGGGGATTATTTGATTTTTGCTTATTGCAATGTTGCAGAATTCAATGGATTACAGTTATCCATCCTTTGTCCATTGGGTCATTGTCATTGTTTAAGATTTACCCCTAATCAATGGACTCTGAATTCACTCTTTTGATAAGCATAAATGTTTGCTTTTTAATAGGCCCCAGCCACCTAGTTTGTCTTTTGCTGTGTATGCTTCCTTTATTAGACATGGTCTTCCATGTATGCCCTGCACTTGAGCCCTTAAGTTTGTCTTGATTTTCTCATGGACAATCCTGGTAGCTCTAAGGTTTGCATTTAAGTGGCTAAGCCATCTTGAGTTGGTCTTTGTGCATGAGGTGAGGTATAGGTCCTATTTCATTCTTCTGCAGAAGGAGATCCAAGTTTTTCAGCACCACTTTTTTAAGAAGGCGTCCCTCACCCATTTAAAGTTTTTTTGGTCCTTTGTTGAAAATCAGTCACCTGTAGGTGGATGGTTTCATTTCTGGGGTTTCTACCCTGTCCTATTGGTCTATGTATCATTTTACAGTCCACGCCTGTTTTGATGACAGTGCTGCATAGTAGCTTTTGAGGTTGGGCAGTGTGAGGTCTCCTACCTTGTTCTTCTGAGCAAAAAATTAGAGAAGCTGTATTATATGAAGAAGACTGGGAATCAGAATTTTAAGAAGGTTTATTAATAACCTGAGATAGGCAGATGACACCAACTTTACTTGGTGAAAGTAACGAGAATTTGAAGCACTTGCTGATGAAGATCAAGGATTGCAGCCTTCAGTATGGATTATAATTCAATGTAAAGAAGATAAAAATCCTCCCAACAGGACCAATAGGTCACATGATGGTGAATGGAGAAAAGAATGAAGTTGCCATGGATTTTTGTCTTAGATCCATAATCAATTCCGTGGAAACAGCAGCCAAGAGATAAAATGATGCATTGCATTGCATAAATCTGGTGCACAAGACTTTTTTAGAGTACTGAAAAGCAAGGA
>NW_022103898.1:50279145-50280357 GCF_000313985.2 Echinops telfairi
AAGGTGAGCATCATGGAATGCCAGTTTAATAGAACAAAGTATTCTTGCATTGAGGGAGTACTTGAGTGGAGGCCCAATGTCCATCTGCTACCTTAGTAGCAAACCTATAAATATATGCACATAGATCTATTTCCCCATCCTCATATATAAATATATTTACATTTGTACATGCCTGTATTTAGGTCTCTATAAATGCCCTTTGCCTCCTAGCTCTTTCCTCTATTTCCTTTTACTTTCCTCCTGTCCCACTATCATGCTAAGCCTTCATTTGGGTTTCAATAATTACCCTTGATAAAGTCCTACCAGGCCTCCTAGCCTCTCCTCACCACCGATTTGGATCACTTGTTGCTCCCTTGTCCATGGGTTTGTTAACACCACTTCCTTTCCCCCCACCTCTCCCTCTCCCAAGGTCATGCTTCCTATGCATGTCAAAGTTGGACATTGACTAGGAAAGCCAAAGAATTGATGCATTTGAATTGTGGTGCTTGTGAAGAATACTGAAGGTACTATGAACTGCCAAAATAATGAACAAGTCTGTCTTGGAAGAAGTAAAACCAGATGACCCCTTAGAGTCCAGAATGGTGAGACTATCTCATGTACTTCGGACACATTGTCAGGAGCGACTAATCCCTAGCGAAGGACATCATGTTTGGTAAAAGAGAGGGGCAGCAAAAAAGAGAAAGGCCCTCAGCAAGACGGGTTGACACAATGACACAGTGGCTGCAACAATGGTCTTCACCGTAAGAACACTGGTGAGGACAGAGTGGGCCTGGTGTTTCCTTCTGTTGTACAGAGGCTTGCTATGAGTTAGAACTGACTTGATGGAATCTCAAAACAACAAATGAAAAAACTTTGTAGGGTTTAAGTCAAAAAATAACAAAAGCGGGTGTGTGTTTCATCAGGATCCCTATGGATACCTTTGAGGATAAAAAGGAGCCAGGCAGAAGCAGAGAGACTAGTGGGTCCAATCTTGTGAGAGAAAACCCCAGGTTAAACCAATACGAAGGGATTAGAAGTCTTTTGGTTTACGATCCACTTAAAATATAGAAACAATATTTTATTTTTGTTTTGGGAAAGGGGATGTAGTAAGGGGGAATGGATCACAGGGAGCCACATGTGGCCTCCTCTCTGGGGGACGGGCAGCAGAGGGGTGGGTGGGGGGAGAGGCCGGACAGTGTAATATAAGATACAATAATAATTTATAAATTATTA
>NW_022103898.1:50280457-50285205 GCF_000313985.2 Echinops telfairi
AAAAAAAGGAAAATTAGCGGATTCCGGGAACCCAAGAGGCAAGCGAATTTTGGGAATGATGAGGGCAATGAATGTATAGATAGATGTGCTTTGCACAATTGATCTATATATTGTGATGAATTGTATGAGCCCCAATAAATTGATTAAAAAATAAAAAATAAAAAAATATATAGAAACAATAGTTTTGTGTTAAATTATAATAGTCATAGATAACTTCATACTAAGTTACTCCAATGTTTTGTACCAATGCCACTGAAATAACAGTCTCCTTTACTGAGCAAGGAAGACAGTGAGGACAGCAAGCTGGGTGTGGCTAGGTGCCATCAGGCCCCAGAGTCCCTGTGCCCAGCAGGACGGAACACACGACCCAGGGCCCTGCCAGCCTCACAATTGTCCCTTTGTGTGCGCTCATTCTGGTCGTCGCCATGCCAGTCCATTGTATTGGAGGTCTTACTGTGCATAGCTAATCCTGCTTTCCCACACACGATGTCCTTTTCCAGGGACCAGTCTTTCTTTGTCTGGAATTTGGGAGAGATGGTAAAAATTTCCATTTGGTCATGTGCAGCTTACAAGGCCTCCTTTTTAAACTTCTAAGTAGAGCGGTTAATCTGGAAGTTGGATTTATGAGTGTATAGTTCAGAGGATGAAATCCTGACAGGAGTTATAAATTTAGGAGTCTTCAACATTTGATAATATTTAAAGCTTTAAAATTAAATGAATTTACTAAGGTAATAAGCGTAGAGAAGGTTCCCAAGAGCCGATGCCTGAGTTCCTCTAGAATTTATAGAGCAGAGAGATGAGGAAAAACTTTCAAAAGAACCAAGGAATGCCCAGAGAGACAGTTTTCCTTCTAATCAAGGGAAATGTCAAAAGGAATGTTGAATCTGTCTTATGGAAATATACCGCAAGCTCAAAAAAGAAGACTAGATTTGTGGTGGTGATGAGTTGACAATATCCAGAGAAAATATGCATAAATACCACTTAGCTTAAGCATCTTTCTTTCTTTTTTTATTTCCTCAACAAACTATGCAGCATCTATGAATAATGAAATTAGGAGGAAGGCAAATGCTACCTGTCCCAGCAATGGCCAGTCTCAAAAGCTCAGAGAATTCAGGACAGATGAACCCCTCGGGTCCAGTGGTGAAAGTGACAATACTGGGAGGGTGAAGGGAGGGTGGGGTAGAAAGGGGGAACCAATTACAAGGATCTACAGATAACCTCCTCCCTGGGGGATGGACAACAGAAAAGGGGGTGAAGGGAGAAATTGAACAGTGTAAGATATGACAAAATAATAATGACTTTTAAATTATCAAGGATTTATGAGGGAGGGGGAGATGAGGAGGGACGGGAAAATGAGGAGCTGATGCCAGGGTCTCAAGTGGAAAGCAGATGTTTTTAGAATGATGATGGCAACAAATGTACAAATGTGCTTGATACAATGGATGGATGGATGGATTGTGATAAGCATTGTACGAGCTCCCAATGAAATGATTTAAAAAAAAAAAGCTCAGCCACTGTTCACTCTTGACTGTAGAATCTTACTGTCTTTTCTCCATCTACAGCAACCTGTTACTGTCATGCTAATTTAATCCATAGTGACCCATGTACCATGAGTAGAGGCACTACATACGATTTGCTTGACTGTTACCTTGACAAAAACAAATCAGCAGGCCTCTTCCTAGAAGCTGCAGGGTGGGTTTAAACTTAGAGCCTTTTAAACACCATTCAGGAACTTTCACTTAGGGCAAAAACTAAACAACCAAGTCCACTACCAGGGAGGCCAAGCTGGCTCATAGCAATCCTATAAAAAAGAGTAGACCTGCCTAGGGGGTTTGCAAGGTTATCATTGTTACAAAAGTACATTGTCATATCTTTCTCCTGGAGAGTGGTTGGTAAATTCATACTGCAAACACTTTTGTTAAGCCTTTAATCTCTGTGCAACCAAGGATCTGTCACTTAGAATAGGTGGTTGGATAATGGTCGGTGTGGGGCAGTTTGCAGCCAACTCAGTACAGGATGAGGATTCTGGCAGTCAATGTCTGGGATTGGGTAGTGCATTCCAGCCCAAGCAAGAGAACATTTTTGTTAGGAAAGTTTGTCTGCCACTTTCAGCACTGTAGAGGGATTTATTTATTAATTCCTATTAAAATGTCAGATGAGGAAATGGAAAAATTGACAAATATTCATGTCATACATGATACACGCCTCACCATATTATCGCTCCTTTGGTCCTTGTGTATGATGTTTTAAATTCTCCAAGTGTTTCCCATTGTTCTTAGGATAAAAACTAAGTTCTCTAAAATGGCCTGAGTCCTGCAACATCTGTCCTCAACCCAGCTGTCCAATTTCAGCTCTGAATAACGCTTCACGCTCACTGGCTGGTATGGTCGACCCCTGTTCACGTCAGGGACTTTACATGCAGTTCCCTCTTAGAAGTCTTCCTCCCCTTCCACTGACACCTCCCTGCTTCCTTCACCTAATTAACAATTTCAAATATGAGATGATTTGTTCCTCAGGGAGCCTTCGCACACCCTTTAGACTACGTCAGAGCCCCCATCATGTGCTCTTCAGGCAGCAAAAGTCTGTCCTTTGTAACCATTGGATTATTTGTCATTTTACACTTCTCTGTGGGATTTGATCAATATCTCCCTCAGTAGAGAGTAGGCACCCTCATACTCCATACTAGATATTAGCTCCATGCCTGGATACCCATCAAGTTCTCCTTGATGTTTATTCAGTGAGTCAATGAATGAAAAGTGGTAGTCCATGTGGTGGAACAGGGTAACTTTACTCACAGTCCTTGATTCGTTCATTTAAAAACATCCAAGTGAGAAGTAGCAAGCTTTATGGGGTTTTGTATATGAGGGAGGCATCTTAAATTTACCATGAAGCTGTCTGGGTTGTTTTCCTCGAGTGATGCAGAAACTAGAAACTAGACATTATCACTCATACTCAGTGATATTTTAAACAACAAAAATGATTTATTTGATTACCTAAAATCTATATGCTATGACTGAAAGATTACAGCTTACTAATTAATAAATATGGTGGATTTTGACTCATTATGCATCAATAGTACTTATAATGAATTTCAGAATTTTTATAAAACATTGCGACAAGGTTCTATGAAATATGAACATGTGTCATAAAATACTCAAAGTGAATATGCTCGCATTTAGTAAAAGAGAATGTTTTGGCATTTAATAAAACAGAATGTTTTGATTAGTCTCTTGGTATTTAAATATTTCCATATAAAATCTTAAAATTGGTATATGTATAGTGGGTTGATCACTCTCTAAATGGTTAGTTAAGTAGATGCCTTAGTTACCTAGCACTGCTGTAACAGAAGTACTACACGTGGATGGTCTTACCAAACTTATTTTCTCCGTGTCAGAGGCTAGAAATCCACATTTAGAATGCAGGCTAAGGGAGGCTTTCTTTCTCTCTGGTTTCCAAGATGATGTGTATTCTTTCAACATCTGTTAGCCTAGCGTCCTTTATCAATCACCGTATGTCTTGGCACAGCCCTTCCCCTGCTGGTTCTAGGTGGTTCATATATGGGGCCTTGCATCTAGTAGAAACACTATGATCTTGGCTTTTCTTTCTTGGTAATAGTAGGTCTCTGTCTCTCTCTCTGTCTGTCTATCGGCTGGCTGCTCTCCTCTCTCCTTCTTTCTCTTGTAAGATAAAAGGTGTTGCAGGTCATAACCCAGGGAAAAATCCCCTTACATTGGATCAGTTTAGTGACGTGATTAAAGATGTTGGCCCCCACTGTCACATCAGATCACATGGGGGATCATTACCACATTACATAGCTGTCAAACCACAGAAAAATATGGCCAGGCCAAGCTGATATATATCGGAGGAACACAACTAAATTACTGTCAATCGGTTTCAGTGGTAGAATTCTATCCTTCCACAGGGTTTAATTTCAGCCAGTGCACTGCAAGTGCAGGGAAATCATATACATTGGTACAATACTGAAAAAGGTCTTAGCAGAGCTTCTAGACAAAGACAAGCTAGGAAAAAGATCAATTCCCTGTGGGTCATAGAATCCAATGCTCCCCATGCATTTGGAATGATTCTACAGCAGGTAACAGCAATAACAGGTTTACAGGAGAATTCTACACTGCCATTCATCTCACATGTTGTTTTTATGGGCCTACGTACATCCATATAACGGAGCAGATCTCTGGTTTATGGTGTTTTCTACACTATAATCTTCCCAAGCACAGATCTTCAAGTCTTTCTCCCCCAAAACTCCATTAGCAGCTGAGTATATAATCATTGTATTCTCGGAGCTCCTTAGTCTCTGCCTATCCAAAGATATATTACATCGTGCTATCGAAAACCCAAGGCCACAACTGCTCAACATTGTATTTCCCCTTTGAAGGAAGATATCGCTGTCTGAGTGCATGCTGACTACCTACCTCAACACCTCATTTTACTTCTTCCCAGTTAAACCCACACTCCCTACACCATTTTCTCTTTCATTCACTGAGTTCTCCTTTGACTACTGAACTAATGAGACAAACGAAAGTGTAGCGATTGTATTATAAAAGATTCGGAATAAAGGTTTTAGACTCAGCAGAGAAAAGAAACCTTGGGAATGTGGAGCTGACAAAGGCAGGTAGTTCAAAGTAGGGAGATGAAGATACAGTGGAAGCGCTTGCCCAAAGAGAGCAAGTGGCAATACAGAATATAGTACTCAACATCTTTGAGTACACAGGAAACTTCAGCGTTAATCC
>NW_022103898.1:50286739-50288147 GCF_000313985.2 Echinops telfairi
ATGAACCCTGTATAATTTATAAATTATTATTATTAGGTAAGGTTTCTTAGAGAAAAGATTGTTTAAACTGAGATCTGAATAATGAGGAGAAAGGAATCCCATTTCCAAAAGAAGAAACAACATTTTCAAAGAGAATTTGTTCTCTTTCCAAAGAGAATATGGCACACGTTGGGAACTAAGCCATGCATCTGACAAACCCAGCAAGTAGACAATGGCCTACATACATTAAAACAAAACAACAACAATAAAAAAATAAACTCAGTCCCATCGAGTCAATTCTGACTAAAGAATGCATACATTAATCACTCAGTAAATGTTTATTTCCATGGTCACGCAGTCCCTCACTTACAAGTAAACTAATTATATAACCTAGAAAATCATTCATGAATTTCCCTTACTTTGACTCAGGTATAATATAATTGTTTTCTCCTGTTGCGTCAACGCATGGCTGGAGGAGCATTACTGTGTGTGATTGCTGTTGGGTGCCCTCAAGCTGGTTCCAACTCAGAGCAGCCCTACGCACAGCAGGACCAAACGCCGGCCAGGCCTACACAAGCCTCCAAGCTGGGAGCCAGGAACCAGGAGCCAGGAGCCAGGAGCCAGGAGCCACCGCTGTATTTGAACCCATTGTTGCACTTACCGTGCCACCCGTCTCACAGAGGCGCTTCCTCTCTTTTGCTGGCCCTCTGCTTTAGCAAACACAATGTTCTCGTCTACGGACTGGTCCCTTCTGATAACATGGCCAAAGTACGTGGGATAAAGTCTTGCCCTCCTTGCTTCTAAGGAGCGTCCTGGCTGTACTTATTCACTTATTCCAGGGCAGACTTGTTCATTCTTCCGTCAGTCCATGGGACTTTGAGTATTGTTCAGTAGCATCATCATGTAAATGCATTAAGTTCAGACTATCCCATGCTAGTTCATAAAAAATAACTTTGGATGATTTCTTGGCGATCATAATTCATGGTTGATTTATCTCTGTTCTTTGTCATCTCCAGTCAACTCCCATATGGTGTGTAGTTTCAGTATGAACCTGTCATGAAAGAGATTCACTACCTACCGTCGGTTCATAGGGGCAGTGTAAAAGCTATAGAAACACTTCACATCTCAATCTGTCAGAAACATGCGTATGCTAGGACCCTGGGTGCACAGGAGAGTCAGAAGATGGGCCAGACACTACTGAGCTAATAAAAAGACATACAAAATAGACGACTCAGTACTTACTTCACACCGAACCAAACCAGTACAGAGCATAATAGGACCCGAATAAGAGAGAGCGCAATCCTGGATAACGTTTAGCATTCTAGCCAGTTGGCAATCTCATGCTTTCCCTTACCCTTATCACTGCTGCCTTCCCCCATAGCAAGTATAAAATTTAAATCTGAAACTAATTTTATTTAGTTGTCACTCA
>NW_022103898.1:50291485-50293041 GCF_000313985.2 Echinops telfairi
TGGGTCATGAAATTCCACCCCTTTTCCTCATTGAATAGTGGGAAATTATTCTGATGATAGTTTTGCAAAAGCAGGCGAGAGAGTATGTCAAGGAAAATAATACGTGGCATGTCGTGAATGAGATTTTAGACCCAATATTTTTAGACAGCATTTCCCTCCGATGTGCTGTTATCTGCACCCTCCTTGCGGGGCTCCTAGTTCAGATGCGATTTCGAGTTAATAATATGGGAGGACCCAAATGACTCTCCCTTGTCTGTGAGGCTGTACAAAGGGAGAGAATGCAGGCACCAGGGAGTGCATAATAAAGAATGTGCCGAGTCATACATTCCTTGATTTCCTGCAGAGCTGTGAAAGTTCTGATGAATCCTTGAAAGATAAATAATAATGATTGTGATACATTCTTCTTTATTCCCAGCAGGGCTGTCAGGATTTGAACAGTACTTTTTTGCAATAGAGGCAACTATGGGGAGACTGAGAACCCCGGTTTCTTTAGGAATCTGAAAATAATTTCATAGGAAATGTTCTCTTTTCTCTGACTTGGCATCAGCCTGGGTAGTGCAACAAAACAAGGCCATTTTTATCATTAGAATGCATCACCAAAAGGATATCAATCATGATGGAATTTTTTAAAATATAAGAATACTTTAGAATTAGAATTGCCTAAAACATTGCCATGTAGACAGTTAATATTAATTTCATATGCATACCTGTGGTAGTTACATAATCCGCTGTCAATTTGGGACTGGAGAGGATTAAGAGTGAAAGGGTAGAGTCTGTTCTGTCAATCCAGTCATAGCCAAGGAGGCCTTTGTGTGGGCATGGCCTTCTGCTAAGGATTCTGGGAACTCTAACATTTCCTCCTTGGAGGTGGGAGACGCTTCTCTCTCTGCTCACTCCCTTGGAGACTCTCTACTGACAAGGCTGACTTCCTGCTACACATTTCTGAGGAGAAGCCACATGAAGTTACCCTGAGGCAGTGAGAGTTTCAGAGCTGAAGGAACCAGATGGAGACCCCTGCCAGCGCTGAGATGCTTACAATGCCACTGGATCCACAGGACTTCCAACCCACTGACCTGTGATCTTCCAGCATTCAGCATCATTGAATATGTTCCGTGAGTCTGAAGAGGACTTTATAGATTGGTAGCAGACATATGGGCTAATATTGGACTTATGGTCTTGATCTGGACTGGGCTAGGATGTTTTCTTAATAGTCTCACTATTCCATAGCTCTTTCATATAAAGCTCTTTCCTATACACATATACGTGTCTATGAATTTCTTTCTCTGGTCTACCCAGGCTAACACAATGCCTATACATACACACAATGTTGAATGGTATACGTGGCATCTTCCCCTATCTGCCAACATCCTAATATCCTTGTGGGGTATCAGCTCTATCCTCTTGTATATAATTTTGGCAATGTGGAAAATCTAGGTGTTAGAAGGTGATGCTTATTTCCCAGTTTTTATCTTTTTTTACATAACAGTGTTTCTCAGAATCAGGACTACAGCTTTGGGCCCAATAATATTGTGGTTGGTGTGTATGTGTGTGTGTGT
>NW_022103898.1:50294088-50295978 GCF_000313985.2 Echinops telfairi
CTAGATCTTGCTGTGAATATATTTTGTAGAAGTGATATTTACAATCATTTGACTTTAAACAAAGGTTACTTTGATAATGTAATAGGCCTATTGTAGTCATCTAAATCTGTAAGAGCAAAAACTAAGGTTTCCAGGAGAAGAAAGAATTCTGTCTCAAAACATTAACTCCAAAATCTCACCTGAGTTCTCAGCTTTCTGCCTTCACTACGGATTTCAGACTTTGGATTTCCTCATTATGTGAGTCAATTCCATAAGATAAATCATATATACAAGGAAGCTTCCAAAAATTGATGGGGGAATTATAGAACCATGGGATTTTCCCACAAAAGTTTTGAAGCCCCTTCATCATTGTGAGCCTTGGGAAGCCCCAGTGTGCTTTGATGAGGGTTCCCATTCATATGTGCAAGGGCTTGATCCAAGCAAAACTGGATTAAATCTATCTCGTTAATCAGTGGATGGCTGAAGATAAGCTCTCTCAGTTAGACACTTACCTTAATATCACTAGCGTGCCTTCAAAATAGAAGGCTCAGTCAAAAAAGTGGCTTTGAAGGGGATCTTTTGGACCACTTAAAATGCAAAGCAAAGCGGTTAGTTCAGTGGGTGATGGTGACCGTGTGGGGATATTACAAAAGGATGATCTTGAGAGATTTTCTCCAAGGATATAGGGCGAGCATGGAGACTTATTCCTAAGTTTTAAGAAGATTGTAAAGTACTTTCATGGGTGAGATAAAGACTATGAAAGTTGCACTTAATACCTCCCCCTACCCCACCCCCTATCATTAAGACAATGCCCCTGCTCATACTTCAAGAGCAGCAAGGGCATTCAATGGTGATTCTCTGAGAAACCTTTGTTCCTCCACTCTAAGCCTTGATCTTGTCCCTTATTATTTATTTTCGTTCCCCAAACCCAAAGTACTTCTTCCTACAGCTTCTTGCTGTAGCAAAGTAAGTGTTCTCCCCTCTGCTCCTCATATAGCTCCCTGTCTACCTCATATAGCTCCCCTCTGCTCCTCATATAGCTCCCTGTCTATCTCATATAGCTCCCCTCTGCTCCCTCATATAGCTCCCTGTCTACCTCACATAGCTCCCCTCTGCTCCTCATATAGCTCCCTGTCTACTTCATGTAGCTCCCCTCTGCTCCTCATATAACTCCCCAGTCTACCCAGCTGCTTGCTGCAGTCTTTGGAAGGGTTCGTTCCAAAGCAGTTAGGGTGCTGGGGTCAGGTAACCAGTGAAGAATCATGATGTACATTGCTGCATTGTCCGCATTCTGTAAGGCTTTTTCTCCTGGGCAATTACCTAATATATATATTTAAGGCATTTGTCTTTGTAATTTGCCATGTATCCCTTCCTTGATCTGGGTAAAACAGAAATACCCCATGATCAATGTAAAACTGCTCATCTACTTATCTTCATATAGAGCAGGGCCTCTGCTTCTGGTTGAAGACTTGTCTTCCTCTGGCTGGTCATTTTTCAACTAGCCAGATGTAATTTTGGTTGGGTCTGGATCTTGCATCAGGTTTATTGAACTTGGCATAGATTCTCAGCCAGACAACTGCACTTTTAAAGAAACAAAAATCAAAGATATGCTTTCCCTTCAGTGATAGCACACATCTTCAATCAAAGCTGTATTTCAGTTGTTCTATTTCAGGGGATTTCTCTTTGCTCAAATTCCATGTAAGAAAGTTCTAAAAGCATGAGAAAGAATACTGTAAGAATGACATGGGGGTGACTTCTGACCTCCTCTGACTTCACAAGGGGAAAGGAGTATCAAAATCAACATCAGCCCAAGGCCAGTTCCTCTGAGGTCAACCATAGCTCCACCCTCAAACTTCTTACCGACTCGGAGACCAGCTCTTGCTCTCATGGGACTCATCTCTGCTGGGCTCA
>NW_022103898.1:50296687-50298777 GCF_000313985.2 Echinops telfairi
AAAAAGGAAAATACAGTATGCTCTGCACTTAGGCTTCTGATAATATCTTTACTGGAGGCTTGGGGTTTTAGTGGTAATTTATTTAATGAAGTGGACTTGTGTGTGTGTATGTGTGTGTTACCTAGATAATAGACAAAGTTGTATTATATGGCTTGTTTTTAAGTTGTGTAGTTGGCATTAAACTAGTGTGAACTTCAGGTGGGTAGTTTATAAAGTCTTGGGATTTTAACTTGAAGTTCCAGGTAAAGGAAGGTCATCACAGCTCGAAGTAGCTTTTATCTCAGGTATATGGAGTAAGATTTAACATAATGACTGCGATAATTAAGTTTTGGGTCAACTTGGCTGGGCTACAGTTCTCAGTACATTGGCAGTAATCTCCCAGGAGAGGCCAGTCCCTGGAAAAGGGACATAACCTTGGTAAAGTAGAGGGGCAATGGAAAAAAAGGAAAACCCTTGACAAGAGGATTGACACAATGGCTGCAAGAATGGGCTGGAACATAGGAACAGTTCTGAGGATGGTGTAGGACTGGGCAGTATGACATTTTGTTATATATGGGGTCATTATGGGTCAACATGGACTCAGCAGCATCTCACAGCAACACCAAAGGCCCCATGACATGAGCTACCACAATATAATCAACTCAATGATGATTCTAAACAAAGCAGCCAGTAGTTGTGATTCTGTAATGCTACCCTCTTGATCAGGTCACAGACCTGATGTAATCGAACAAAAGATGGCTTGGGATAACATGAGTTACTGTTATGGAAGTAGACTGTGTGGGAAAAGATGTGACTTTTATTGGATCTGGAGCTTGCATCAGGTTTGTTGTCCTTTTGCCATATTGCTGGCAGATCAAAGGAGCCATCAGCAGAACTTCTGACCTTGGATTCATTTGACTTTGTATCCATCAGCTGTGGTCTACCTCCTTTATCTTCCTGGTTTCTGGTCCATCAGCACAGACAGCTACATGAGTGAGAAGCCTGTAGCTTAATGGCTGACTCATGGATGTGAATTGAAGTGAACTTACCAGTACCTACAACTGTGTGAACAATTTATGGATATAAATCCTAAGCTTAAAGCATCACTTGCTTTGCTTCTGTAGAAAACCCAGCCTAACACAATGGTCTTGTCTGATGATGGCTGTTTGGGCCCCAGAATGAAGGCAGCAGGGACTTGGCCATAAACTTCAAAGTAGATTGTAGTTGCAGGTGGGGCAACATTAATATAGAGAAAAATATTTGCTGTTAATGCTGTTTTTCGGCCAGAATTCTGGATCAAGATTTAGAACCACAAAGACTGCTGAGTACCACATGAACTCCACTAATGATTTCAAACTTTCAATGATCAGTGTCCAACGTCTTATGGTGGGTTTTCTAAAGAAGCAAAACCGGTGACACATATATGCATTTGTTGTTGGCTGTTGTTAGGTGCGTAGCAACACTTTGCACCACGAAATGAAACACTGTCCGGGTCCTGGGCCATCCTCACAACCATTCCTCTGCTTGAGCCCACTGTAGCACTCACTGTGTCAATTCATCTCATTTCACTGGTCCTCTACTTTGCCAAGCATGATGTCTTTCCCTGGGATTGGTTTCTCCAGACCATACGTCAAAAGAACACGAGACAAAGTCTCACCATCCTTGACTCTAAGGAACACTCTGGCTGTACTTCTTTCAAGAGAGGATCGGGTTGTCCTTTTAGTAGCCAGCACCGCAATTCAAACACATCAATTCTTCTTAAGTCTTCCTCATTCAATGTTCAACTTCCACAGCACATGAGGCAGTTGAAAATACAATGGCTTGTTTCAGGAGCACCTTAGTCCTCAAAGTAATATCCTTGTCTTTTAGTACTCTAAACAGATCATGTGCAGCAGATTTATGTAATGCAATTCATCTTTCGAGCTCTTGACTGCTATTTCCATGAACATTGATTATGGATCTAAGCAAGACAAAATCCTTAACAACTTGATCTTTTCTCCATTTATCATGATGTTACCTATTGGTCTAGTTGTGAAGATTTGGGTCTACTTTACATTGAGTTGTAATTAGCAAATGCTTCAATTCTGCCTCACATTCAACAAAGTAACTTT
>NW_022103898.1:50299905-50303200 GCF_000313985.2 Echinops telfairi
GAAGTAAGGAAATAATAAAAATTAATGAAGGAAACAATTAAGCTTGAAGAAAGCAAAGCATTCTCTAATTTTAAGATCATAGACGAAATTCTCAGCTGATGGAAAGGGGAAAAGCACCTTAAATCTTTAAAAGCACAATAAATGGATGTACTAAAAAGGAAAAGGGCATGCTTACAGGTCATATTTCTCTTCAAGATAATATTTGAAATAGAGGAATAATTTTAGTTATTCACAAAGAGTAAAAAGGCCATAAAAGCATTTAACGCAGAAAGAAAAGTGAGACCGTAAAGAGCAGGTTAAACATGTTCCACAAAGAGCAGGATTCAGAACGCACTGACTTTGAACTACAGAGCTAGTATCATTCAAGTGAAGCTACAACGTCAAAGTGATTGCCCTTTGGAAAGACTTTTGAAGAATAAGATGGCTATATCAAACAGTTATAAAATAGAGCTATTTGGAAAGGAAAAACAAAGAAGGCCAATAATGAAATTCCAAGGTGTTCTTGCTGATTTTTCAAAATGATAGTTATTGTCCACAGACTTGCAGGTGTTATCTGTGCCTTCAAGAAGCATACTCCAGGAAGTTTCATTATTATGAATCCAAAGTAAAGTACAGACTAAAAACAAAACAAACCAAACTCACTGCCATCGAGTCATTGCTGACTCCTAGTGACCCCGTGTGGGTTTTCCGAAACTGTCCCTGTTTACTGGAGTAGAAAGCCCAGGCTTTCTCCTGCGCAGCTGCTGTGGTTTCCAACTGCCGGCCATGAGGACCCCGTCCAATGTGTAAGCACCACAGACAAGAGGAGGCGTACTCCAAGGATGTGGGCAGGGCAATATTAGAGATGCAGGAAGACAACATCTTGACAACTGCTTGGCATAAACATTAGACTTCACTGGTTCCTGGGACACAAGCTTAGACACTTTGACAGTGGCATTAGTTGAGGAATTTACTAAAGACAATTTTGAAGTTGAGCAAATGTGCATACCAAATGAAAGTGTTCCTCATGCAAGTTTCACAAGATAAAAATATTTTATAGAAGAAAGCAGACAAAGTAGCCACGGACTTATTAGCAGGACAAGTAAAGGCTCTGTAGATTAGCGTAGTACAGAAGCATCCTAACAGAGATTCTAGGGAAGAGATGAAAATAAAGGTGTTTTGCAAAATCTGAGAATAAAATAATAAAAGTTGGTCACTGACTATTCCACCACAAAAAAACTTCATCTTTGCAAGGAAAGAGTAATGATATAATATGCCTCCTAGGAATTTGCTCTACAGATAATGATGGCATACTCTTCCAGATAAATGGAGTGAGTAAAGCAAAGAAGCCTAGGATAAAAGTCACAATTGAAAAATTGCAATTAAGACAAAGGAGAGGTCAGGTTACACATATAAAGCTTCTGATGCATAATACATACTACATGCATATTAGAAGAGGTTGTTAAACCAGGCAAGCTTTAAAAATACTTAATATATTTCCACTTCTTGGGAAAAGCAGCTTTAAAAATAAGTAATATCCATGGTAAGATGGATAAAATAAAGAATGCTACTGAAGAGGCAAATAAATATATATCCTACATCAATAATAACTTTCTACATAACAGTGAGTGCCAAAATTTAGTGACTTAAAACAACATAATTTATTACTTCTATTATATTTTATTCCTATATTGTTTATTATATTGCCTTATGTAAGAAATTGATCACTATCTAATCATCATAAAGATAGTCTTTTGTATTTTTGTTTAAAAGTTTTTTCTTCATATTTATTTTCCACCAAGCATTTTCTTTTCCTTATTCCTTTCTCCCTTACCTCATCCCTTTCTTTTTCTCTCCATCCTTCCCTCCTTCTTTATATCACGCCCTTCCTTTATTTGAACACATGCACACATTGCAATTCTACTTATAAAAGTCATAACACCTAACATTCTTCACGTATTCTACAAGCATTCTAACCACCCACCTCCAAATTATTTCACAACCATTGACTCGCTGTCTCTAAATTTCTCATCTTTACAGTTGCAGTAATCACTTTGATATCACACAGATAGCTTTTTTAAAGAACAGGAGGCTTAAGGCAGATCCACTTTACTTTTTAAGATCAACCACTTTTCTGGTTGTTCAAAGGAGATTTCAGATTTGGTTCATGGCTTAACATGTAAAGATTATCTCAAAGTCAAAGCAAAACAAACCACTGCTACAGAGATGAGCAGTGCGCATACTGACTCTACAGAGTGGACTGGAATTGCTCTATAGGGTTTCCAAGTCTATACATTGATGTGAGGAAACAGCCTCATATCAATCCCGTGAATGCCTAGGGGCTTCAAGCACTGACTTTTCAGTTAGCAGGCCAACTCAACCCACTATGCCACTCGGGTTCCTTTAAGCATTAAAGATTATTTCAGGACAACAGTTCCAGGTGGTCATCCAGTCTCAATGGTTCTAGAAAATCTGGAACTCACTAAGAATTTGATATTGTGTTCCATATGCTTACCCATTTCTATTTGGATTATTTCGTAGTTTCATTTACTTTGCCAAACACCTGGGGGCACTATTAACCCAGAACTCAGTTCACGCACTGCCATTGAGTTGATTGTGACAAGCAAAGAATGCAATGTACCAGCATGAAGCAGGGAACCAATAGAGAGGTCTGAGGGGCCAGCCCCAATCCTAACTATGTGGACAGCCCCCTCTCCTTGCAGAACAATTCACTTCAGAGGACAGCACTGAAGCTACAGCTCAGGGAGAGGGACTTGTCTGATCAGAGCACACAGAAGCAAATGAAGGGGGAGGAAGAGAAAGTGGGGCACATACTGGCCAACCAAGCCCTGAGGATATTCCCACGCAGAGCAGTCAATGCACAGAGAGGAACAAAGGGCCAGTCCCATTAGGAGACAACACCTCCCTCACTGATCCATAGCCCTACAGGGGACAACACTGGAGACACAGTACGGAAATGGAGCCCAATCTGACCCCACCACAGAGAAGAAAAAACAACAGAACAGCAAGGGGAACAGAGCAACATACTCCCTAGGCAATACCAAAAATAGACTTTGGGGCCAGGGCGGCAACTCATCAGACTTGACTGGAAAACACTCCTAAAGGTCAACAAACAGACCTTGAACTATTTACAGGTTTTGCTTTTTTTTGTCTTTAGTTTTCTTTTGTTGCTGTTGGTGTTTTGCTTTCTTTTGTTTCTTTGTTTTGCTCTGTCTTGTTTTTTGTGAATGTTATTAACTCTGCAGGTATATCTCGATAAGAGAGATGGGATAAACAATCTGGAGGAGAAAACAAC
>NW_022103898.1:50304392-50312351 GCF_000313985.2 Echinops telfairi
AAAAATGAGGAGCTGATACCAAGGGCTCAAGTAGAAAGAAAATGTTTTGAGAATGATGATGGCAACAAATGCACAAATGTGCTTGACGCAATGGATGTGTGTATGGACTGTGATAAGAGTTGTATGAACCCCAAATAAAGTGATTTAAAAAAACACCAGGATAGAACTTCCCCTGGGAGCTTTTGAGATTACAAATCTTTACAGAAGTAGAGAGCCTCATCTTTCTACCACAGAGCAACTGATGATTTCGAGCTGCTGAAATGGATGTTAGCAGCCCAATGTATAACCCAATATGCCTGGTGGTCGTGTGGCCTAGGCATTGGGCTATGCAGTCCATGCCCTGGATAGAGGGCAGCCATGTTTGACCACCTCTGGTTTCCCTATTGCCACAGACAAAGGTCAGACATGCCTCAATGCTTCATCCTTCTTTCCCTATTCTGACACCAACCTACCATTCTCTACTCTACGCTGGGGTCAGGAATCCATTGCAATGGCCACTCAGAACTCACAGACAATACTTGCAATTATTTGGCTTTATTAGAAAAGTTAAGTTTATTAGTAAAGTTCCAACAGTCAGTTTGTTGTTCTGTGGGAGCTTGTGTGTTGCGGTGATATACTGGAAGCTATGGCACTGGTATATCGGATGCCAGCAGGATCATCAAAAGTGAACAGGTATTGGTCATTTTGAATCAGAAGATCATACAATTTCTTATGGTAGGAAAAACACAATCAAGGGGAATGATATGGCAGTCCTGGTCAGAAACTGTCTTACCCAAACCATCATGAATACAATGCTATCTGTGATTGGATCATATCTATCCGCCTTGAAGGAAATCCAATCAACACAAAATTAAAATTTATGCACCAACCACAAAAGCTAGTGATCAAGAAATTGAAGAACTCTACCAATGACTTCAGTCGGAAATTGATCCAACATGCAATCAAAATGCATTGATAGTGCTTGGTGATTGAAATGCAAAATCTGGAAATAAAGAAGGAACAGTAATTGGAAAATATGGGCTTGGTGACAGAAATGAAGATGGAGATCTCATGATAGAATTTTGCAATGCCACCAAATTGTTCATAGCAAATACCTTTTTCAACAACACAAAAGCTAAGTATACACATGGACTTCCACAGAGGGAGTACACAGAAATCAAATTAACTGCATCTCTGGGATGATATAAGAGAGAACATCAATATCAGCAGCTAAAGTCAGACTGGGCTGACTGTGAACAGCAGAACATCAAGTACACAAGAGTCAAAATATGACCTTGTTTAGATCTCACCTGAATTTTGAAAACATCTCAAGGACAGATTTGACACAGATTTGACACATCAAACACTAAAGACAGAAGACATGATGGACAAAGGACATCAAGACCATCATTCATGAAGAAAGTAAAAGTTCATTACAAAGACAGGAAGGAGAGAAAAGATCAAAGTGAATGTCAGAAGAGACTATGAAACTTGCTCTTAATTGTAGAGTAGCTAAAGCTAAAGGATGAAGTCAAGGAGCTGAATAGAAAAATATGACAGATACATTTCAGAAGGTATATCAAGAAGACTAAGACAAACATAACATAAGCAAGGACCTAGAATAAGAAAAACAAAAGGGAAGAACAAGCTCAACATATGCACAGCTGAAAGAGCTTCAAGAAAAAAACTCACAGCTCAAGTTGCGATCTTGAAAGATTCTGTAGGCAAAGTATTGACTGATGCAGGAAGCATCAAGCGAAGCTGGGAAGAATATACAGTCACTGTACCAGAGAGAACTAGTTGGCAGCCCACCATTTCAGCAGGTAGCAAATGAGCAAGAAGGTAGCATATGGTGCTGAAGGAAGAAGTTCAAACTACACTGAATGCATTAGCTGAAAACCCGGGTCCTGGAATTGACAGAATATCCATTGAAATGTTTCACCAAGCTGAAGAAGCATTGGAAGCACTCACTTGCCTATGCCAGGAAATTTGGAAGACACCTACCTGGCCAACTGATTGGAAGAGATCCGTATTTATGCCCATTCCATAGAAAGGTAACCCAACAGAATGTTCAAATTATAGAATGATATTATTGATATCACACACATATAAAATTTGGGGTAAGTTCACCCAGCAACAGTTGTGGCGGTACTGGACATGGAAATGCCAAAAGTTCAGGCTAGATTCAGCAGACGAAGTGGAACAAAGGATATCATTGGTGATGTCCAATGGATCTTGGCTTAAAACATTATCCAAAAGTTATTTACTTGTGTTTCATTGATTATGCAAATGCATTTGACTATGTGGACCATATTAATCTGTGGGTCACTTTGAGAAGAATGGGAATTCCAGAACACTTCATTGTGCTCATTTGGAATTTGTACATGGATCAAGAGGCATTAATTAAAATCAGGAAAGGTGTGTTCCAGGATTTTATCTTCTCATACATTTGTTCAAACTATATGCTGAGCAAATCATCAGGGAAGCTGGATTATATGAAGAAGACTGCAGCATCAGGATCGGAGGAAGGCTTAGTAACAACCTGCGATATTCAGATGAGACAACTTTGCTTGCTAAAAACAAGGAGCCATTGAAGGACTTGCTGATGAAACCAAAGATTGCAGCCTTCAGTAGGGATTACAACTCAGTGTAAGGAAGACCAAAATCCTCACAACTGTACCAATATATAGCATCATGATAAATGAAGAAAAGGTTGAAAAGTGTCAGACTTTGTCTTGCTTGGATCCACAATCAATGCTCATGGAAGCAGCAGTCAAGAGATCAAAGGACAAATTGCATTAGATAAACCTGCTGCACAAAACCTCTTTAGGGCGTTGAAGAGCAAGGATGTCATTTTGAGGACTAAGACACATGAAAATTGGACATTGAACAAAGAAGACCATACAAGAATAGATGCAATTGAATTGTGGTGCTGGAGAAGAATATTGAAAGTACCGTGGACCGCTAAAGGGAAGAACCAATCTGTATCTGTATCTCTAAGACCAGAATGCTCCTTAGAGCCAAGGATGGCAAGACTTGGTATTACATACTTTGGACACATTGTCAGGAGATACCAGCCCCTGAAGAAGGACATTATGTTTGATAAAGTGAAAGTTGGTGAAAAAGAGAAAGGCCCTCGATGAGATGCATTGACACGGTGGCTGACTTAACAGGCTCAAGCATGAAACAATTGTGGGGATGATGCCAGACCATACAAGCGTTTCATTCTGTTTGGCACAGGGTTGCTATGAGTGTGACCTGAATTGATGGCTCCTACCAACAACATTAGGAAAGTTAATAGGTTATCACTCAGGACCAGTAAACAGCAAGGATGCAGACATTGATCCACAAAACCACTCTCCTCAGCTAGGAGCCAACTTTCTCTCTGGTTCTAAGTCTCCCAGCCACATGACCTCTGGCCTCTCTTTGATCGACCAGCCCACCTGTTGCTCTACCTCACTGTCCATCCCATCGTCTCCACACTGCTCTTTATTCTCTTTCTCATTGCCCTGTGCAGTCTCTGGTGCCTCTTGGCTTGGCCTCTGCCACTTCAGACAGAGATCTGGAACGAGCTCTTCTGATAGTCCCGCAATTTCTCTCTTTTGTTGAGATGGTTCTTACACGCAGAAGAATAGCTTTGATAGACCTATGTTTTTTGTCTTTTAGTCAATCATATTCACAAGGAAAATTAAAGACTACGTCTTACAACCTCTAGTAACATGGAGTCCAACAGTGTACCTAAGGAAACAAAGGGTATGGCTTGTTTCATACTCTGTACCAGCGGTTCTTAACCTGTAGGTCGCGACCCCTGGGGGGGGGGCATCGAATGATCCTTTCACAGGGGTCACCCAATTCATAACAGTAGCAAAATTACAGCTATGAAGTAGCAACAAAAATAATTTTATGATTGGGGGGTCACCACAACATGAGGAACTGTATTAAAGGGTCACGGCATTAGGAAGGTTGAGAACCACTGCCCTCTACTAAGGTCAAGACTTAACCCTACCTTAATCTTGTCCATCTATATAGCAGAAAACACCTCCTAAACATGATTATAGCCACAGGCATAAAGTCAAAGAATTATAATATGCCACTTAAGAAATTGTGACTAGAAGGGCCATATTAAATCTCCGGATGTGAATGCTAAGGCTTGGTGGCTGTTCAAACCTACCAGCATCCCTGTGAAAGAGAAATGAGACTGTCTCACCCTAGAGGGATTAATAGCAGTTTTGTCCAAAGTGGGTGGTATCACTTCCTGGGAGTTGCTGGAACAATGCAGGAGGCTGCAAAAGCAGATACCTATACTTTATCCTGTCTTATGGACAATAATACAAACATTTTAATTTCTGGAGGTGGGCCCTAAGTTTCTTTTTTCTTTTTCTTTTTTCCTCATAAGTGTTCCTGGGAACCTATGCTTAGCAGTGTCTGAAATTCTACGGTCCCTGTGTGTCACAATCTATAGGACAGCAGTGGGCTTCATTTGTAATAAAGGGTTTCAGAATGGTACAAAGGATTGAGTGACTACTAGTTGAAAGATTTTTGGTTCACTACTACCCTGAAACGCCTCAGAAGACAGGCCTGGTGATTGCCTTTCCTAAGGTCATGACCTTGAAAACTCTACGGAGGAGTTCTGCTGTGGACACATTGGGTCCACCATGCGTTGTCATTAACTCAAGGACAAGTAAACACAAACAAAAATGCATTTATTTCTCTACTTGAGGTTTCCTAAACCAGGAGGTAATATAGAATTCAAATTCTTATGATGGGGTGTTTTGGTTTTGATTCTAAGATGACATTTAAAAAACACACAAACCCATGCTTCTGCTAGATTTACAATTCAAATGGACAAGTTCATTTGTCATCCTTTGGGTGGCCTATGAGGGGACTTCAAGAAGTTTTTGGAAAATTGCCATTATCTTTTAATTCCGTTTTTCCCTTGAACTTTTGAGTCCCCTGCTGACTCCTCTTTTACTTTTAGAGGCATTATCTTGTGGAAGCATCTCTGCTCCACCATCTCACTTTCCCCAGGATGCGCTCCCTTCCACCACGATCGCAGTGAAAGGCAACGGACCTTACAACTCTGTGGCCTCTACTTGTGCTTTCACTTTGCCTTTCTGGCCTCCGAAATTGTGCTGTACCTTTTAGTTAGTTCCATTAAAGATTAAAACGTAGCTGTGAGTGTGAGAATGGTTTTGTAACAAGGAAGCAGAGATAATAATAAGGCCAAAGCAATAGGTCCTGTTGACATAGAGTATTTTTTTTCTCTGCAACAGAAATGACAAAGAGAGAATTGGGGTACAAGGCCATTAACTAGAATTTTGAGACAAAGAGAAATGAAAGAATCCGAACTTCAAGTTTTGCTATCACTGGACAGTAGTCGACTCAGAGAAGGATTGACAATAAAGATAATGAAGCTGAAACTTCAGAGCTTCTCTTTTGAACAAACCCTTTTCAGGGTCCAAGAAGAGCCCCTAGCAATATGTTCATATAATCACTATAAAAGTAAGATATTTTGAAGCAGTTAGTGTCTCTTTATGCTGAAATTTATGCTACCACATTTCCCCTCCTTTTGAGTGTATTAGAATATCTACAGATATTTTTTGGAATCTGACTGATGGGCATTTGAATTGGGAATCCTTTAAACTGTGGATTGGAGACATTTACCTTATTGCTTCCCATCACCTTGTAGGAGTGGTTTTCATTATGCCAACCTACCTGGCACCATTACATGAAGGCTCAAAGCTAGAGGTTGAATGCTCATGCCATACAGATAATAAAATACATGCTCCAACATGAGAAGGAAACTGAAAGTGGAGCAGACACCAAGTTGGAAGTATAAAGAGTCATGCCTTAGTGCCGGAGAATCCTTTTTCTCAGGAGACATGCACGCTTGTTAGCAAGAGTACAATGCTCACTGAGGCCTCGTCATAACAGAAGCGCTTTGATATAAAGAATATGCTTAGAAATGTAATCTGTGCATTTGTAGTTAAAAATACATGCTGTATTTTTATGCTTTTTGATAAAATTATATGTAACAGAACTTAGCAGATTTCAATGCTAACATGCATAAAATTTCATATTTTATGCATCTCAATAATCCTTTAAAACAGTTATAATAGCCATATTTTGGATGGTGTAGGATATGGAAATATATATTATAGGGAAATAAATTAAAAAATAAGTGTTTCTGGGTGACAGTGTGGGGGAGGGAGGGGGTAAAGGAGAGCTGATACCAAGATGTTCAAGGAGAAAGAAAATGTTTTGAAACTGATTGTGGTAGCAATTGTACAATACTGCTTGATGTGATTGAACTATGGAATGTTATGATATTTATAAGAGCTCTCAATAAATGATTAAAAACTTAAAAATAATAACATTTAAAAAGAAAGAAAAATAATAGAGGAGTAATTGAATTATCTTTTCCTATAGGAACTAGCATTACTTAATTGTTCAAATATAAGGAGAGGATCAAAATGTATGCAGCTAAAAGGTAAAAAAAAAGAGTGTTAAAAAGTTTTAGTTCATTGACAAAAAAATTAGAATGTTATTTTCCTGAATTTATTGATGTTATGGCTTTTTGACATTTTTACAATTTCAAGGTTTAATTTTCCATTATTTAATCTAAATAAATGATTACCTTTAAGTCTAGTTTTATTTTTGTAAGGTTTGTGATCTTTACCTTCCACCTCCTCTTTTAAGATATCAACCGTGTTTATTTATTTATTTTTTAAAACATTTTATTAGGTGCTCTTACAGATATTATTACAATCCATAGTTCCATTATATCAAGCATAATTGTACAATTGCTGCCCTCATCATTTTCAATACATTTTCTTTTCTTCTTGATCTCCTTGATATCAGTTCCCCTTTACCCCTCCACCCCCATCTTTCCACCCCCCTAAACTCTCAGTATATTATATATTAATAATAATAATAATAATTGTTGCCTTAACTTACATGATCCCATGTATCCATTCTTCTTAAATTTTGAGGTTCGTTACCTTCGAGTGGGGCTATATAGTCATCATAGCTATCTGTTCCCCCTCCCCCCATTCTTCCCATATCCCCAGTAAGTCAATACTCTCCTTATTGTTTCTGAGAGATAGTACACCCCACCCTGGCACACCAAGCCCTGATGACGACATTACTGCCTGGAGCAGCTGGCCCGAAGGTAGGACAGTAGAGTCGGCCCTAGTTCGAGACATGATGTCTCCTTCCTAGATCACAGACATATAGAGGGCAGCACTGAAGATACAGTGCAGGGAGGGCGGCCAGTCTGACCTCTCCACAGTGGGGCAAACCAAGAGGGGAGTACAGCTGAACAACAACGGGAACAAATCCACGAAGACCCGTAGGAGCCCCTGAAAGTAGACTTCTGATTCAGGAGGCAGCACTTGGCACCTCAACTGGACTGGTAGGGGCATAGTCACAAAGGCCAACAGTTAGACCTGGAACTATTTACATGTGTATTTTTATTATTAATTCATTTATATTATTATTTTTATGTCTATCTGATGTAGGCAGGTTGTTGAATCAACAAAACGAGCAGAAACAGAGTACAGCTTAAAGAGGTTTAGTAAGTTCAAACCCAGACTCAGCACTGAGGGACCACATCGGACTCTGTCAAGTGTCAAGTGTGGACCCTGAGCTTCGACCTAGGATAAGGTTTTATAGGCATAACACCCACAGGTGTCATTTTTTAAAAGGGCGAACTTTGCATTATCTTTAACTTGCAGTTTTTCCAAAAAGCTGCTTGTACCAGCATGTGGTTTTTCTAAAAGCTACAGTGTACAGAAGTGGAATATTTTGCAATAAGACTAACATTTGCACAAGGTTGGGTACATCCTGAGTCTACTATTCCTATTTCAGACCCAGACTCAATTTAACTTCCTTCTCAGACATCTGCATAAAATGGACAGGTTAAGCAATCCCAAGGAGGCAGCAAAGGGACCAATGGTTGGGGGTGGGTGTGGGCATGGG
>NW_022103898.1:50313583-50330282 GCF_000313985.2 Echinops telfairi
CCCAAATGCATCTGTAAGACAATTGGACAGTCCCTCACAGAGGTGCCACGCGGAAGGGATGCAATATCCAGGATTCAGTAGAGCACTGATGAAACACACAACTCTCTTCTAGTTCTTTAAAATTTCCTCCTCCCACTATTATGGCCCTAGTCTTTCAATGCACAAAATTCAATTGTTTCTTTAAAACAAATAACTTGCGTAGAATTCTCAATATACATTTAAAACTTACCTAAGTCTGCTTCCAGATACAAACAATTCACTGATTACTGTGTTGTTGCTAGGTGCCTTCAAGTCATTTCTGATTTAAAGCAACCCTCTGAACAGCAGAACAAAACACTACCAGGTCCTGCCCCATCCTCGCAATTGTTCCTATGCGTGAGCCCATTGTTGCAGCCATCATCGGCTCATCTTGTTTCGGGCCTCACTCTTTGTCATTGTTCCTCTCCTTTACCAAGCATGTCGTCTTTTCCCAGGGGCTTGTCTCTCCTAATAACATGTCCAAAGCACATGAGATGAGTATTACTTGGAACAAACATTTATCTTCTAGATAAATTAAGATGTGCTGCTTCTTTTTGTCTCCAATGCCTTTTCTGACAACATGTTAAATGTCTTTCACATTTCTTCCAGAGGAATGTCTGTCTGTGATAAAAATCCTTCTGTTTTTGTTTGTCTGAGGAATTCTCTGTTTCTCCTTACATTTGAGGAATAATTTCACTGAATTTGGAATTCTGAATTGCTGGTGGGTTTCTGGTAATGCAGCGAAGTGAAATTACTTGGTGAGTCTCTTCCATCAGTAGTCTGTAGAACTTCCAATTGATTGAGTGGGAGAATGCAAATAAGGTGTAGAGAACTCTAAGAAGGGGATTAGTCCGTTTGCCCCATTCCTCTGGGTATAAGTGAGAGATCTCCAAAGAGGAAAAGAAAGAATCTCAGGACCAGCACAAGGAGGAGCTATGCTTGTTCAAGATCTTTGTGTGAAGATGTGGCTAATGAAGGAGCTATGGAAGCTGCAAAAACTCGTCGACAGAACTCCTGGCTTCCTGGCCCTTGGAATGAGTAATGTGGAATGTCTTGGGAGGAGGCTGGCTTGCAAACTGAGGTGTTCTTTAGGAATTTGTCAGCACCAAAGGAGTTTTGTAGCAGTTGACCAAGCAGGGCAGAGGCCAAGGGCCCATGTAGCGGACAGGTTCAGGACCAGCGGGAGACATACCTGCCAGCATGGCTGAAAAGAGCCTTGGTTGCAGATAAATGGACTGTATTCTTAATATTTTCGGATCTTGACTTGATGTAACCTGTTAACTTTGCTCCTAAGCCCCTATAATCATGAGTATTGTCTTTTGGAATAGATTATTGAAACCATTAGAGAAGTAGAATGTCGTAGAGGGGATGGTGGATGTCAGATTGGGGTAAAGGAAGGTGGAGAGTGGAGGCACACCTGACTTCTGCCTCATCGGAGTCATTCTTGAGCACATGTAGTGTTGGATTCTCCTTGTCCTTTGTGTAGCCAGAAGAGGTCAGACATGGACCCTATGACACTTCCTCATGGTAACTCTTACCATTTTTCTTACCCATCTTCTTTCATCTTGTATTTGGTTTGCTGTAGTTTTAATATGGCAGCTTGGTGTATACTTGGAGTATTTGCCCTTCCTCATGCTCTCTGACTTCTTAGAGTTGCTGTTTTGTGTCTGTCATTAGTTTTGGAACGTTCCCAGATATTATCACTTCAAATATATCTTCTTACATTCATTTTTCTTCTGAAATTCCAGTTATTCATATCATATACATTTTGAAATTGCCCCACAATTCTTGGGTATTTTGTTTTGCTTTGCTCTCTCTTTGTATTTTAGTTTTGTAAACTTCTATTTACATATCTTCAAGCTCATTATTTTCCTCAATATACCATCCAGTTTTCTGATATGTCCAATCAATGTATCTTTTATTCCATTATACTTTTAAAAATTTAGAGTAACTGAATTTGGTATTTCCTGTTTTCACCTTTCTGCTTATACTAGGTATTTTTCTTTTATGAGTCAAGCATAAAAGAGGAACTCTTTTTTTTTTTTTATAACCCTAACATATGAATTACCCAAAAACCCCAAATCAAACCAATTGTCATTGAGTCAATTCCAAGTTATAGTACGTCTACAAATTATGGAAGCAAACAACCTCATCTTTATCCTGAGGAGTAGCTGATAGCTGTGAATCACTATCTTGCAGCTATAAGTGCAAAGCTTACTTGGGTAAGTGACACAGTAGTTGTTTTGAATACCTTGTCAGATAATTCCAAAATCTGTGTCTTATCTGAGTCTGGCTCTGGTGTTTGTTTTACCTCTTCAGATACTTACCGTATTTCTTGTAAAAGTTGTTGTTATTGTTATTAAACACTAACACAATATAGCACATAATAGAAACTGTGCGGTAAACAGAAATTTAATATGTGTTCTAAGAGTAGACTAAGATTTCACTTGTGTTTATTGTTACCTATGGGTGTTAAATATCATCAGGTTCACCCAATGTGAACAGATTCTAGCTGAGCTTCCAGAATAAGCACAATCTATGAAAAAGGAACAGGCTGTCAACTTTTGAGTGATTAGCCAATGAAAACCTTATGACTAGCAGCTGAACATTGTCAGATATACTGCCAAAAGATGGAATAGGCTGTCCACTTTGAAGTATTAGCTACTGAAACCCTTATAAACAGCATTGTGACATATAGTGAGGGAAGATTAAGGAATTCACAGTGTGACTGGAGAGTCCACAAGGATGATGTGATTGGAGTTAAACTTTCAGGACTTGCATTTGCTGACAGGGCACTGTTCTAAATGAGAAGAAATAGCTGTAATTATCCAGTAATAATCAGAATGTGGAATGGGCAAAGTGTGAATCTAGGAAAATTGAAACTTGTCAAAAATAAAATGAAACACATAAAGACTGGTATCCTACGTGTGTTAGGTTAGGTTGTCTAGAGAAATGACATTCATACATGCATAAGAGTTGTAAGTCCAGAAGTCATTTTACAACACGATGTCATCCCAGTCCAGTCCGACTAAAGGCCAGAAGTCCATTTGCTAGCCAAGGCCCTCTTCAGACTATGGAGTTGCAGGCCAGTGATGCCAAGAGGTGAAGCAAGAAGCAGGGAGCTCACAGTCTGGTGGGTACAGAGTTATTTGATCCAAGGTTGGTGGTAACATAACAGGGTGCCCAAAGCATTCAGGGCCCACATGTGACTGTCCTTGAAGCAGGAACAGAGCCCCAGAAAGCAGGAAGATGAAGGGGTAGAGAGAAAAGAGTGGTCCTCAGTCTGTCTCTTCTAAAAAGGCACACCTCCCAGGAAGATTCATTGGACTTTGACCTGATTCAAAGGCTGGGCTCCACCCCTCTACAAGTGCCAGTTGAGATAAAATGTTATTACCACCTTAGGCATAAGTAAGCTGAAATAGATTTAGTGTAGACCATCTTGAATCAGACAAGCATATGGTTTACTATGCCAGGAATGATGGATTCAAGAGGAATGGTACCACCATTAATCATAGAAAAGAACATTTCAAGATCTATCTTGAACTATAATGCTGTCAGTTATAGGATAATATCTATATGCCCTCCATGAAGTCCAGTTAATACAATTATTATTCAAATTTATGCACCAACCACTAAAACTAGCGATGAAAAATTCTACCAATATTTTCAGGCTAAAATTGATCAGATTGGTGGTCAGGATGCATTGATAATTATTGACATTTGGGATGTGAAAGTTGAAAACAAAGAATAATAGTTATAAATATGGCTTTGATGATAAAAACTAAGCTGGAGATTGCAGGATAGAATTTTGTAAGACCAATAGCGTCCTCATTGCAAATATCTTTTTTTCCCCAATAATATAAATCATGACTATACACATATACTGGCAAGATGGAACAAATAGGAATCAAAGTGGTCACATTTGTGAAAGAGACGATAAAGAAACTCAGCATTAACATCCAAAATTAGGCCAGGGCTGAGAGTGAAACAGACTGTCAATTGTTCATATGTAAGTTCAGGCTGAAGTTGAAGAATTTAAAACAAGTCAACAAGAGCCAAAATATGACCTTGACTATATACCATCTGATTTTGAAGACATCTCAAAAATAGATTTGACTCATTGAACATTAATGATAGAAGACCTGGTGAGTTATGGGATGACATCAAGAACATCATCCATGAAGAAAGCAAAAGGTCATTAAAAACATGAAAGATCAAAGTGGATGTCATAAGAGAGTCTAAAACTTACTTTTCAATGTGGAGTAGCTGAAGCAAATGGAAGAAATGATGAAGTAAAAAAGCTGAACAAAAAATGTCAAAGGGAAGCTCTAGAAGATAAAGTATTATAATGCAATGCACAAAGACCTAGAGTTCGAATGCCAAAATAAAAGGGCATGCTTAGTATATTTCAAGCTGAAAGAACTGAAGAAAAATGTAAAACAGTTTTAATATTAAAGGACAATATTGAAGAATTCTAGCAAGATATTAAATGATGCAGGATCAATAGAAGATGGAAGGATTACACGGAGTTCTTATATCAGTAACCACTAGTCTGTATTTAAGCATTTCAAGAGATACAATATGATCAAGAACCAATGGTAATGCAAAAAGAAGGCAAAGCTCTCATGAAGGTATTAATGTAAAAGTCTCCAGGATTTGATAAAATATCAATTGAAAAGTTTAACAAGTTGATAAAGCACTGGAAGCACTCATTCATCTATGCTAAGAAATGTGGAAGACCACTACCTGGATAACCTACTGGAAAATAACCATATTTGTGTCTGTTACAAAGAAAGGTGACTCAAGAGAATGCAGAATGATGACATAATACCATTAGTATCACATGCAAGTACAATGCGATAGTTAAGATCATTCAACAAAGCGGCAGCAGGACATCAACAGGGGCTGCAAGAAATTCAAGCTGGCTTGAGAAAGGGACAGAGCACTGGGGCTAGTATTGCAGACGTCAGAGGCATCTCGTTGAAAGCAGAGAATCCCCCAAACATAGTCACGTGTGTTTTATTGGCCATGCAATGGCATTTGACGGCATGTGTTATAATACATTATGAGTAACATTGAAAAGAATGGGAATTCCAAAACACGCCTTTGTGCTCGAGTGGAACCTGTTTAAGGACTATGCGACATTCCTATAAGCAAGGGAATACCGTATGTCACTTTGAAGAATAAGGTGAATCTGACCCAAGCCAGGGCATTTTCAATCACTTCCTATGCATGTGAAAGTGGGAGTATGAATAAGTAATAGTTAATGCATAAATATTTTTTCTGTCCTATAGAATTGCTGAGTCAAAACAACTTAATGACACTTATCAACAACACAGTGAAAGAATTTCACAGCCCAGACTCTGTGAAAGAAGGAATTGTTGGGGAAACATAATATGACATGGGAGACACAAGCAAGACCTGAAGCCTCTGGTACCTACAACTATTAGGTGGCATCAAGTTTGTTCTGGTTTGTAATACCCTATGCAAACAACATGAAACATGAAGCAGTGCACAGTCTGGCTCGCGGCTCGGTGGAGTCTGGTGAAGTGATGCATGGCCTGGCAGCCCATTCCCCAGTCCCTCACAGCCCGTGAGGAGCAGTGGAGAGTAGATTTTTGGTCCAGAATGCATCCCTCTCCCACTTCTAGCCTATCACCAGAACACAGAGGATTAGCAACACGGACCCTAGGATTCCCTGGCCTACTCCAGCCTCACTACCTCAGTCCCACACATGGCCACTACCCAACGACTGGTACCCCTCAGTCTACCACTGAACCCAGAGTTCCTCCCCACCCGCCACCCACAATAGCAGTGGCAGCAATAGCACGTGGCAGCAATAGCTGCCCCCCACACATGGCACCAATAGCTCGCACGTGGCAGCTATAGCTGCCCCCACCGGTGTGAGGGATCTCCACCCTGAGGAGGCTTTCCCTCAGCATCTGCACCAGCGGCAGTGGGGTTGTTCCCGCTTTCACTCAGCAGCCCCTCCTGTGGTAGAAATGCATCCCCACCATTGTCTTCTATTAGGTGCCTTTAAAAAAATAAAAATAAATAAAGCTGCAAATCATGGCCTGACAGCCCAGACCAACTCAGCCCAGGGGCATACATACACTCACGAGCCTCACTCCAGTCTTTGAGACCCCCTCATTGCCATTGGCCATTAAGTCACCATGGAACCCTGCCTACACAGCAGTCTGACCCACCACCATAGTAGGCCACAGGCAGCCCTCAATAACACCCCTACCAATCACACAGAGAAAGAGCTCAGGGCCCCTGGGTCTCCCAGAATCATGGTGCCTCCCTCTACAAAATTGTCACATAAACAGCAGCATACCACAACACTCTCAACAAAAAACTAGAAAGACAAAACACAATGGCACTCATAGAGGAACCAGATGTGGATCTTCCACAAAAAGAAATTTTCAGAAGGCTGCTGGAGTAATACAGGAGATGAAGGAAGCAATGCAGAATAACAACAAAATGATAGAGGATATGAATTCCATGCACCACAGGAGTTAATGGATGAGGTAACAGAAGCTACACACAAGATCATGGATTTCACAAACAGACTAGAGGTGGCAGAGAATCATATGAGTGATCTTGAAGACAATCAGGCAGGATTCAGCAAACGAGAAAAACATTCAAAAAGATAATAAAAGAGGCGGAAGAAAACCTGAGATCAATGACAGATGCTATGAGTAGGAACAATATTTGAATAATAGGTATACCAGAACAAGACACAATGAAGAAGTTGACATTTAAATTAGTGAGGGAATTTCTGGAAGCAAACTGCTCCACCTTAATAATGAGAATCAGACACTCATACAAGAAGCAAAGAGGACACCAAACAGACTAAAATCCCAGGAAGAACTCGCCAAGGCATATAATAGTTAAATTATCCACTTCAAGGAAAATTAGATAAGACCAGCAAGAGAAAGGAAGACAGTCTCATACAAGGATTCTCTGGTAAGAATATGCCCAGACCTATCAGTAGAAACTATGAAGAAGAGGACAGAGTAGAGTAACATATTAAAAAAGCTGAAAGGGAAAACCACCTGTACAAGAATCCTCTACCCTGCCAAATTATCTATTGAGATACAAGGAGAGATAAACGTCTTCCAGGATAAGGAAAAACTCACGGATTACTCCATGAGACATGCAATCCTTCAGAAGATCATTGCCAACTCAGTATGGTCAGAAGACCAACATCCACCAAGCACAACCTAAATTTCCATCAATAGATGAGTGGATTAGTACACTCTGGCACATACACACAATGGAGTACAATGCATCACTAAAAAGCACTAATGATCACATGAAACACATGTATCCTGGGAAGAGTTGGAGGAAAGTATGCTAAGCGAAGTCAGCCAATCACAAAAGGCCAAGTACAACCTGAGTCCACAGAGGTAAGTATAACCAGCACAGTGGGTAGAGAAGAAAAGCCACTTACCTCACAATATACAGATTGAGGTACAGGCAGTCGGTGGAGGTCAGACCAAACCTAAGGAGGTACATGTTAATCCAACACAGAGAAGGGGAAAGGGGGGAAGGGAGAGAGAGAAAAGCAGAGGGGAGGGGGCTAGTTAAAGTGAAAAGATGGCCTGGGGGAGCAGGGCACTAACCCACCCAGGGGGTGAGTATTGGTTATGTCTCCACAGAATCAGGAGCGTGCATACAGACCCCACCATGGTGCACCAAACCACGAGGGCAATGTAACCGCGAGAAGGAATGCATGAAAAGATTGGGCTACAGGGATGGCCCCAAGCAGAGCCAAACTGACCCCCTCCCTAGAAGTATGTGTGACAGCAAACAACACTAAACCTACAGGTTGGGGTGAGGGGCCAGCATATCACGCCCACATGGAAGCAAACTGGTATAGTTGAAGTTTATTGTACCAACCTGCTTGATAAACACATGTGGAGTTACTTGAAGGGCGGAGAGATAAATGGCTCGGTGAGGCTCGCCTTTTGAGTTCTCAGGTCTCTTGATTTGTTACGGTAGGACCAGGGTGCAGCTGCCTTAGCCAATTCCCTGCTTCAGCTGGCAAGGCTCACTTCCTGCAAGACATCTCTGAGGAGAAGCCACATGGACTTCCCCCAATGCAGCTCTGGGTGCTGGAGCACCCACGTGGTGAACCCTGCCAGCACTGAGATGCTTACATGTTCACTAATTTGGCTTTCCTCCTGCAGTCGGCATCATTGCGTGTGTTTTGCCAGATGGAGGAGGACTTTGTGGATTGGTGTCAGACATATGGGTTAATGTTGGACTTGTGGGCTTGGGCAGCACTGGGTTTGGATGTTTCCTTGATGTGCACTTAACATAACTCTCTCTCATACATATGAGTTTCTGTGGATTTGTTTCTCTAAAGTACCTAGACTAACACACAAACTAAGAAGGAAAAAGAGAAAGAGACAGTCGTTCTAGAACACATATCAGCACACCAAGCCCCAAGGATGACATCCCTCCATGGAGCTGCTAAGGCACAGAGAGGACTGTAGGGTTGACAACAGCTCATGACATGTCCCCTTACTGGAGCATATTGCGACAGAGGACAATACTGGGGACACACAGCAGGGAGATAGTGCCGTCTGAACCCCCACAGTGGAGCAAACTATGAAGGGAACATAACAGATTAGCAATGGGAGCAAAGCAAAGTCACAGAGTCTCTAAAGAGCCCCCAAAATAGACTTCAGGATAGAAGGAGCAGCTTCTGGAATTCCCCCAGGATAAATGGAGAGATAGTCATAAAGGTCAGTGGACAGACCTGGGATTATGTATTTTTTTTCCTTTTATTTTTTTCAATCATTTGTTTTCTATTTGTTTGGTCGATGCCATTGTCAGTATGCCTCCGTACATAAGGCAGGCATGGGAAGCACGCTTGAGGAAAAAAGCAATGGGACCAATGGTTCTGGAGGGACTTGGAGGGAGAAGGGGGTCGGGGAAGGGTGTAGAAGGCAAATAACGCCATAGACAGGGGTACAACTAGGGAATTAAAATCAATAACAAGGAGGAGATAGAGATCCTGGGGGTGCTGGTGCAACAGTAATCTAGCTGAGAGGAAGTACTATGAGGCAGAAGTAGGGTGTGTTGAGGTGGGACAGAAAGAAGGTAAAAGGAAACAGAGGAATGACCTAGGAAGCAAAGCTATGGATAGAGGTATAAGCATAGGTGTGTCCATATGTAAATACATTAATCCATAAACATAGAGGTATTAGCCTATGTATACATATTTATATGGCAATACACTGAGGTAGTGGATGGACTTCAGGCCTCTGCTCATAGCCTCCCTCAATACAAGAGCACGTTGTTCTAACAAACTGGCAATTTGAGATGCTCAACCTCCTGGCAAAATTGCTGAAGACAAAATGGGTGCATAAGCAATGTGGTGAAGAAGGCGGATGGTGCCTGGCTATTAAAAGATATAGCGTCTAATGGAGAATCGATCACAAGGATCAACCTATAACCTTCTCCCAGGGGGACAAACAACAGAAAAGTAGCATTTTTTTTCTCCCTCTCTCCCTGACAATGATAAGACGTTAATTTTCTTTGGGTCCTCTTGTAAGAACTAGTGAACTTCCTGGAGGTAAATCCCTTTAAAGCCTGTGGCCTCCAGGTGTACCAGACTCTCATACTAGTTCACACTCAATGGGCAGCAATTCTTCAGTCGCAATTTAATTGTGTATAGCGCCAGCAGTTTCTGCTCTGAGTAAGCTGATTTCAGCTGTGCTTCTTCCTTTTCTCTTGTCTCTCCCAAGCTGGTAATTTGCCTTACAAGGTCACTTATCTGATGAGGTCAAGAAAAGTCATTGATTTTTCAGCTTATTTTCATATAGGCACAGGGGTGACAATTTCCAGGCACATTATATATCAGAGCTGAAACTGGAAGTCCAAGGTCTAGCCTTCTCATTTCCCAATTTATAGGGTGTAGTAGTTACGAGTTGGGCTGTGATCCTCAAGGTTAGCAGTTGAAAACCAGTAGCTGTTCCATGGTAGAAAAATTTCTGTTAACAGATGCAGTCTTGGAAACTCAGGAGGGTCGTTTTACCCTGTCTTTTAGGGTTGCTATGAATTGGCATCACCTCACTGGCAATGAGCTTCTTTCTTTGGTTTAGGTCCACAATAGCCTTGGGACATGGGGAAATATGTGGCAGTGGACTTGTACAGAGATTACAGCTTTGGAACCACAATGGGGCAGTTGAAATCAATTCAGAGGCAGAGGGTTTACCTATCTGCAAGAATGGTGTGGGTGCAGCATCTGACCTCTGAATTCACATGTGAGGAGAGTCAAACCCAACATCAGCGCAAGGCCAGTTTCTATGAGGTGGAAGTCAGACATGCTTCTACCCTATAAAAGGTGTACCTGTTCTAACATCAGCCATCTCTCCTATGGCATTCTCTGCTGGGCTTTATAATTCATTGCAATGGCCACACAAAACTCACAGACCATAGTCACAATTATGGAGTTTATTACAAAAGTTAACAGCTTGTAATTCATTATCAGAAACACTGGCCCAAGATACAGTTTTTCTGGTCTAGGCAGCCTCTTCTCAGCCATTTCTGAGGGCATGCCTCTCTCTGGTCCTTGGCTTCTCAGTCCTGGGACCCTTTGACCACTTCCTTGCTCAGGCTTCTTTAGCAGTGTCAAAAACGTCCATCAAGTAGTCCACTCTGGCACTAGCCTCAGCTGGAAGGCTCTGTGCTCTAGCTACATGATTCAGTAACCCTGCTGTTGTTGTTAGAGACCATTGAGTCGGTTCTGACCCATAGCGATCCTATGCACAGCAGAATGAATGCTGCTTGGTTCTGCACCTTCCTCACAATTGTTCTTATGCTGCAGCCCATTGTTGCAGCCATTGTGCCAATCCATCTTCGTCAAGGCCTTCCTCTCTTGTTGGGCTGTAATATGCATGGTCAGCGGTTGGACACTACCAGCAGCTCCTCAGGAGAAAGACGGATTTCTATTTCCGTGAACAGTTACAGTCTCAGAGGCTCACAGGGTGTCGCTGTGAGGAGCCTCTAGCTTATCATCTAACCCGCAAAATTGAACCCGACTGAATTTACTCGCTTTTACACCTATGTCAACCATTTTGATAGAAATCTCTTTCTATATGCATATACATACACATACACAGATGTATATCACATATATGTATACATAGAGATACATGTATTGATATATGCGCCATTGGTTTTGCTTCTTTAGAGAACCCAGCCTAACACAGGTGAGAACTATGAAAAGAACTAAGAAGAGAAAAACGAACAAAAGTACAAAATTTTAGACAAGCTATAGACAGCTCTCTTTTTCTTTTAAATGTGAGAAAGGCAAGGAAATGAGTCTGCTGTGGAGCTGGGTTCTGAATACTACTCTGGTTTTTGAGTAAATATTTTAAACTATCCTAACTTTAACTTCATAATCTATACAGCAATTTTTATGTAGAGCTTATCACTCTAGCTAGCATCAGATACATGCCCAATAAATTGCTGTTAAGACAAAGCTGCATTTAAGTAATTAAAATTACATTTTAATTAAAATAAAATTTAAAATACTGTGTTAGACTGGGTTGACTAGAGAAACATATCCAAAGACACTCATATATGTTAAGAAGTAATTGTGTATCAAGAAAACACCCCAGTCCAGTCCAGATCAAGTCCGTATGTCCAATACGACTCCATAAGTCTGCTATGAGTGCATAAATTCCTCTTCAGACTTACGCAACACATACAATGATGCAAAATACAGGAAGATCACAGGCCAGCATGGCTCCACATGACTTGTCAACAGGAAGATGAAGGCAGAGAGAGGAAGTTCCCAGAATCCTCATGAGAAGGCCATGCCCACAAGGAGGCATCATCAGGCTGTGACCTGATTGACAGGATAAACTCCACCCCTACGTTTATGTATCAAGTTGACATGAAATTATCTAACTACCACAGATACATTTAAATTTCTTCAAGCTGTAGGCTGATAGACATGTCAGGAGTGGAGCATTCCCAATTCTCCACCATGACTGAACTGAAACTGGTTGAACACCAATTAAGAATTCCTCAGACTTTTCCTTTCAGGTGAATGACTTTTAGCATCTCCCTACTGACTTCTTAAAGGAAGAAAGAACTTGCTTACTATTAAATATTAAAGAAATTCTAGTGTTCTTTAGCCAAACTGCAGGATTTCCATCAGATTGGTGCACAGAGAGTTTTATATCTCATGCACACTCCACTACGTAAATCTAAACAGTTAAAAAACACTACAACACCTTCTCAAAGTAGATAAACCAACTACTTTTAAAATAAAAACAATTCTCTAGTCTTCATAGCAATTGTGGAAGCAATTTAATATTCCAAGTGACATCACTATCTACACAATTTATGCCAATGATTCACAGCTTCTGGTTATTCTGATTTCCTCAACAGCAATCTCCACCACCCAACCCCTCCCCAATTTAATTAAACACCATATGGTGACTATTCTTACTCCATCGTTAGCCAGCGTCTCAAAACGTGATGAAGGCCCCAACACCTGGAATTGGTTTCATTCCTAGTGTGTTCCTTTATTGATCAGAATGGGATTTTCACCCTGTAAAAGCCTAAACTCAAGGGCAGCCCTCTTTGGACTTATTTTTTCTCTGTTTAAGAAGTTCTCAGCACATTGATAGCTCAATAAAGACATGACAGTTGGTTATGCTGTAAGTCAACATATTCCTAAAAGAGGCATAAATAGAATGAATTCTTACTGAATCAAGAGTAGCCTGCTAAAGAAAGAACACTTGGGGATATGTTCATTAAGGGGCAGTAAGGCTGTATCTTTCTAAAAGGACAACTAAAACAAGTTGCATATAAAAAATGGCATCCATTAATCTCTTGGCCAAACAATATAATGTAAAGAGGCCTTTCAAAGGAGTTGCACTTAAGAATGGAATTATAATTTAATGTGTTCGGCTTGCTTTGCTTTTAGAAGCCAGCACCTGCAGCAGATTGATAGAGTCACTGCTTCTGGAGCAGGTTGGATACTGATACTGGTGACATTTATGGTCCAACGTGTCAAGAATTAATTTACAATGGAAATGGTTTTTAGTTCAAAGAATCCATCACTGCAGTGAAGGATTGATTCCTAGCTTATCAGCTATAAACTATACAGCCCAGCTTAAGCCCTTTAGAAGGCAAGTCTTGCAGGTATGCTCAGTTCTGTGGGGTTCATAACTCACTGGGAGATTATTTGAAACGTGAAGGTTATGTCACTATAGTAAAAATTAGTGGAAAAACCAAGAAAGCGATTTGGAGGGAGAGGGGAATAATACAGAAATGTGCTCCAGGTGCCCTCTTTTCTCCTCTGACTCAATTTTCCATGGAAGCCACAAAACATTATCCCTGACAAGTTCCTCTAGTGTATTTCAGTGAGGCCTTGCCAAAGGATTTTCCACATTCAGCTTTTCTTCTTTATCATTAACTTATAAGCAGTCCACCATTTTCATTAGAAATAAACTTTTAAAAAACCCTATTAGAGAATTTCAAATCTACATGTTATTACGTGGATTTTATGCTTTATAACTCAGTTATAATTAACCTGCAGTGAAGACTAACACTTCGCGAAGACATTTGGAAGACTCTACTAATTACTCTAAGTGCTTGTTTTTGCTTTTGTTTTTCCAGAAGATGTCTTTATCTATTGGGGAAAAGTACTTATAAGAACATAATGGTAATAAACCCAGATTTTAGTCTCTGATTTACAGCAGGTTCTTCACTGAAGTCAACATTTTCTGTATCATTAAAATAGTTATGATCTTTCTCAACAATGGCCTAACTATAAATATATTTGGAGAGTAACAACGCTATGGGGGTTGGCGGGGGATATAGGAAGTGAAAAGGGTAAAAATGCAATTAATTTCAACAAAACCCATGGTGAGATTTCTATATGAACCTAAGATTATTTTAGTGATACGTACGGTGTCTCTAGGTGCCTAATGCTGCTATATCAGAAAAATCACAAGGATCTCTTAAGGAGAGATTTATTCTCTCACAGTCTAGGGACTAGAAGTTCAATTGGGACTGTGGTAGTCACCTAATCTGGTGTCAATTTAAGGATTAAGAGTGTAGGGGTGGAGTCCAGGTTGTCAAACTGGAGATAGCCAATGAGACTTCTGTGTGGGCATGGCCTTCTCCTGAGTATTCTGGGAAATCTGGTTCTTCTTCCTTGGAGGTGGAAGACACCTCTCTCTCTTTGCTACTCCCTGGGAGATATTGCAGAAGACAAGCCACATGGACACAACCAGACCTCTGAAGCCGGAGAAGCCACAGGGAGACCCCTGAAAGCGCTGAGATGCTTACAACACCACTGAACCCGAAGACTTTCTACCGACTGGCCTGTGATCTTATACATTAGGCGTCATTGCATGTGTTTCGTGAGTCTGAAGAGAACTTTATAGATTCATATCGGACATATGGGCTAATATCGGACTTATGGACTTGATTTGGACTGGGCTGGGATGTTTTCTCAATGTTCAATTCCTCTTGTATATAAAACTCTTTCTTATGCACATATGTGTGTCCATGGATTTGTTTTTCTAGTCTACCCAGACTAACACAGGGACACTGGTCCTTAAGGATGACTTTCTTTCTCAGTGAGTTTTGAGAAAAGATCCTTGTCTTTTTTCAACATCTGTGAACATGGAGTTCCTCAGCAATTACCATGTAATTTGGCATCAAGATTCCTCTGGGTATAAGAGCTTCCCAGCAGAAAGACCCCAGATCCAAGGAAAGTATTTTACTCCCAACTCTGCTTTCTTGGTGATAGCATCTGTCTCCCATTACCTCTTGTAATATGAAAAGATGATGCAGTCTACACCCCAGAGAATCTCTCCTTACATCAAATCAGGACAGTGAGTCAAATAAAGTTTTTGCATCCTACCTCATAATTGACATATCACATCATATCACATCACAGGAATGATTATATCATTACATAATTACCAAACCACTGAGAAGCATGGCTGTGCTGGGCAGTGCTAGAGAAACAAATCCAGGGACACTCATATATGTATAAGAAAGAGCTTTATATCAAAAAGTAATTGTGCATCAATATAACATCCCAGGCCCGGTCCAACTCAAGTGCATAAGTCTGATACTAGTCCATAAGTCTGATACTGATCCATCTGTCCTTTTTCAGACTCACAGCGACATGCAGAATGCAGGAGGATCACAGGCTGGTGGGTGCAAAGTTGTGTGGTTCCAATGCCACTGAGTCGAAGTTAACTCATAGTGGCTCTATAGGACAGGGTAGAACTGCCCTTGAGTTTCTGTGTCTATCCATTAACAGGAGTAGAAAGGCCTATTTTTCTCCCGAGGATTGCCTGGCAGTTTTGAACTGTTGAGCTTGTGAATTGTAGCTAACGTGTAGTAACCATTATGCCAACAGGGCTCCAGATATATTATAGAAAATTATAATTACAAAATAATTAGAGATCACTTACACCAATCAGAGATTTGCATATGCTTTAAAATATATAACAGATATTTCATCTCAGAATTACTGGAAAGTGGTTTTATAGCATGTTTGTATTATATGATCATACATATTTAAAAATGTTTCGGAACTGAAAATTTGCTGAATAAAACAGTTTTGTTATTAATGTAAAGAATTATAGCTAAAATTCTGAGGGCAGAATGTCCAGAGAAGATATTGCCTGTGCTCTTGAAAGTAAAATTTTGTTAATATCTGTAAATTAACCAAAGTAAAGAAAAATTCTAAATAAAGAAAAAAATTAAATAATTTCAACTTTTTTTGCAGTGGTATAGGCTGTTACATGAGAAAGATGGAGCCTTCTACCCCTGTGGCTCTCCTCCCACGGAGAGGTGTAGTCTCAGAAACTCACATGAGCATTTCTCCCTTGTCCTAGAGGGTCCCCCCGAGTCGACGTCCACTCAGTGGCAGTGGGTTTCGGGGTTTTTTGTTTTGTGTTGGAGGCATTGTGCATCCTATGAATAGTAATATCAGATTGAAAATCCTTCAGTTGGTGAAAGCAAATTTGAAATCATTGATTTTAGAATTTTGACCTCTTTGCCTTTTAACACTTTAAAGAGATTATTCCAGTAGATTTTCCCAATGCCATAATGTCATTTGATTTCATGACTGTTGTCTCCACGGACATTGATAGTAAAAGGACACCCTTGACAACTTCAGCCTTTTCTCCGTTTATCATGATGTTGTCTATTGATTTAGTTGTGAGGATTTTTGTTTCCTTCACATTGAATTTCAGTCCACACTTAAAGTTGAAGTCTTTGACCTTCATTCATAAGTGTTTCAAGTTCTCTTGGCTTCCAGCAAACAAAGTTTTGTCACCTACATATTACAGGCTATTAATGCACCTCCCACCAATCCTGATGCCACGCTCTTCATATGCTCAGACTGCCTCCTGGTCTAGACAGGTAACATATGGGCACAATTAAGGGTTTGGATTCTCATTGTTTGCAATGTTATCTGCAACTTGTTGTCTACTTTTGCACAGTCAAGAAAACATAAGTAGGGACTTCCGGGAAGATGGCGACGGAGTGACACGTACCAGAGGGACTCCGCAGAATCCAGCCAGCCCAGGAGAGCTGCTTACAGGGAACTTGAACACAACTAGAACACAGGAGGAGCATCATAAAGATAAGTAGGCACAGACCCACGGGGTTTTGAGGG
>NW_022103898.1:50338445-50380604 GCF_000313985.2 Echinops telfairi
TCTGGTCAGATATATCCTTCTCCCGAAGCTGCAGATTCAGTGCCATCGTTTGAGATACATTCTTCTCAGGGGAGGGGCAGGCATCCACTCACCAATCTTATGCAAACCAGATATTGAACAAACCATCCAAGAAATGACTTTATGAAAAAGAATGAGACATCACAATTAGAGGAGGATTAATTTACATCTTGATATACGCAGATGACACAACATGGCTTGCTATACATGAAGGGGGATTAGAGCACTTGCTGATTAAGATCAAAGAGTACCAAAAAGGGAAGCAAGCAAATAAATAAAAAGCAACAAAAGTGACAAAACAAAACAGAAAAATCTCAGTCAAAAAGGAAGCAGAGATATTAAAAACAAAACAACTTTAAAATCAAGCAAAAGGGAGACCAAATGATAAGATGTTTCATTTTACCCTATGTCTGCCATAATTGACCTTATAAAGCTTTCTGTCTGATAGCAAAACTGTTCACATCCTTTGCTCAGATGGGATTCACCAGAGACCTAATCCATGTGTAGACCCTGAAAATGGATTTGGGGCTTCCACTGTCATCCATAGCCTTCGGCAAACTGGGTATTCATAACTTAAGCTCTGATACCATTCCCTCATTCTGATTTGAATTTTATTATTTACAATCCTTGGATCACACTTCCTGTTCCTGATCTATATGATTTTTTTGCTTCCTATTTGTGTTTTGTATGATTTTTTAGATATGAAATGCAGAATAGATTTATCTATAGAAATAGTAACTGGATTAGTAATTACCTAGCGGCATGGCAGGGAAGGTTCATGGGAAATGGAGAGATAACAATGAATACAAGAAAGAAGAAAATGTTCTGAAATTGATTGTGCTGATGATTTCACAACTCTTCTTAATACGATTGAACTATTAATTGTGTAATATGTAAATTCTATGCCAATAAAAACGTATTTTTAAATATCAATGTCTGCAGCTTTCTGATTCCACCTCAACATAAAGGAAACAAAATTCCTCATAAGTAAGCAACACTATGATAGATGGAAAAAAGATTCAAGTTGCAAATCATTGCATTATATTTGGATCCACAATCAACAACCATAGAAGTAGCAGTCATATTACATTGGGCAAATGTGCTGCAAAAATTCTCTTTAAAGTGTTAAAAAAACAACGATGTCACTTTGAGGCATGAGGTATGCCTGAGTCATGATATTTTAAATTGCCTTGTATGCATGTGAGTGGTGCACACTGAATAAGGAAGAGAAAGGAAAAATTGATCCATTTAGATTATATCAAGGCACAAGGATGGACAAGTCTGCCCCAGAAGGAGCGTAGCCAGAATCCTCCTTAGAATCAGGATTGGCAAGACTCGTTTCACTGGACTTAGGGCATATCTTCATGTTTGGTAAAGTAGAGTGTTGGCAAAAGAGGAAGCCCCTCCATGAGATAGATTGACATAGTGACTACAATAAAATGCTCCAACACAGTAGTAACTGTGAGGATGGTGCAGGAATGAGCAACTTCTTTCTCTCACACACAGCCTTGGAAGGTTAGCCACTCGCCGGCTCCTACCAGGAACAGCTTGTGAGATCAAGTTTGAAGACTCCTTCGTTATGATTAAAGAAAGAAGAGCAGAGTGAAGGAAAGTGCCTGGATTCCACTGTAGTCTTGAAAATTGAGCCCAGTTCATTTTTACTTAACAGCTTATTCTCTTAATGACTACACACACAATGTTCTACGTTCTTCATATTGGATCAGAAAATCATAAAAGACCCACCGATAATATTAAGGAACTCTTAAGCCCTTGACTCACATCTTCAAATTGCTAGGTAATATACTAGCATGATATGTTTAGTCATCAAGAATTTATACAGTACAGGACATTTAACATTTCTGTCCTGGCCAGAAATCTAAATTGAGCAGTTGTACTTTGATGCTCTATTTTTGATTGGTTAAGCCATTCATCCTGTTGGACATTGCTGTGTAGTGTTGCTATGCTTACTTTAACCAGCTGTCACATTCCAGCCCAGAAGTGGGTGAAATCATTCTTGTTTATATGTAATTCTGGAAGGGCTTTTAGATGCTTTGGAATGACAATATGTCAACAACAAAAAAAGACATTTACCCTTCAAGCAAAGCATTTCAACTGAATACTAAAATGTCACTTTCAATATCTGCTATCTGTTATAGCTGTCATTCAACTTTTGGCAGACTGTTCTGATGCAATTATTTCTAGATCTATTATTAAATCTGCAATTGTTAAGAGATTTCTTTAGAGAGGATACTCATTTCTTTGCCTTGTATGGCATCTAAATTTGTATAGAACTATTCATATTGTAAGGAGCCTTGGCAAGGCATCCTACTGCTAATTAAACCCACCAACCAGCCCATGGAAAAAGTGATGCAATCTGCTTCTGTCGGGATTGTCCTCTAGGAAACTTTAAGAGGCAGCTCTAGTCTGACCTGTAGGATTGCTGAGTCACGGCTGGCTTGACGGCAGTGGTGGGTTTATTCACAACACATATCAAGTTTTTTCTGAAAATTATCATACCATTTAAAACAGGGTGGAGTTTTGACTCTCCAATTAGAAACAGAAAGTAGTTTGAATTCTATGTGGTTATAGAAATATAAATACAACTTTCCTCTAGTTCCTAAATGTTTCCTCCCCGCTCTCACTACCATGACTCGAATTCTACCTTGCAAGTCTGGCTAGACCAGAGGATGTACACTGGTACAGATAGGAACTGAAAATACAGGGAATCCAGGGCGGATGAGCCCTAAAGGACCAGTGGTGTGAGTGGCGAAACAGGGAGGGTAGAGGGAGAGTGGGTAGGAAAGAGGGAACCGGTTACAAGGAACTATATATGACCTCCTCCCTGGGGGACGGACAACAGAAAAGTGGGTGAAGGGAGATGTCGGACAGGGCAAGATATGACAAAATAACAATTTATAAACTATCAAGGGCTCATGAGGGAGGGGGGAGCGGGGAGGGAGGAGAAAAATGAGGACCTAATGCCGGGGGGTTAAGTGGAGAGAAAATGTTTTGAGAATGATGAGAGCAATGAATGTACAAATGCGCTTTACACAATTGATGTGTGTATGGATTGTGATAAGAGTTGTATGAGCCCCTAATAAAATGATTAAAAAAAAAAAGAAATACATTCAATGAGCATCTATTTTAATGTGTTGGTGACAAGGCTCATGATTAGGGATGCAGAAAGCATTGAATACAATTCTGCATTCTGAAAGTTCATAGCCTTGTAGGGAAAAATGCTAAATTTTTAATAATCTTTATGGGGATGCTGTCGGGTGAGCCTTCAACTTTTAACTGCAAGATTGGTGGTTCACTCACCAGCCACTTGCTGAGGGAACAAAAAACCAAATCAGATTCATTTCCATAGAGTCAATGCTGACGCACAGGGACCCCTGTGGGTTTCTGAGACTAACTGTTCATGGGAGTAGAAAGTCCAGTCTTCCTCCTGCGGAGCTGGCAGTTTTGAACGGTCCACCAAGAAGATCTGCATCCCAATGCATAACCACTACCCCACCAGGGCTGCACCAGAGCAGACGATCTCCTCCCATAAAGACTTATAGCCTTAGCAACCCTGTATAAGGTCACTATGAATTGGAATCAATTCAATGGCAGTAGGTTTGATTTGTTTTATATTCTTTATCCATAGACTTATGTTCTCCCCAGAATAAGTGGCCCACTAGAGCCAGCAGTGTTTTGGGCTTAGTTACTCAGGAACTGGTTTCAACTCTTCTAACCCTCCTATGTAGATACCTCAGCTTTCCCATTCTAATTAATACTCAGAGAGAAGACAAGCAATAATGATTTTAAGTGACTATTAAAATCAGTAATTTTTCAAGGAAAAGGCCAAACCCTTCAGCAATCAATCCTTTGATCATTATGTGCCCAGAACTCCCAGTCTGCTAGCGTTTTACTTGAATTCTCATTTCTGAGCAAGCCAGGTCAGCCTATGAACATCGAATCAGTTTAATGGACAGGCATTATTTCCAATGCTGAACAAATGTTTCTGTTTTCTAGTTATATTTACTTCAACTTGAAGACATTTTCAAAGAAGAAGAAAAAAGTTTCTTTTATGTTAGCACCATTATTTAATTGCACAGTATGATTTTTACCAAAATTAGAATTCTTAAAGTGAGTTATTATATATGGAATCTAGTTATTTGGAGAATAACATCTACTTGAAGTTAACAGAATAGGGGATGATAGTGTGTTACTTTTCATGTCACATTTAAACTTTGCCCAGAAGCAAAGTGTTAACATTTAATTGACTGTGCAATATTTTCAAGGAATTAGCTTTGGTGTGAAAAAAATAATGGCTACATAGAACACTGTAATATTATAAGCTTGAAATATCCAACACAATGAAAAATCTCAAATAACAAAAAGAGAAACCAAAATGTATGCAGAGCCTCTAAGACGCACATCTCATAAACCATTTGCTTTCTTCATTACTGATGAGTTTTTACTCCCTTTACGGTCCCTTGCTACCTACACCACATTCATATTTGAGTGATCCCATGATCGCTGCCAAACTGATGAAGCATTCCTAGTTTAAAAGGTTATGACTAGTAATTGGTGTACAGACAACCTGAGTTAACTCAATGTTATTTGTTTGGATAAAAGGTAAAGCAGGCAGCCAATCAGTTACAGGTTTCTGAATGTATCAGGTACCGGTAACATCTGGCTGACCAGATGTCACGCTTCACTCTTTATATCCAGATGGCTGACATCATGCAGACAGAACCTCAGTGGTTCAATCAGTCAACAGCTTTTATTGGGAACCCCCTTGTACTGAACAACTCACTAAGAGCTAAAAAGCAACAAGATTTTCTTAATTAGTCTTCTTATGTGTACCGTCTCGTCATTTCAAAATGCCAGACTATGTTTCATTTTCAATATTTTCGTTATTTGCTCAGAGTGCTTACCTTGGCTTCAGTTTTCCCTGAGATTTTCATGTGCTGCCCAGTCCTGATAGCAGGGTTCCCAGTGCCCCCACTAGAAGTTGTTCGTGCTCCTTGCCTATGCTGCGTGTTCACTCACCTAGGACCTGGAGCTGGTAATACTTCCCCAAGTTACTTTCCGTCACTCATCTCAAACATAACTGACTGGGGAGATGGCACAGTACAGGCCAGTGTTTAATTCTGTTATACATAGAATTGTTTAAAATGTTATTTTAGTGGCCCCTGTTGGCTCTATCACAGACAGCCAGACAGGGTCACTTTAAAAGCTGTTTTCATGCTTATTATTATACAGGATTCAACAGACTTAGAAAACAGCTCCTAGTACACAGCAGGGACCACGGTGGCAGCGTGGATTACAAATTAGGCTGCTAACCACAGGTCAACAGTTTGACTCTCTATCCACTCTGCTGGAAAAAGATAGAGCTTGCTCCTTGCGGAAAGATCTGCAGTCTGGGAAAGCCATAGGGCAGTTCTACCCTGTCTTGTAGGTCGCTGTAAGTCAGAATTGACTTAATGGCAGAGAATGAAAACGTAGCAGACACTCCATGAACGGAAGTTATTATCCTTATCTACTAATGATCCGTATGATTAATACATGTAAAATCATCTCTAGCATAAAAGTAGTGTTAAAAAAAGTCCTTTATCAAGCCTAGTGATATGTTTCCTGATCCTAAAATCCTTTCATAACAAATATCAGATTTGGATCACACTTTAAAACAAATTAATATTTTATTTCATTTAATGTAGGCAAAGACAACAAAATACAGACTGACTTTATGGAGAAAATAGTCTATTGTTTAGATTGTTATTACTTCTTTATTTTTGTAATTCTCCTTCCCTTTATGATCTAAGCAAACTAAATTAATTGCTTTGAGAAAAAAATGAAGCATCAAAATTGATCGCCAATTTTTTTGTCCAGTTCAAACCAGGAGTCACTCAGCAGGAGAGGGAGGAGGATACAGATTTCCAGTCTCAGAAACCTGGTATAGAGTTGCTTTGTGTCAGAACTGACCCCGTGGCAGTGGTTTTAGATTTTGGTTACATAAGCATAGGATGCCACATATGAAATACTACATGTCTGGAAATACAAACATTAATAACTCGCTGAGAGAAAGCCTGAAGAGAGCCCATTGGAAACTGTTTCTGTTTCATCCTTTAGTTGTAGTTCTACTTTTAAACGTCTCCCTGTTATCAAATTAATTCCAAAGCATAGCAACCTGGTGTCAGATTTTGGAGCCTGCAGAATTTTCAGGGAGGAGAGGGTCTCATCTTGTCTAAAGGGCTTTCTGGCCAGCAGGTCAACAGCTCCCCAACAGCACCACCCGGGTTCCACATAAACACACGCTCATTTAAATAAATTGGTTCCCTGGAGTCCATGGGCACCACAGCTGTAGGATGTTTCTGGAACTGAGACGATGGCAAAGAACCCCCACATCTGGCATTGTGATTCTTCACACTAAGCCTCCACCAGTATGCTTTTTAAAAAAAATAAAGTATTAGTTAGTATTTATTATCAATAAGAAATATGTCAAGCATTTGTGATAAGAGTTGTACAAGCCCTCAATAAAACGATTAAAAAAAAGAAATATGTTAAACATTTTAGTGCCTTATTTCATGCAACCCTTATAACTCCTATGATCTATAATCTACTATTGTCTAGCTATTACAAGTGAGAAAGAAGATTTTGAGAATTTAAGTAGTTCACCTACATCCCCTCAGCTTATTATTGATAAAGTTGAGACTCAGATCTGCTACAATTATTGGGCACATATTGGTGTTCAGTCTTAAATGGAAAGAACATGAGAGAAAATGCAAGCCTTGGGTTGCACAATATTGAAAGATGCTATGGACAAAATATTGAATGACACAGGAAGCTTCACAAGAAGATGGAAACAATGTACAGAGTCACAGTACTAAGAAGAACTAGTTGACATTCTACCATTTCAAGATGTAGCATGTGAGCAAGGATCAATGGTGCTGAAGGAAGAAGTTCAAGCTGCACTGATAACATTAAACAAAAACAAGGACCCAGGAATTGATAGAAAACTAATTGAAAGGTTTTGACAAGCTGGTGAATACTGAAATTACTCACCTGTCTATGCCAGGAAATTTTGCAGACAGCTTACTTAGCCAACTGACAGGAAGAGATCCATATTTGTACCCATTCTAAAGTAAGGTGTCATAACAGAGTGCTCAAATTTTAGACCAATAATATGGCTATCACATGAAAGTAAAATTTTGCTGAAAATCATCCAACAATGTTTGCAGCAGTACATTGACAGGGAGCTGCCAGAGGCTCAGGCCAGATGCAGAAGAGGATGTGGAACAAGGGATATCATTGCTGATGTCAGATGGATCTTGGCTGAAAAATAGCCGATAATTCCAAGGAATTCAATGATAAAGAGAGTTTGAAAAATGAAGAATTGTTCTATAATTTAAAATTCTTCAGAAAGTTCAAATCCTTATTGAAAGATGCCAGTAGCCACAAAGACTAATGGAAGTAGAAAGTAGTTTATATGTAGTAGAATGGGTGAAAGGTAAGGAACCAGAGACGACAAGTACGAACCGGATATTGTGCATATTATATATATGCAAATGTATTACCATTTCTTTCCTTAAAATATGGGATTTAATTTGCTTCCACTTGATCCTGGTTTAATTTTAGTAAGTTGATGACCAGGAAAAGGCAGTTGAAGAATTGTTTTGGGACTTCAATGTTAGGTCCTAAGAAATCTTTTAGCTGCTTGGGCCTCCTAAACATGTGTTGTGAGACAACACAAATAGCACTGTAGAGAGGCCCCCATGGAAGAGACAGACCGCAGACCTCAGACCCCAGCTGAGTTCCCGGTCAACTAACTAGCCTTGTGATTGAGCCGTCTTGTAAGTGAATGCTGAGTCACAACGGTTGACACCTCCTGGAACAGACACCAGCATAAAGCTGAATTGGTTCTGAATTTCTGCCCACGCAATTATATGAAAAATAAAATTGTTCCTTCTAGCTAATGATTTGGAGTAATAATTTGGAGTTAATGATTTGGAGTAATCAAGCTAATGATTTCAAGTAATGATTTGGAGTAAACAAATTCATTTCTTATGAGCAATAAATAACTAAAATGCCACATGAGATTCTTTTTGGAAGGGCAAGGAAAGAGAAAGAATGGGAAGTAGTAGGAAAGTAAGTCAAAAGTATTGCTATTAAAGTTCCATTTACCTCCCCCACAACAGACAAATAAAATAAGACAAATAGCATATATACTCGGGTATAAGCCGACCCAAATATCAACCGAGGCACCTATTTTACCACAAAAACTGCAATAAAAATGTGCTGAAGAAACTCGGCTTATACATGAGTATATATATGGTATGCCAGATTCCTAGACTGTAAATTTTTATGGAAGCAGCCAGCCTCACATTTCTCCCATAAATCAGCTGGTTGGTGTTTGTCAAGCTGAAAGAATGAAGAAAAAATTCAAACACTGAGTTGCAATATTGGAAGATCCTATGCAGGCAAAATATTGAATGGCCAAACAAGTATCAAAAGAAGATGGAAGGAATATAGTCACTGAGCCAAGGGACATTAGTTGACACTCAGCCACGTCAGGAGTCAGTATTTACTAATCAAGAAGGATGATATGGAAGGAAGAAGTCCAAGCTCCACTGAAGATTTTGGAAAATAAACAAACACTGGACTCCAGCAATTCAGAATACCAATGGAGATGTTTCCAAAAATGTATCCAATGCTCTATGTGCTCATTCATCTACGCCAAGAAATATGGAAGACAGCTACCACACCAACTGTCTGGAAAAGGCTCATTCCAATGTCTAGTGAGCCAACAATGCTGAAATTATCAAAAAATGTTTTCAATATTGCGCACAAGTGAATCTTTTCTGAAGACGATTTTAGTCAATCTCTTTGCTGAATAAAATAATCCGAGAAACTAGACTGTAGAAAGAAAAATCAGCATTAGCTTTGGAGACAGGCTTAGCAAGAGCTTGGGATATGCAACCTTGCTTTCTGCAAGGGAAGACAGCTCGAAGCACTCCCTGATTCAGATCGAAGGCGACAGCCTTCATTAGGATTTTACCACAACATAAAGAAAACAAAACTCCGCACAAGTGGACAAGTAACATCATGACACATGGAAGAAACAGTGAAGTGGTTAAATGCCAGATCCGCAGTCAACACCCACGGAAGCAGCAGTCAAGCAATCAAAAGACACGTTTGTGGTAATAGTTTCTTTTAGAAGAATTAATACCACACTGTCCCAAGTCGTTAGCGATTAAAGATGTCTCAGATGTTGAGCACGCTCAGTCACTATTCTGCTCCACTCCACCCTACCCCGCCCCCTGGCGGACATTCCCTTGTGTTCCAGGGTTCTGTGCCTCACCGCAATATCCCACTGAAACTCATGAAACTTTAAGGAAACGTCTCCCGTGGTGGTGGGTGCTATTCAGTGTCAAATCTGAAGGTCAGGCAGGGGTGGGCCAAATGCAGGGGCCACAGCCAAAAAATGTCTAAAAGTCACAGCACTTCTTGTTGCTCAGTCAGGTATATAGGTCTGGCCTTCCAAGTGATGCCATGTGTGTAAGAACTGTACAGGAGTACCATCACCTGCACCCCAGTGAAGGCAAACAAGCTATGGTGTCTAAGTCATACCCTCCAGTAAAGTCTTAAAGGGGCCTAAGGAAACAAATGCTGTTACTTGGTTAACACCCTCTACTAAGGTAGAGTCTAATGATACCCCCAAGGAAAATGGCGTGAATTAGTTCCCACCCTCTATTAAAATCAGGTCTTAATCTTACCATAAGCCCATCCATTAGTACAGTAGAGCATGCCCTCTAAAATGGGATGAGAGCATGGAGTCCAGAATTACAATACCTCACATAAGGAGCTAGGGCTGTTGTTGGGCCATCAAGTCAGTTCTGATCTAAAGCAACCTTCCTGCACTATCCTCACAGTTCCATGCCTGATCCCATTGTCACAGCCATGGTGTCAATCCATGGCTAAAAGGGCTATGTTAATTGAGTACAACTCAATATTGCATCGGGAAAATCTGCTGTAATGACATCTTCATCGTTTTCAAAAATAAAAGTCCCATTGAGGACTGAGGTCTCTTGACCAAAGGCATTCTTTTCCATCACCTTCTATATGTGTGCAAGCTGGACAATGAATGACGAAGAGGGAAGAAGTGATGTGTTTGGATTACGTTATTGGCAAGAACCCCCAAACCAAATGCATTGCCGTCTTCGAGGGTAGAGCGGCCTTTGTGAGTTTCTGAGACTGTAACTCTAAGGGCGTAGGACTTTCTGTCTTTCTAGGCCTTTCTGTCTTTCTGCCATGGAGTGGTTTGGTGGTTTCAAACTGCTGATCTTTCAATGAGCAGTCCAAGTCATCACCACCGCACTTGTAATCGGCAAAGAATATTGAATACATCATCGGCTGGCAGAAGAATGAACACGTTTTTCTTGGCAGAATTATGCTCTATAAACACTAGGGCAGTGAAGGTTCTTTTCAGGACTTTGGACAGGCTAGCATGGGGGACCCGTGCCTGGAGAAGGACAACATGCTTGGGAAAGTGAAGTGTCAAAAACAAAAAAGAGGAAGACCCTCTACAAGATGGATTGACATGGCGGCTGCAACAAGGGGCTCGAAGAGAGCACAATTCTGAGGTGCAGGACAGGGCACTGTTCTGTTCTGTCGTGTACAGGATCACTCTGAGTTAGAACAGCCTGCGTAGCACCTGACACCAGCCACGGCCATTGCTAGTTGCTGTTCTAGCCTTTGGTGGTAGTTGCGTTCAAGTTGATTCTGACCCATGGTGACCACGTGTGTGCAAAGTAGAACGGCTCCATAGGGTTTTCATGGCTGTGGTCTTTCAGGAACTGACCAACAGGCCTGCCTTTCTAGGTACTCCTGGCCAGGCTTGAACTGGCAACCTTTTGGCTGGTAGTCAAGCACTTAACTGTTTAATGCCACTTTGTTGTTGGGTGCTCTTCAGTGAAGAGCCTCTCAAAAAGAAGGGCAGCAATTCATAGCAGCCCTGCAGGGCACATTAGAACCGTACCATGGGATTTCCAAGGCTGTACATCTTTCTAGAAGCAGACTGCTACATCTTCCTCCAGCAGAAGGGCTGGTGAGCTCAGGCTTTAGTTAGCAGTAGAGCGCTTTAACCATGTTGCCACCTGGGGTCTGCACCACATTATTACTTGCTTGATATGCAACAGAGTAAATCCTGTACCCCAAATGGAGATAATGCTTTGTTTATATTTGCCTTATAAACATTATTTTATAAGATTCTAACTCCCAAATTGTGTTAGTGATCGCTGTTTGTAATCATATGAGCTGTCACCCCAATATGCCTACAGGACAAGTAAAGTGACAAAGTAAAGGGAAGCATTGAATAATAATTTTAGAATCCGTTTAGATGTTAGATTAAATTCCATCTCCTTTGTTTGGTAAATAGACAATTAAACTCCTCATCAACTAAACTACCCATAACCACAACTCTTAAAGGAGAGAAACTTGGCCCGCTGTGCTGTTCACTGCCCGTTCGGTGATATTTTCAGGGGCACATCGTCATTTGAGCACGGCCTTTCTGAAGTTACAAATAGCAGCACTCTGCTATCATTTTCAGAAATACCACCTCTGTAAGCTGGAGAATTAAATTGCTACTTTAATCTAATAACTGCTATAATCCCAAAGAGAGAATGTCAGGAAATACCACTCAGATTAAGTGTTTGGAGGAATGTGCGCACATTGTGGCCACTGAGAAGAAAAGAGGAGCAGTAGAGACACTTTGAGTCACACAGCTACGTGCTAACAAATACCACTCCACAATGTTCATAACTTCACCAGGCCCAATTTTCTTAGGTAATCAGGTATTACCCCGAGATGAGGAGAAATGGGTCTCTTCCAACTTTTATTTCCTGGAAACCTTCTGTCCATCGGGCTCACAAAGGGACATGGAATCAATATTCTACCTGTTTCTATAAAGTTGACTGTCAGTTATGTTTTCTACTAGCTGAGTCTTAGTGTTTGGACACGAACCCAGAGGCAGCCCCGATATTCACCAGGAGGGTCTATAGATGGAAAAGCCTTGTTCCTATTTGAATCTTCTGCTACTGCTACTGCTAGGCCCACTCCTGTGTTGTTTGTTTGTTTTCTCCATGTTTGCATGGAAAAGTCTTTATTTTACAGAGCTGTACCATTGAAGGGCCAATTCCAAAAAGTCCCCAAACTGTTTGATAAGTAGATGGCCGTCTTCATTCGACAGGGTCTATTGAGCAACATTCTATGGAGCGTAATGTCTTTAATGATACATATGTCATCACAAATATCAATCACTGAGAAAGCTGTAATTGAGCACTTTAATACTTTAATACTTTGAGCCATTATAATATATACTGAGGTAATATACACTTGCAGATAGAAGTACGTGAAGTGTGGTAGGTAAGAAAGAAATGTCTTTTTAAAAAAAAACTATTTAATTGTATTCAGTGAAACAGAGTATAGTAACATGCTTTAAAAGTTGAACTTCAAAAGAGCAAACCAAAATTGAACTTCAAAAGAACAAACCAATCTCTGTATAGTTTCTTCTGTTCTGACGGATGAAGGGTAGCCATAAGTCTCCACCTTCTCCATCAAAGTGTAAAAAGAAAATGTACCTAGCAGCGTGTCTAGCAACACGAGTCACTTGTACTTAGGTCGAAATTATGTATGAAAAGGCATCTGTGCCCTTGTGTGTTTTCTTCACGGGAAACACTCACCCTCCCAAACCACGGATCAAGAAAGCCTTGCCCATGTGGCTAAACTTAGCATTATGGGTTAGAGCTCACAAAGAAAGAGTGGCTGCATGTTGTTTTTTTAACTCCATGCTTCTCCTGCCTTTCGATAACTGCCATTCCTTTAGCCTGGTGACGGGGTGCATGGAAGAACACCACAGCTACGAGAAGGGTAACCATTCCTGAGGACAGGGATACTGACCGGGCCAAACAATGAGTCTTTATGCTGTGTTTGATTCAGGTATGAACCAGAAACCCTCATCGATCTTAAACTAATGTACAGATTAGAGAATGGAATCTGACTCTCAGAATTGCTACTTTAGATGCTTCAGGGTTTTTTTTAAGTTTCTCTTGATGAAAAATACTTGAGAATTTCCCAATGAGCATCTAAACCTAACTCCTCACTTCTTTTTTTCCCCTTTGCAACTCAATCATTTCTGAAAGAACTTTAAGATGGTGAAATATAAAACTCCCAAGACTATACCACACACATACACCCACACACTTACATGATTAATGGCATCACCGGAAGTCCAGTGCAATCTAGGACCTCTGGTGGCACACTGGGCTAAGCATTGAACTGCTAATGGTAAGACTAGAGGTTTAAACCAATCTGTCACTGCAATAGAGAAAGATGAGGAGGAAAGATTGAAAATCTTGGCAACCCAAAGGGGCTTAAAGGGCTACTGTTAGATGGAATTGACTCAACGGCAGTGGGTGATTTTGGAAATGCAAATCGACTTCCTTTTTCTATCGTTTATGCAAATCTTCTCACACCCAGGACCCTGTCAATACCAACCAAAAAAAGAAGACGAAAGAGCCTACTATCTTTAACAATATCTCCAAATATGTTATTTGCAATACTCGTAATGTATGAGGTCTATGCTGACCCACAGAAACAGTCATATAGACTATATTGTGCTTTCTAATATTGTCCCATAGGGATCAATACGGTGCCCTGGTGATCCTGTGGATTAGCTGTTGGCCTGCTAATGGAAAGTTCGGTGGTTGAAACTTCCCGCTTGCTCTGCGACAGAAAAGGCAGTCTGCTCCTGGGGAGATTAACAGTCGGGGAAATCCTATGTAGGGTCAACATTAGTCTGAAGTGTCTCAATAGTCATGTGGTTGTTGTTGTTTTTTTAATGTATAGGGATCAATATGCTGTCTTATTGTACATCTATTTGTTTAAACATGTCATTGTCATGGAAAAGTTCTAATTTCCCCTACCTCCTACCACAAAAACACACAAACAATTACCACCAGTCCCTATCCCCCAGCAAACACACAACTTGATAGTAGTTAGTATAATACTAAAGTAAGGGAAATGTTGTACTTACTAGGCTCCCTTGAAATATGATTCAAAAGGGAATATGGCATTTTTATTTGCGATATCAACAGAACGAACCTAAACAGGTCCAGCAAATGGTAAATATTGGTCTTTTATCTACACAGTCAAAAAATTAGTATTGTGAGCCTAGACTTAAAGATTTCACCACAATGATTGTTAATTCCCTTAGTGATGCTCTTTGAAAAATCATAACTCGAGATAAATGTCCTAGTAAATAATTTTATTTATGGAGAAATTTCCAAAATTTCTCATTATCTTGGAATTATTCACAAAGTACTATTTTGTGCTTAGTTCAAAATGATGCATCTCTTATTAAACAAAGATAAAAATATATAGCATAAGGCAGTATTATTATGTTTTTATTTAATTAATATAACCAAAGGATTAAAGAAAAAAGTAAAAGTTAAATATATTTAAAGGCCACATAACTGATTCCTAGATAGTCTTATGTTTTGAATAAGAAAATGAATATATAAGTACCCAATATAATATTTTAGAGTAATATTTTAAAATATATAAGTTAATCATTGCAACAAGCTACCTTCAATTGAATTGCTTCCTATCAGAAACAATACTTTTGAAACTATGTCCCTAAAACAAATAAAAACAGAAAGAAATAAACAAAAGTAGCAATGGCAATAACTTTTCCATTAAATACACTTTCTTATAAAGTGGCAAGATAAATTTACAAATTTACAACTTAAAGGGAATCTTTATTAAAAAGATTTGTCTTGCTTTGGGTTTTTGGGACCTCTGTTCTCCTCATGTAACTGGCCCTCCCAGCAGAATCAACCCAGAGTTGATGTTTAGTTCATAGCACATGATAGATGAGCCTGGAGCTCGAGGTCCCTGGGGTGGCAGGCTGTGAATCGATGCTGGCCACTGGGGAGAGAGAGGCAGGGTCCTGGAGAGGCAAGCCAGGTTGCTGCTCTGTGGAGGTGATCCGATCCACTATGCTGGATAAGCAATCCAAGCTGGATAAAGAGTTTTTGTCTGTGGAGAATACTAAGGATGGAAGTAGAAAAGCATTAAATACCACATATCTCCAGATAGATAGAATTGTTTACATTACCCTTTCAACTATAGGTCAACTCCTTTGACACCAACAAGCCAGATGGTTACAGAAGCCTGCTGTCTAAATTTGCTGCAAATATCTGCAGCTCATGGGGAAGGTCGAGGAGCTAAGTCTACTGGTAATATTTCAGGCAAAAATGCATGCACACATGTGTGTGCACATGTGAAATTTAGAGCAGAAAGTGTGTATGTATTTTGCTTAGCCAAAGCCTCTGCATCCGAACCATGACTTCTATTTCTGTTCTCAGCTCTGTCTGGAAGAACAGACCTGCTTCGAGAGGCTGAATTGTGAGGCTGAAATGGCCTTTAAACTGCTCTGCAGTTGTCAAGTCTTACCATTTGGTACATCAGGGGAGTAGACGCTGTCGAAACTGCTGCTCTTTCTGGACCAGACTGGGCTGTTACATTCAGGCTACAAAATACAACAGATGTTTATTTTAAGGCTTTGGCCAGAGATGCTCTGACCTAGGGGGAGGCAGCGCTTGCTCAACTAGCTCTGTGCATCGACCACTCTCAATCAGCTTCATGGCTCTGATTTAGGTAGGGTTAGCCCTCCCCACATTGCCAGGGCATTGAGGTTAATCTCTGCGCTTGGAGAAAAGGAGAGAGACCCGGCAGCACAGAGGAGAGGGGGGTGGAACACGACAGCAATGTACATTGGGTTGACCATGCAAAATGGATTGGCGTAGAAGGAAGCCACACTAATTCAAAGAGAGAACCCTTTCCCAGGGCAAAAACACATTAAAACCTGGCAGCCACCGAGCAGACGCCCTCCAAAAAGAATGCATCGTGATCTTCCAGCTACGCTTCTGCAGCACAGCAACTAGAGAGATGTTCCGGGGGGTTTCCTTCTGAATTTTCAGTTAAGTTATAAACTGTGGGACAATGGGAGGCTCTGGCTGTTGCCTTTGGATGCTAGTGTATGTCAGAGACCGCTGGTATTATGTCATGCAAATAAACTACAGGTAAGTAATGGAGAAATCACCGGATTGATCATTCACAGCCAGCTACCTGCCATACCAAACCTCTACACCCTATCGGGCGTCAGACTAATATCCTGCCCAGCCGCTGCCTAGCATCCTTCTAAACCTAGATATGATGCCCCTCCCACCCCCAACAATCCTCCAGGGATCACTGAAACTATTGCCTAGTTTTAATCGTATAAGGGATTTTACAAAATGCTCGGGGTGGCCAAGTGGGCACCAGAGGTACCTCTTACCATGCCATCAGAGCAGTTGGAGGTGGGGCTGGTGGGCTCAGAGCAGCTCTGTCCCGGGAGGCTGTAGTAGTTTTCCACCTGCTCCCTCAGGAGCTCTTGCAAGCTCTCGATATAGCGGATGGCATTCCTGAGGATCTCCACCTTGGGCAGCCTCTGGTTGGGGTTGGTCGTGGTGCACCTCTTGAGCGTCTCAAAAGCCTGGTTCACCTTCTTCAGGCGCCTCCGCTCGCGCATGGTGGCTGCCTTCCTCCGATCCGTGGTAGTGGACTTTCTCTTGCACGCCTTGCATGCCCACATGAGGCAGTGGCCAGCCTGGTGGTGACCTGTAGGCGCTCGCACGTGCTCGTCTTCATCCGAGCCTTGCAACTCTGCTTTGTGCCCACCGAAGGCAGCCCCTCTGGGCTCGAACTCCTCTCGGAAATCGCCCTCGGGGGATGGGATACAGGAGCCGTCGTAGAAGTACTCGGAAGGGGAGAACTGACAGCTGTCCATCACGTCCATCCTCTGGCGGAAAGGCAGGCAGCGCACCTGGACAGCGGAGACAGAGATGGGGGAGAATTGGGAGCTTGGTGCCGCAGCTGGAGGGCAAACCCTGCAGGAGCTCCCAGGTCGGTTGGTTTCTCGGGTGATAACAAGGGCAGAAGCTTGGCGGCCTGGATAGCCGCTCTGGGCTTGGGGCTCCTTATATGTTCTTGGGGGAGGGAGGCCGGCCCCAGTGGCCCTGATCTATTAGCATATCCCACCACAACCCCCGCAGGGGCTGTCTGGGCAAACCTCCGCCTTTTCTCCAGAGACAATTTGCTGTTTACTGCCCCTTTTGACACTAATGGCTTTATTGCGGTTCTACTTGGGGGCAGGGGTGGGTGTTGGTCCCCAACCAGCTTCCTAGCACTTTCTGGATAACTTAAACCCATAAAGATGGAAGAAAGTTCAACTTTTAATGAATCCTTACACCTTACAAAAGTGATCAATAAACAGAACTCCGTACATTCCACTGACACCATCCACTGACCACATTTCTTCCTGGTTCTAGACAGGGGGATTCTTCTTAGGATTTAGGTGTGTTTTTTGTTTGTCTGTTTTTTTCCTTCCCCCACAAACTTTAGTTTTCACAGGAAGTTTTTGAACCCATAGAAGGGAGAACACTTGCTAATAAGGTGTAGTGATCCCTCCACTCTGGAGCGAACGCAGCGGTGTTTTGTGTTGTGCTTGTGTGTGTGAGCGCTTATGGCTTTTGTCTGGATTGAGGCAAAGGAAATTGTGATTGGCTGTCATTGTCTGGATTCAGAGTGATTTGGAGTGTGGGAAAGAGGTTCCTCTTCCCAAGATAGAACTCACTTGGAATTCTTCTAAAAGGAGGGGAACACAGGAAGGCTAGGTGACTGGGAACATTCCTCTCTCCTTTATTTCCTTCCTTTCCCCTTCTAAAGATAATACGGATGACCTCCTGCTTTGGACTAGGTCTCCCTAGATCCTTTATCCGCGAAGAACCACAGTGGTCCCCTAAACTTTGCAGCTACAATGGCCCAGGCTCAGATGGAAAACTCCCTTTGCAGGGGTGAGCCTCCTTTCTCTCTCTCTTTCTGCTCCGCCCTGTCGTTTCCACAGACTAAACAGCCGAGCTGGGCTTTGGGGTGGCTAATTTTCTGCTTTTAGGCAAACTAACACCGTTACAGATGCGTCCCAGCTGCCGCCACAGCAATCCCTCTTGACTGGAGTAAAATTTCCAACTCCAAGTAACTTCACACACATCTGCGACAAAAGTATTCTAGAAAAGTAATAGCAGGGCGCCTTTGAAACTTCAATGGGGAGACACTGAGAAGGGAGGGCTTTCATTAAAGTGATAATGAATCTATTCCTTAGCGTTTGCCAGTTCTCTGCCACCCTTAACCCATTTTCAGATCACTTTGGGAAGGATGGTTTATATTTAGGAAAAACAATTACTTGTCTCTACAAATAGGGGTGATTAGTCCAGAATTTTAGAGTGGGACTTAGCCGCCCCAGTAAAAAAAGAATGTTCCTAATCCCACCAATACCCATCCAGGCCAGTAAAGTGTCCTGACTCTAAAGTTAAGGCTGGTGATGGGGTGGCAGCAGTGGTGGTACAACAGTGGTGGTGGTGGCGATGGCCGGGTGGCAGGGCGGTGGGGGTGGGGTGGGGGGCTGGCCTGGGGATTCTTTCTATTATTTTACCGGAAAGTTATTTTGCTATGACAACCATAGCTGACTGATGCCACGCGTGTAGGAGCAGGAGATGTTCCTGCGTTCACGAAGTAAGATCGGTGTTCAGCATGGGGACTAGGAAAATCAGTGTGGGGTGTGAAACCGTGCAGTCACTAGGGTTTGCTGGTCGCCTGCCCTTCTCCCTGGTTCCCTCAAGCCCCAAGACAAAAGACCCTCCTTTTGAAAAAGCAAGCTCCCCAACGTCCAAATTTGCTGTTTAATCATCTGCCCAGTGAGGAATCCCTCTGCCCCTTACGGAGGCCTAGTAACAGAATGATGCCTTTGAAATGAAGACTATTCTCGGGGATAAACCAGTAAGAGGAGTTGAGGTCCTCAGGACCCAGGAGGCCTCCGTGCACACTGGTGGAAAGACTGGCACACCACGCGTTGCTACATGGGACATAGTATAGTCTACTCGCAGATGTTCTCAGACGTTCTCGACCAGCCTCGGAGCTGCAGCCGGTGAGCAGCACGGGGACCACTTGCTTGGGTTGTGGATGTCAGCAGAGGACGGCACAGCGACTACATTCGTGGACTCAGGATCTGGCTAGAAAGTTGGTCCTTTAGGTGTTGGCGAAAGATAGAGGTGGTGCTTCTGAATGTTATTTTTCTCCACCTCTCTTCTCTCCCACCCCCAAACCAGGCACTTTATGGTGCCCTTTATCTGGTTCTTTCAGCGTGGGTTTTGTAACTAACAATTACTGGAAGGTTGCCAGTTGTCAGACACGCTCTAAAGCGTTCCCCAAAGTTAGCTCTTGTAATACTCTCTCAACAGAGTCCCAATACGACTGGATTGGACCTATGAGTTGATTTACTTTAGGAAAAAATAACCATAGCACAGAGGGAGTCGATAATTTGCCCCAGATCACACAGGGTGAGAAAGTAGTTATCTAGTGTGAACAACTTGTGTTCCTGAAATTGGATTTTGCTGGGTTTTGTTTGTTTGTTTGTTTGTTTTCCTAGCTGTCCTGGGACCAGGGCAGAGACAAGCAGGAGCTGGGGGACCAGCTTCGCTGGGGGGTGGGGAGATGCTGTCATTCAGGATACCTTGTCAGTAATGGTAGCTCTCAGAGGTTAGGCCAGTCTTTGGTAAGGTGATCTCAAAACAAATTTACCAGAGCACCGGCACCAGTGGAACTAAAGCAGCCCAGAAAACACAAGTGCCCGGTGGCCGCAGCTTAATGGGACATGCTAGAGGGAAAATGGGGTCGGGGGCTTGAGGGCCCTTGGGACTCAAGTGCTGAAAATTGCTACCCAGTGCAACAAATTGTGTTGGGGGTGAGGGGGTAGGGGGTGAGGAAGAACTTAAAAAACAGCTTTTAGATTGTTTCATGAGATGAGAGGGGGGAGAGAGAGAGGGAGAGAGAGAGAGAAATATACTTAAATTTTTTATCCTAAATGAATAAAACCACTTTATCAAAAATGATCAAGGTCACTCCATTCAGGAGGAATCTGGGACTCTTCTCCCACACGAAACAGTGAAGACGGGAAAACACAAGACTAGCGATAGACAGAAAATTATTTTTTAATGAGGAAATTGAACAGTGAATGTGGAACAGAATTTTTTAATGCTTTAAAAAGCAGTTATCATAAAAATGTATCAATTTGTCCTTTGCCTCAAAATAAGAAATACATTATGCTTTCCATACTTTACTTAGAAAAGCCAACAAAGCCAACACTGGTAGCAGTACTGTTCCATTATTGACAAGGCACAGCACTCAGCCATGTCTGCTTTTGTAAGTAAATGGAATACTGGATAATTTATTTTAAAGTTATTTTTTTTAAGTTTTCATTTTCCACTCTGAAAAAAAAATAAATGCAGCATGTTTAACTGTCTTACAATATAGACATTTAAGTTGGTTTTAATTACAGAGATCTTTAAATTATGATTCATTTTTAAAAAACAGAACCTATTCTAGCTTAAGCGTTATGGCAATAATCCTAGTGTTGATGGATAGAGCCCACCATGAAAAGCATGCCTACCACTTCCTTCCTTAGTAAGCTGTATCCAAAAGCACTTTAAAAAACGCTTCAGGGTTCTCTTAGAGAGGGAAACTAAGGAAAGCTAGAAAGATAGCTCCATTGCAGCTCACTACCAGCATTTCTTTAGTTCTTCCTCTGCCATGACACTTCTTGAGATTTCTGCTTCTTATAGATAACTTCAGAATCTGTGAAACAATTTGAAAGTGCTATTAGCTCTGGGAGGCAGGCACACCTAAGTAAACACATTAGTACCTGCCAGAGCTGCTGGAAGAATTTGTGGAGAAGACAGCTGAGGAAGACATTGGCCTCTGCTTGGATTCGAAGACTCCCAAGGGAGATCAAAGGCCTGAGGAAGGACTTTCAGCAGCCTTGAGAGGAGAGGAAAGTAGCTAGTTCTTGGAGCATTATCTGTTTCTGCCCATGGCATAGCCATTCCATCCCAGAGACTGACTCTGAACTCAAGCTTGCCAAAACTTTGCTCTTAGTTTCCCCCACAGTGGAACTTTTAGGAATCAGCCCCTTCCTTTATAACACTTCCTTTGTACTGCCTAGCTGGACCTGTTGGGGACTGTCTGGATTTGGCTCTTTGAGGGAATCTTATTTTAACTACTAATTTATGAATGCATTAGTTAAGTGACAAGAGAGGTAGGCTTTGTGATGACGAAAGTGGCTAAAAGATAGCTAAGAGAAAATGCCCAAGCAGGTAAATTATTCTGGCTTTGAAATTAAAACATCGTAAGGATAAAAATGAGTTTAGCACCCAAGGATTGTCTACCCATCTCAAGTGTAGATGAGCACCCAGAATTTCTGTACCCTCTGACCCAAAGCATATGAGAATCAAAAACCAAAACAAAACATGAGGCCATTGGACAAAAGTAGATTTCCAGAATGTTAGGTTTGGAATTCAATGTGGGGATTAGAGTTATCTTGATAAAGCTGATGTTTGAAATTCCACACATTATTTTCATAGGAGTATAAAAAGAAAATCACTCATTATTTTATATTTAATTATTTCATACCTGCCTTTGCCAAGAGACTCAAATCAACCCAAACTGCTTATCTTTACCGACTTATTACTTCTTATTTTTTGCTTCCATTGTCCTGTTTGCTTTGATTTTGGCCTTGGTGAAGATTAGCATCATTAATAGCAAACAAAAACATGTTAATTGCAAACACACCACAGATTTCACTGGAAAGCCTACCATGTCAGCCAAAGCAGCAGAGGTCACTGAAGTCTTTGGGAAATATTTGCTCTATTTAATGAAGAGACTTCTTTAGGAAAATGTATTCTAAACAATTCCTCAAGTTACCCAGTTAAGAGAGATAGAGAAGAATTGATCTGCAAAAAAACAAATCAAATCTATCAGCAAGTAAAGACTATGGGTTCATTAAAGCCTTTTACTGCTGAAAAAAATTGTAATAGCATCTTATATTATAAACGTGTGTATGATAATAAAGTAAATGAATTCATTTTGTCAATCATGAAATTTAATGTAGACAAAATCTGATTTTTAAATATGGGTATGTGTGTGTATACACACCCTCACATATACATTTTAGGGAAAATCTATATCAAGTTTTAGGGAAAAAATCATAGATACAAAATCAGCATTATTAATGGGGATATGCACCACCCAAACATATCCACGTGTGACCTGGCTGGTTAACCGAAATGCTTTATTTTATTTTTTTAATAAAAATTTCTGCTGTGATATAGAGTTCACTAAGTACCCTCCCTAAGAAGCCTTGTTGGCACTGTAGGTTAATGGGGTTTGGTGGTTCAAATGCACCAACTGTTCTGTGGAAAAACAATGAAACTGTTTGTTCCCATGCATTTTTATAATCTCAGAAACCCTGACACTGTCACTCCACGGGAACAGGGTTGGGATTTTGTCTGGTTTAACCTGCCCCTTTAGAGTTGTTTGGAAACAATTCTCAGAGGATCCAAGTTACTCCACAAACCATAAAATGCTCCATTTTAATTACCCAAAGTTTTATTTTGAGGGTGCCTGGTGTTAGGAGACCTTGTAGGGCTGTCATGATGGCTAATCACAAGGTCTATGGTTCCAACCAGGTAGCTGCTCTTCAGGAAAAAGACGAGGCTACTTCATTTGGTCCTCTATCAGAAGCCCTATATGCACAGGTACAGATCTGCTGAGCCCAACGGTAGCTGGTATGGAGCTTGAAGACACAGACGGGGTCATTCGCTGCGGTTGCCTCCAAGAGTAGACTCCGTGCTTGTCCTGTCTGGCCCCTCTTGCTAACATCGCGGTTTCGACAGCGCAGACGTCAACTGGTAAGATGGGCTCATTCATGTGGCTGCTGCTCTCGTGGTTTTTAATACTTTCCCGAGCTAGAGCACACCAATTGGAAAATAGTTTCTGAAGGACTGTAGCTCTGGGTCCCTATGAGTCATTAACAAGGAGCTTGGTCAAAGAAGATGCACTTAGACTTGTTTTAAAAATAAATAAAGAGAGCTGACCTTAGTGTTTATGCTGTGCTCCCCTTTTTAGCTTAGCACTTTATATGTGTTGTCTCTGTGAATCTTCTTCACAGCCTCAGGAGTTAGGCGCTATTATTGTCCCTGTTGTTTGAAAAGAGAGGAAACAGGCATAAGAGAGAAGCAATGACTTGTCCCAGGCAACACGGTGGCAGCTGGATTCCTGCAGGGACTCAGTCCCACAGAGACTCAGCTCTTTGCTGTACTTCCACTGAAGTTCCACCTGCTTCTCTCAAATGTCAGATTCCCCTAAGACCTTTTTTTTTTTGGGGGGGGGGGTATTCTATAAGAAGCTCAAAGTATTCATCTACTTAGAAAACTGTTATCACCAGGAAGAGGTCTCCTTGCCTCAGGTGGACAGAGGGGCAATGTGCTCCTCCCTGTCCGCCCCAATGGCCCCTGTTTGAAACCACCCACTCCTCCACAGGAGAAGGATCGGACTCGCTGCACCTGCACACTGCCCCATTGGGTCATGAGGAGTGGCCATCAACTCCATGGCAGTGAGTTTGGGCCTGCATGTGGCATCAGTGATAAATGGTTTCTGGCACCTCTGAGGTGGTGAGGGCCAAGGGCCAGCGTTTGGAGAGTTAGGAATGTTGGTTGGGGGAGTGTTCTCATCTGTGACCTCTGGATGGTTGAGGGTAGGGTGTTAGGGGTGAAATCAAGGGGGAGGAGTGAGGCGGGAGTGAAAGTGTCATTTACAAAATAGAAGAGACCAGTAGCACTTAAAAAAGACCAAAAATGGCTTGCTCCTCTCCTGGCTTCACTCCCCACTGTGCTTCTTGGTGGTCGGTTCTTCCTGAGGTGACAGGATAAACAAACCTGGCACACGTTGTAAAATCCTCCCAAAGAGCAGCTCCCAGGGCTTGCAGCCTCTCTGGGGCTTTGCTGTTTGGCCCTGCTAAGAGGTTTCATGTATATTGTTGTTCTTCTGCCCTCCGCCATTTAACCCTTCCCTTGCTTGAAGAAACCCTTCAAAGAAGCCCTCCCACCTCAAGAGACAGATTGCCTGCTTCTTTTATCTTTCTATTTGGAAAACAAACACGGGTCACGTGACGTTTTGAGGACATGCCAGTCGTCCTGAGGCCAGTCTAAGGAGCCCTGGTGACATGGTGGTTCAAACGCATATTTCTCCATGGAAGAAATATGGAGCGTTCTGCTTCAGTAAAGATTTATAGCCCTGGAAACCAACTTTGAGGAGCAATTCTAATGTGCCCTATAGGGCTACTATGACATGCATAGTACAAGAAGATGGGGTGGGGGTGGGGGGGGAGTGAGGGGCAGAGGCTGGGAAGGTCAGAGATGGCTCTGGGTGCTCCAGGTAAAGGATCATCCTAGAAAGTCAAAAAGGAGAAGGAATTTGGGCAAAATCAATGGAAAATCATTTAGGAAAATAAACCAATGGGTTTCCCTGGCCATTTCTTGCACCGATGAAAGTGTACTGGATGAAACAATGGGCAGGTATCTAAGTATCACCCAGCTCTGCAGGTGTGGAAGACCTGAAACCAGAAAGGGGTCTTTTAAAGACACCGCCAAAGGATACCCCCATCCATGCCCTTTACCACTGCCCTCGGGGGGTTACCTAAGAGAAATGTCCACTTTCAGGCAAAGGGAAATCACTTACTTTTTCACTTTAAATTAGCCTTCCCGAACAATGAAAATATAGCTACTTATGGACACGTGGCCGCAAGCGTTTCTGCAGATGCTCATGTTGGAGTCTGTTCCGATTTTTCAAGGTGGGACAGTATAAATCAGGTTAAGACCAACTTTGTTCAAATATAAACATTTTTTAATATTACAATACCATGATCCTCACGCATTTTTATATACAATATGCCACTCCATGTTTAAAGCACGTCTCTTAGGTTTACTTAAAAAATGAAAGTAGTATTTCTTACAAAAATACATTAAATAACATTAACAGTTACCGCGTTCCCACTTTGCTGTAGACAGGAATGAATATCTCTGAAACATGGCACTGAAGGATCACCTTAATAAAAGTTAACGTGTTACAAAACCTTCCACTCAAAGAGGTCTAGACCTAAGCCACTAGCTGTTTTAAAAAAAAACAAACCCAAAAATGAAAGCCCCAAGCCGAAGGCCTTTCGACTGATAGTGCACAATAGTTTGACACATTTCATTTGTGACTCTGTCTCCTTCCTCAATACTAATGCAATGTGTCTAAAGGATTAGGAGAGGGAAGGTGGGCGGGATCTTCCTGCTGTGTGGACGAGGTCCCTGGCGTTGGCTTGAAGTGACTGTACTTCTCCACCACCTCCTCCGCGCCGGCGACTTTGCATTCTTCCGAGGAAATGCTGTCCACGATGGAAGAAAGGCATCGAAGGCTGCTGGAGGCCGTCGAATCCAGGCTCGCCCCACCTGAGCACAGAAAACAAACCCGCGCACACCCAGCTGGAGCGCGCCAGGAGGACGGCCAAGTTCGTCCCGCGCAGCGCTCAGCTGGGGGCTTTGGAAGCGCTGGAGCCGCGGCCCCGCTCGGCGCCCCCAGGCCCGAAAGGGAGGAGCGCCAGGGCCTCTCCCCGGACAGTCTCTGGGGCAGCCCGAGCCCTTACTTGGGCTTTACCTTCCTTGGCAGTTATCACGAGCTCCCTGGAATGATCCGAAACGCTTGGCCACTGGGCGCTGCAGGTGCGCAGGAAATCCGCACCCTCAAGCTGGAGGGAAAAGCGAAGCAGCCAGAGATTAGGAAAGAGACCTCGGTTCCGGGAGGGGAGGGAGGTGTCCCCCTGCTTTCTCAGGCCCCCGTACGCATTTCCTGCCTATGGCGGGCACCCCGGCTTCACGGGTCACGGGGGGTTCATTAGCGAGGGGGCGGAGAGGAAGGGGGAAGGAGAGGAGAAGGAGCAGCTGGGGGTGAAGGCCCCTGCAAGGCGCTTGCTAAATCGGTGCGTTTCCCTGCCCAGACAGCACCTGGCCTTACATTTTCTTGCTTGGGTCGGTAGCTGTAGGGGTCTGCCACAAACTCCTGCATTTTCTCCTGCTGGTCCAACCGGTGCAGCAGGTCCTGCAGCCGCTCAATGTAGCTGATGGCGCTCCGCAGGATCTCCACCTTGGGCAGCCTTTGGTTGGGGTTGGCCACAGTCCTCCGCTTCAGCGCCTCGAACGCCTCATTGATTTTCTTTAGCCTCCTCCTTTCGCGCAGGGTGGCGGCTTTCCGCCGGTCTGTGGGGGCAGATTTTCTCTTGCATGTCTTGCAAGCCCAGATCAGACACTGGCCTGGGCAGTGCGGAGGCTGCAGGCCCGGGGGCGCCAGGACGTGCTCCTCGCCGCTGCTGTCGCTCCCGGCTTCCGGGGGTATTTGGTCCTGGCAAGGGGATAGGGTCCCATCACTCCCGGGGTACAAAGGAGAGCCCTCGGCCACTTCTAAGGGCTGCAGAGTCACACTCTCCCCATCCAAGTAGAAGAAATAGGAGCCAGTTTCGAAAAGGTCCATCATCATGCTGTGCTGCTCGGCCTCTGGCTTGACCTGCACTTGGTGTTGGGTTCAGAAACTCAGAGGAACCACCCAGATGGCATTGAATTAGTGCGGTGACATAAGTCGCCCTCGCTTTATATATAGTAGCTCCTGAAACTCAATCCAACTTTGAGCTGTCCCATAGCTCAGTCTCCCAATGTGATGAGGGTCAGTCCACTCAGGAACATCTAGTCTGAAAGAAAGTCCAGTCCCGTCACCCCTCGGAACAATGTGACAATCTATGTGCCGAGAAAGACACAATATACATAGAAGACCACAATGTCAACAGAGTACTGGAAGCTTCCATCTTAGGTAGTTTCCATGTTAACCTGCTTAGAGGGCAACTTCAAAACAACCAGGGATTAACACTGCTCCATCCCCCTCCCTGGGGCTCATCTGAATTCTAAGTATAGCCCCATGATGAAAGATAGCAAAGGCAATAGTCTCTGCTCCAAAATAGCCTGGTTAATATGTTCCGAGTGGTTCAGCTCTTTTCTCTCTCCTGCCTGTCAAAAAGATGCCATTCCTCTGATTAAAACCATTCAAAGGTTATGCATGACTTTCAGGCATCAATAGTAGCAGGTAAATCTCTTTCCTCTCTTTTACTAGGCTTGTTAAAATGATGTGGGAGTTGGAGGGGTGGCTAGAGAGTGCTCAGATCCCACATAACTATATGAAATGACTCTCTGGATTCTTCCCCGGAGACCTTCTTGGGCTTCTTTCTGGGGAACTAACCCAGTTCTGAATTCTGCATAGTTCCACAGTGGAGCACAGGAGTTAAGGGGTGGGTTAGAGAATGGGATGTAAGACATGTAATAGCTTCTTCTTAAAAATTAATTCTGATGAAAATGAGACTCCTATACCCTAGCAAACTGATGTTTCAGGAATCGCTGACGGCCCACTTCAAGGTGCCCTGCACGGCCTCCTGTTCTACACCGCAGGTTCACAGGTTTTTTCTCTGCATTCTCATGATCTGTTGATTCCAAAGCGTTGTTTCATGAGAACTATAAGAGAAAGGTAGCGAAACAGGCACAAGCTTGAATACAGAGACAGATTTTCTTTTTCTATCGCCGTTTGCCCGTGGTGTCAATACATGGAATGGTGGCACTTAAGGGAGTCAATCGTGGGGTGAAAAGTGACGTGCACAGGCCCCAGGTTCCCAAAACCTCCCCTCAAGTCCTAACGGAGTCCATTTCCATGCGTCTGATCCTGGTTAAGGACGAGGTCTCAATGTCTTCAAGATAATAGTGGTTGCTTTAGAGAGTTTTGGTGAGGATTCGATCAATGGATGGCATGTGTGTAAAACCCATGCCTTCGGTTAGTGGTATGATGAATGACCATTGAAAGCATAAGCCCATGCTGGGAGTCGTACAATGTTCATGAAGGAAATAAAGCCAAGCTGTTCTCATTTGATTGTGTTTTGCTCGATTGTTGCTTTGTCTTGTGCTCCCTCCCCGGGCTCTTGGAGCTGTCTCCCAGCACTAAGCGGCCATTGAGTCACAGTCCCCCTTGGCTTGGACCTTTGTACTCAGCGTGTGACGAACCAGACAGAAATATAAGATGATTTTATTTATCCCAAGGAGTGGCGATCTTCCCTGTGACCGCATATCTTTTTTATGGATGGAGTGAAATTAATGCAAGAAACAGATTGGCAGGCAATCTAGAAACTAGCTAAATTTTTCACACAAATTCCTTACACCAGAGATAATTGTTCACATTGTTTTCCTATTGGGCCACAGAGTAGGGGTGTTAAGTTTTGACATTTTGGACTGTTTTTCTGTCATCATTATCAGACAGCAGCTTAATTCTTCATTTCATCTGAAAACCACTGTTTCTTTTATGACAACCACTTTTAAGTTCAAGGAATAGTATAAAACACAACAATGAGTGATGGAAAAGGTAATCATACATTTGTGATATTTCCTACTATTTTCACCTACTATGGATCATTCAGCAATAAACACTTTAAGTTGGAGGCACCGACAGTTCAGGGTTCACCCTATTATGTTAACATACACTTGAACATGGCAGATTGGTTGGTGCTTTTATCCAGTACATATTGCCACTCATAAATGTGAAGACATTTTTTACACAGTAAACATACATAATTTGGCTATTGCTAAGTCTATTAAGGCGACTGAAATCCAACAGTTATTGGGTACCTACTAAGTTCTAGAGAGTGTCTTTGCTCTGAAAGATAAATCAATAAACATGATATGTCTCCTCATGGAGTTTAAATAGAGGATATGAGTGAGTGTGACTTAGAGCCAAAAAAATGAGACAAATAGCCCTGTAATTGACATGTGGAAGGTTTAGAATACAGACTGTTTGACCCTAGTTTTTTTTTCATCCATAAAACTGAACTGACAAAAACATATTTACATTAAAGGTTAGTTCTTTAGATGGCATTTTTAAAAGGGGAGTTTTACACACACACACACGTTATGTGGTGCAGTGAGGTACTTGTTAGAGTTCTTCTAGTCTTAATCTTTATAACTCAAACCAAATTATTTTTCCTGAAGGGTCTGGGGAAGAGAAGCTGGGAAAGATAGGATTGATTGGGCTTCAGCTGGGAATGATAATAGAGCTAATGATGACGGTAAAAAATGAGAATTCTAATGTGGTGATTGGCCAGTGTTGTCATCCTGCTGGGTATAAAATGAGACATAGCAGCAGCAGCAGGGAGGATTTCACTACCATCACAAAAGCAGAGCCCAGAGTGGGGTGACTCCTTTGGGCTCCAAGTTCCCTGTGTGCTGAACCTCCTTGATCCAGGAAACAGCAGCAGGAGCACAAGAAACACTCATGGTTGCCAGGGGCCACTGAACAAGTGAAACTGTCTTCGGACAAGAGACTCAGTTGTGAAATGGAGAGCTTTCTGGCACTAAGTGAGAAGGGGTGGTTAGGCTTGGAGGTCTTTGAGCTCGAGCAGAAAGCTTAGGGGCTAAGGCTTACAGAGGAATGGCATGCCCTTTGAACATTTATTAGCTGTGATAAAAAGAGCTTTTAAACATTGCCTGAGCAAGCAGAGGTCAAGGGATTGAGCATCTAACAGGCCGAGGGCTAGAGAGGAGCCTTTCTGTGAGGATGACTAAAAGAGGCCGTCAGAACCTAGGAACTGTGTCTTGAGCATTTCTGATCCTTAATTGTAACCTACTGATTTCCCTAATAAAGGCCATAATCTTGGGTGTTGTCTGTAAGCTCAGTGTGGCCGTTATCATGAATTATAAAACATAGTTGGATGTAGAGTGTCCTGGGAGGGGCTTCTGATGTCAGAATTGGTAAGAAGATCGGTGGGTGGAGGCACATCAGACCCCTGCCTTATAGAAATTAACCATGGGCTCATGTTGAATTTAATTCCCCCTCACTTCTTGTGAAGTCAGAAGATGCCAGAAGATGCTTCCCTGGCCTTTTTACGCAATTCAAAAGAAGATTTTTATTCGCAGAATGTTTAGTTATAGAAGAGAAAAGTGAGCTAAGAAAAATACCGCTTTCATGATCATTTGGAAACTTGAGGAGTGGAAGCATCCCATCTCCCTGCCGTCAAGCCATTTTCCTACGCACCGTGCTTGTGATTTAATACACAGAAGAGAACTACTTGAAATGAGCATTTCCAAGGTTGTAAATCTTTTGGGAGCTCAGGTAGCTTCATCTTTCCTCCATGGAGCAACAGGGGAGTTCAAACTGCTGACCTGCCTTTAGTAGCTCTGTGCTCCCTGCCACTTCCCACTCACCCAGAGTCTACACATCATGCACCTGCCAAAGAATATAAAAGTTCACCCCTTTTTTCCTTCCATTAATGTCATCCCTGAAAATGCGTGCGTTTAAAAATGTAGAGAGAAAACATCTGAAAAAATTAGGGAACGTTTTGGGATCTGGATCTGGAGCAACCTCCTGGAGAGGGGTAGTTTTTCATTATGCAAAATCAACTTTTGTTTATTTAATTGCTGCTTGCTGTTAAATTACAAAGGCATTCCTCAACGTGCTTTAGATCCTGCCAGTAAAATCAATGCTGCTACTCACCTTGGTTTAAGCAGGTTTTTTTGCTTTGTTGCTATTGGGACAATGAGGAGGGCATAGTAGAGATGGCAAAGAATCACCAGCTTGGGAAATCACCATCCCTTCTTAGATTAGGTCAATGGGAAAATACGCACTCATTGCAAATAACTTACAAGGAAACTCTTGGAACCCGAATTGTTGACACAATGTGAGCTGCCTGTAATTGCAATTACATTTCTCAGTAGAACTTGAAACACACATCTTGGCATGAGATTAAAATCAGTTTATGTAAACTGATATCGTTTAAAATTTACATGATTTAACCTAACTTTTTTTAATTATGGAAAAAATGACATATAAGGCAATCATACTAAAATCACTTGTAAATCTTATCAGAGATATAGTTTATTGACAAAAGCTGAACCTTGGTTAGTAAGAGAATTGGAGAGTTATGTAAGTTTATCGACTAGTGTATCATCATATTATTTTTACCTCATTCTTAATTATTTGCAAATGGACTTTATTTCTATCAGCTCAAAATAGGAAGTTGAAGGTGTCTAATTCTTCTCTGTGGAGAGGAGAGGGGAGGAACATGGCATGTGGCTGCATGCGTCAATGGAGAGCTTTCATTCTGAGCCTTTGGGAAAGCAGTGTACCCAGAGGAAAAGTAATGCCACTTGGACCAAGAATTCAAGTCCTCTCCAGTCCTAGCTAGATATTTCAAACCTCAGGTTTATAAGAGATCAAATGGCATATTTATCACAGGCTATATATAAAAGAATATGCTTTTTTAAAAAAATCATGCTATTAGGGGTTCACACAACTCTTATCAAAATCCATACATACATCAATTGTGTAAAACACATTTGTACATTAATTACCCTCATCATTCTCAAAACATTTACTCTCCACTTAAGCCCCTGGCATCAGCTCCTCATTTTTCCCCTCCCTTCCTGCTCCCCCCTCCCTCATGAACCGTTGATAATTTATAAATTATTATTTTGTAATATCTTGCCCCGCTCGATGTCTCCCTTCACCCATTTTTCTGTTGTCTGTCCCCCAGGGAGGAGGTTATATGTAGATCCTTGTAATTGGTTCCCCTTTTCCACCCCATCCTCCCTCTGCCCTCCTGGTATCGCGAAAAAGAATATGCTTTTATAAAAGAATATGCTTTGAGTCCATAATATGGAATATGCACTAAACAAATGCAGTATTCTCTTCCTTCCCCTACTTTATTCATAAATCATCGTGCATTAATTGAAATAAACCTAGACTTGACAAGAAAGATGTTTAAGATAAATTTGGAGATTTATCTTGGCAATGATATAAAGGACTGAGAATATTTAAATTGGTGAATTTCAATTAGCATTTCACTTATTTATGCCTTTAAGGAATTTTCAGTTTAAAAAAAAAACTCACTTTCACTGCCATCTAGTCCATGTTCACTGACAGTGGACACTACAGGGCAGGCTACAGCTGCTCTGATGAGTTTCTGAGATAGTAATTCTTTAAAAAAAAATCATTTTATTAGGGGCTCATACAACTCATCACAATCCATACATACATCCATTGTATCAAGCACATTTTTACATTCATTGCCCTCATCATTCTCAAAACATTTGCTCTCCACTGGCATCAGCTCTTCATTTTTACCCTCCCTGCTCCCTGCTCCCACATGAACCCTTGATAATTTATAAATTATTATTTTGTCATATCTTACACTGTCTGATGTCCCCCTTCACACACTTTTCTGTTGTCCGTCCCCCAGGGAGGAGGTTATATGTAGATCCTTGTAATCTGTTCCCCCTTTCCACCCCACCTTCCCTCCACCCTCCAGGTATCGCCACTCTCACCACTCACTGGTCCTGAAGTGATCATCCACCCTGGATTCCCTGTTTCCAATTTCTATCTGTACCAGTGTACATCCTCTGGTCTAGCCAGATGTGTAAGGTAGAATTGGGATCATGATAGTGGGGGAGGAAGGGGCGGAAGCATTTAGGAACTAGAGGAAAGTTGTATGTTTAATCGTTGGTACACTGCACCCTGACTGGCTTGTCCCCTCCCTGCGACCCTTCCATAAGGGGATGTCCAATTGCCTACAGATGGGCTTTGGGTCTCCACTCCGAAATCCCCTTTATTCACAATAATATGTTTTTTGTTCTGATGATGCTTGATACCTGACCCCTTTGACACCGTGTGATCACACTGGCTGGTGTGCTTCTTCCAGGTCGGCCTTGTTGCTTCTGACCTAGATGGCCACTTGTTTCAAGTCTTTAAGACCCCAGATGCTATATCTTTTCATAGCCGGGCACCATCAACTTTCATCACCACATTTGCTTATGCACCCATTTGTCTTCAGCAATTGTGTCAGGAAGGTAAGCATCATGAAATGCCAGTTTAATAGAACAAAGTATTCTTGCATTGACGGAGCATTTGAGTGGAGGCCCAATGTCCATCTGCTACCTTAATACTAAACCTGTACATATTTGCACATAGATCTATTTCCACATCCTCATATATAAATATATTTACATATGTACATGCCTTTATTTAGAGATAGTTATTCTTTATGGAGTAGAAAGTCCGGTCTTTATCCAGCAGAGCAGCTGGTGGCTTCGAATTGCTGACTTTGCAGTTATAAGCCAATGCAAACTACTGCTCACAAATATCCAATTGTATAATTTTGTTGGAACTTTGGAGCACAGGCATGCCATTCGATAGCAACATATAACAATGGGGAGTCAATCCCGAACAGGAGACTGGGGAAAGGATGGTTTAGGGACAGGATTTCTGAGACATTGGGCTCATATTTGTTATGGATTGAATTGTATCATCCCAAAATATGTGTCAGCTTGGTGACTTGGCTAGCCCATCATTAGCAGTATGATGTAATTATCCTCCATTTTGTGATACGTATAATTTTTCTATGTGTTGAAAATCCTAACCTCTATGTGGTTAGTGATGCAGAATACAATCTACAAGTTAAGTTATATCTTGAGTCCATCCCTTTTGAGATATAACAGAGTTGAAATAAGTGAGGAATGATTAGAGGGGCCCCCTATCACCAAGAAAGAAAAGCAGCCTGTGTTGTATGAGCTCTGGTCCCCTGAGATGAGAAACTCCCAGACCCAGGGGAAGATTGATGACAAAGACCTACCTCCAGAGCCAACAGAAGAGACTTCCCTTGAATTAGGACTCCTAAGCACCTACACGGTGAGAGAATACATCTGTGCTGTTAAAGCCATCCGTTTGTGGAATTTCCGTTATAGCAGCTCCAGATAACCTAGACAGTGCCGACAGTGTCTCCAAAATGATTGAAGCCTTTAGAGAACCTTTGTATTTGGTGGTGACAACTCTAGGGAGGAAGACCCATCAACAGGAAACAGACCCACTGAAAGGTTTGTCAGAAACCATATTGTCGCACGATTGGTTTCAAAGAAAACAATTTAAGTCAGAAACTGAGAAAGTAGAACTGAGACACTATACAGAAACTTATCATACTATTTCACCAACAAACCGAGGGGCTAAAAAAGGGGAGTGGGTAGAAGAAAGGAGAGAAATAAAATGAACAGAATTCAGTCCAGTTCAAGTGTAGAGTAGGGTTAACCAACTAGCTAGTGGCCCTAAAGAAGAGGCCCACTAACTCACTATAGAGGAACATTTAGAGGAGGCAGGTTAGACCTTTACATTTGAATGGTTAAATGAGTAACACGAACACTTAGAACGGTAATTTACTTACTCTGTAGACAGTCTGTGCCCAGAGATTCCCTGAACACTGAACACCAGGGTAAAAATAGTTTTGCACTGCGACTGACAGAACATTTGAGTCATGTCAGAGGACATGGTGGTGGGGGTGGGGAAGGGCCAAGGAATCAGCGAGGAAAGGGAATGATATTCAAGATGAATCCTCTGCGGTTGTTCAGATGGTGGCAGCGAGAAGTCAGGCAGAGAAACAGGGCCTAGCCCAGGCAGATCTTTGGTTGAGGGGCCTGCCTTTCAGCAGCCTCTTGAGAACACAATCCCTAAGAACAAAACCCAGGAAAGGCCAAGGGAGACCCTGAGAAGCTGCTGTTCAGATCTTTTTGAAATGTACTTTTGTTCTTTGCTTCCACCCCCACTGTCATCCAAGCTGGGAGAAGGGGCCCTGCTTGCTCAAAAGCCCCTGGTCAGCCCCGGTCCTGCCACAGACAGGCTGCCTAAGGAGACGACTGCCCACCGCCTACCTTCTAGGCGTAATCTCCAGGGAAGGAGGCACTGCGGGCCTTTGACCTGACAAGCAAGCGTTCATCCTGGGTGCTTGCAAATTGAAGTCTTCTTCATCATTCTGCACTCTCCCCTACTTTTCTACCAGATTTCTGAATCTGAAAATAAGATCTGCTAGATTTGCCTGGACCTGAGGACTTCTCAGGATCTTAAATTTTCAGTACTAAGGAAATCCTGAAAAAAATCAAGACAAATTGGTCCCTCCATATTCTGGAGGCTTAATATATGCTTACTCATAGAAATGATGATAATACACAAACCAGATTATGTCTTTAAAAATAATTATAGTGATAACAAATCAAATGTTGATTTAAGATCCAGGCTCCAGGTGTAGCTTTGTCACTTGCTAATTATTTGACCTTGGGAAAGTTATATAACTTCTTTAATTTCAGTTAACTAGTGTATAAAATGAAAACAATAATACTTCATAGGGTTGTTTTGAAGATTAACGTGCCACTGAAACATTTAATATATAACGTGTAGCATCTACTTAGAAATAAAATTAGCTAGTAAATATTGTTTAAATTTTGAATGAGGAAAAGAAAAAGTCCATATATTTAAGGCCCTAAAAATTCAAACTGTTGTTCTTTTTAATTATTATTTATCAAAAAAGTATATAATATGATTTGTAAGTATATAAATTTTATATGACACAATTTATATAATATAATGCAGTTACAATTACATATAACTTCAAATACTATCATCAACTTAAAATTATCATAAACATTTTCCCTGATGTTACATGTAGCTAATATTCAAACTATCTAAGATATTTAGGATTATTTTGCAATGTTTTTGAAGTCTTTTAAAAACGAGATGAATCACGGTATTTAGAGTATCCAAACTTTAGCAGTGCCTGGTGTTGCCCGCTTGCTAAATTAAACAGCTGTCCCTAGTATAGAATGGTTAGCCAAAGATTTCATTACTGCCCTGCAACTGGCTGGGGATGATGACATATTATCCAAAATGACTGGTACTGTAATGCCTGTCTGTGTCAAGGTCTACCATGACAAATAGTCACCACTGTACAAACACAGTCATTCCACAGTGTTTTCCTACCATTGGCTTGTGGGGGTAGAGGTGTTCTACACTTGATTTAGCCAAAAGGCCGAGAAGCGATAGCTAGGGGTGTTCTTTTTTTTAAGCTCAGGGTGTTCTTAATCAAGCAGAAGCACATGTCCCATACTTACTTAGGAGCCAGACACATTTGCTTTAAGGTAAGATGTTAGCTGTTATGAAGGGAAGTGATGTAAAGATGCTAAGAATTATTATATGCTTAAATTGCATGTAATATGGATATTTTATGTATAAGCATCATACATTCAACCTACGCATTAATCTAAAATATAATCATGTTCAGCTTTACCTTCCTGATTTTATGATCTAGGTATTGTATTGGAAAAGCTGTACTATATAATTGTATAATGTAAATACATTCTCACTAAACATTTATATTGATTTTAATTTTCTTTTGTTTGAATATAAATTGCCATGTGATTTAAGCTGCTTGAATTATGCCACTGTAGTACTTAAGAATTGGTGCTTTTAAGATAGTAGAATAAATATATATCTACAATTCATTTTATAAAGTTGTAGCTATTACTCAACTCAAAAATAAAGAAAGGTGGCAATGCTAATCTTATTACATTTTCAGAATATTTTACCAAGTGTTTTTTTTATAGAGGAAGAAAGCAAAGCCAAAAGAAATGAATCTTCTGGTCTAAGAACACATGCTATATACTAAAGGCTGACTCCTGTAACAGCAATTTATACAGTCATACGGAAGATCTTATTTTGAGCCCCAACCAATTGATAAATGATCTTCAGTTTAAAAATATCTAGGGCCAAGGCTACCTCAGAGGACCTTTCCGTGTTTATTTGACAACCTGCAGCATAATTTCTGATATTGTGATGGTTTGGACTAAGATTGCTGATAGCTGATGGCTAAGATTTGTATCTGTCTCCCGTCCCATTAGCAAGTCATGTTACATGTCCACTGCCAGCAAGGCTGTCCCAGAGGTCACAGAATAGATACTCAAATGAAGATGCTCATTGTTAAAAACATACAGAGTATTAACAGAAGATGAGCACTAGTCTGGCAACCCCTCCTGGGGTGGAGCAAATCCACCATTAAGATTATGGGTTTTGAAGTTTTGATATGCATGCTGTTTTTCTCTCTACATAGTTAGACTGCCCAATTTACAGTAGTGATGAGAACTAACACTGAGGGTCTGAAGCGAGGACTGGCGCAAAGGTTGTCGGCAGATAAAAAGTGGCTGTAATCAATGCACAGTTGGTCAATTATGGATTTTAGTGTTGGTGAAAAGGTCAATTATGGACCAAAATTGCTGCCACCAATGAGTGGGCAACACAATACCTCCTGAATATCGGGAGTCTCAGGTAGGTTTGGTATGTCACGAGTATTGGATGCTTAATTGGCCCTCTGTCTTCCCTATGTTAACAGCCAAATACTGTGTTTTCATATTTCATCAACCCACCTTGTTTGTTTTCATTTATTTTCAAAAGTGGAATTGAATATTCATAAATATCTGAAAATACACATTTTACCTCCTTTCAGAATACTTACTTATACTCTAGAATGGCTATCTGCATGCTTTCAGTTTCTTTCTGAAGAACTGTACCTCTCAAGATTTAAGCTTTAATTCCAAGAACGCTTTAATATGAATCTGTTTTTATAAAAGTTTAATAATTTCCCTTGGCCTTTCTCTGAAACGTGGTATTTTATCTTTTTATAGTCCTCAAACCAAAAGCTATCTTCTAAATGTGGGATATGCACATGCTACACAGAAACTATCTTTTACTAATATCTTTCTCAGAATTTTAGCTTTTGTATTATGTTATAAATGATAAATTATGTAATAACAGATCAAATTATACTTTATCATTTCTGCAATATGTGCTTATGATATATATTTTTTAAGATCTCAACATAATTTTCCATTTTAAAAAATGTCCTTTAAAATGTACAAAATGGTTCCCTTTTGCTCTCTTTTTTACTTCTGCCTTAAGTAAGCATTTCTTTCATGCAAAAATTTATGTTAAGCTTAGAAATACCTGTATATTACTTGCCTTTAAACAGTGTTCCATCTAATTAGAGATGCAAGCTATCTACACTGAATTACACAACTGTACGAATTAGTATTCAATTAAATTACACAGTGAACGATTCAGGGAAGATGACATGAATGAAAAGAGGATTATATGGGGGGGAGCCCCGAATTGTAAATGAATCTGAAAATATAGGCAGGGTATGAATAAAAGTAAATTAACCTCAAGGACAAAATCCAAATTATGACAAAAATAATAAGACAGACCTAGGTTATAGAAACTGTGAATAGTTAGATACAGAGATTATTAGTAGAGGGAATGGAGAGTCATTAGATAGCTTGAGCTGATGAATTGTCTTGCTTTCATCAGTTTATAAAGATTGCTGTGATATATATCACCACATTCTACAATGAAATAATATCTTTCAGGTGTGTACTTTATTTATATTACAATGAACAAATAATTATAATATCATTATCACCCATGATTACTGCCAGATTTCCCATCACCATAAATAAAAGTTCATTATTTCCTGAACAATGTCATCAGTATTTTATGCAGATTTGTAGTGGTAACTATCATATATCAGGAATAAGAGTGTTTCCCAATTTGGCAGTATATATTTGGGGGGTATTTTGCTCTTTTGAGCATAGCAATTGCATTAGTCGGGTAAACTAGAGAAACAAAATTCATAGACATGTGTATAAGAAAGAGCTTTATATAAGAGCAAGTGAACATTGAGAAAACATCCCAGCCCAGTCCAGATCAAGTCCATAAGTCCTATATTAGCTCATATGTCTAATACCAATCTATAAAGTCCTCTTCAGACTCAGGAAACACATACAATGCCGCTGAACGCCGGAAGATCACAGGCCAGGGGGTGAAAAGTCTAGTAGATCCAGTGTTCGGGTAAGTATCTCAGCACTGGCAGGGGTCTCCATGTGGCTCCTCCCGCTCCAGAGCTCTGGCTACATCAGCGTACCTCCATCAGGCTCGTTGTCAGTATTGCCTCACAGGGAGTGAGTGTGTGGCCTACCTCCAATGAGCTATTAATCTCCTTAGCACCTCCAAATGAGGTCATCAAGCTGCAACCTGATTGACAGGCTAACCTCCACCCCTTCACTCTTAAGTCTCAAATTAACAACAGATTATGTAACTACCACAGTGATAAACAAGGCTCCCAGAATTGGTGAAAAATGAAATAAAAGTTTTAAATAAGCAGCAGAAGCACTATGCCCGTGCATGTGCCCAAAAGTCTGGAAGACAGGTACTTGGCCAACTAACTGGAAGAGATCAGTATTTCTACCTATTCTGAAGAAAGGTGTCCCAGAACGTGCAAATTGTCAAACAATATCACGTACAGGTAAAGTTTTGCTGAAGATTATTTGACAATGGTTTCAGCAGTACATCAAGAAGGAGCTGCCAGTAATTCAAGCCGGATTCAGAAAGGGACCTGAAACAGAAAGTATAATTTCTGATGTCAGTTGGAACTTGGCTAAAAGCAGAGAATATCAGAAAGATGCTTTCTTGTGTTCACTGACTGTGCCAAGGCATTCAACTGTATAGATCATAAAAACTACAGACAACATTGAAAAGAATGGGAATTCTAGAACACTTCATTGCACTCATGTGGAGCTTATACATGGACCAAGAGGTATTAGGCCTAATAGAACAAGGAAATACTGAGTGGTTTAAAATCAGAAAAGATGTGCATTAGGGATATATCTTCTCACCACATGCATTCAATCTGTACACTGAGCAGATAATATGAAAAACTGACTATCTAAAAAAGAGTGTGGTATCAGGAGTAGAAGATTAACCATCTGAGACAGGCAGATTATATAACCTTGCTTGCTGAAAGTCAAGAGCACTTAAAACACTTGCAGATGAAAACATTGCAACCCAATGCAAAGCAAACCCCAATCCTCACAATTGGACCAATGGACAATGATAAAGAGGGAACAACAATGAAACATACAACTTTCCTCTAGTTCTTAAATGCTTCCTCCCCCCGCCCACCCCCCCCTGCCCCTGTACCCCCCTCACACACACACTATCATGATCCCAATTCTACCTTACAAATCCGGCTAGACCAGAGGATGTACACTGGTCCAGAAAAGAGCTGGAAACACAGGGAATCCAGGACAGATGATCCTTTCAGGACCAGTTGTGAAAGTGGTGATACCGGGAGGGTGGAGGGAAGGTGGGATAGAAAGGGGGAACAGATTACAAGGATCTACATATAATCTCCTCCCTGGGGGGTGGGGGGTGGACAACAGAAAAGTGGGTTAAGGGAGAGGTTGGACAGTGTAACATATGACAAAATAATAATAATTTATAAATTATTAAGGGTTCATGAGGGAGGGGAAGCAGGGAGGGAGGGTAAAATGAGGAGCTGATACCAAGGGCTCAAGTAGAAAGCAAATGTTTTGAGAATGATGAGGGAAGCAAATGTACAAATGTGCTTGACACAATGGATGTATGTATGGATTGTGATGAGTTGTATGAGCCCCCAATAAAATGATTTTTTTTAAAAAAAGAGGGAACAGATTGACATGGTCAAAATTTTTATCTTACTTGGATCCACCATCAATATTCATGGAAGCAGCAAGCAGGAAATCAAACAATATATTGCATTGGGCCAATCTGTGGCACAAGAACTCCTTAAAGTGTCGATGTCTCTTTAAGGACTAATATGTTACTTTGAGGACTAAGGTGTGAAAGTTGGACATTGAATAAGGAAGACTGAAGACTGATGCACTTGAATTATGGTGCCGGTGCAGAATACTGAAAATATCATGAACTGCCAGAAGAACAAACAAATCTATCCAGGAAGATGCACCGCCAATGGCTCATTGGCAGCCAGGATGCTGAGACGTCACCTCCTGTATTTTGGAAATGTTATTAGGAGAGACCAGTCTCCGGAGAAAGATAGCATGTTTGGTCAAGTGGAGAGGCGGTGAAAAAGAGGAAGATTCACAACAAATGGATTGACAAAATGGCTGCAACAATGAGCCTCAAACACAGGAACACTGTGAGGATGGTGTAGGGACAGGGTTTCCCTCTGTTGTGCACAGAGGTGGTGTGAGTCTGGACCTACTTGACGGCACCTACATTGCTGAGATCTAAATGCACATGTGGTCAAGGTAGACGAAGACTAAAAAATGCTCCCTTGTTGACATGGTTAGGTTCCAAAGATCTGGCCACAATGTGAAAATTATCATTATGCAAAAATGAAGGATAATCACATCAGATCACAAAGTGGAGGATGAGTGAGTGCATCATTGCATCACTACCATATTACAACATCACACACAAAACCACTGAGAATCATGGCCAAGCAAAGTTGGCATATAAATGTAACCATCACAGCCAGCATTACTCTCTCTAGCACATTGGCATTTGTCACTACCAGGAGTGCATAGTTAATGTGTAAAATGGTCAAATAGCAGATTTTTCACTCTTTTAGTAAATGTGAAATAGCAAACAAAGAGATAGAGCAAATACTGACTTGACCTATGATTAAAAATAACATAGGAAGATGCCTTCTGAAGCTCAATTTTTTAAAGCTTTCTATAATGCATATTTAATGAAAGAAATTAAATATCAATAGAATTGTTTTGATATGTTTATTAATATCAATTATCTTGGGCTTAGCAAATCATTTTATCTTATAAGCTAGTCATAAAGAACACTTTCATTAAGAAATCCCTCTAGCACTGTTTTCACAGCCACTGCCTTTGCAATGTTGTTACTGTGAGTGCCAGCTGACAGGGGTGAGGAGGTCGTGAGGAGGTGTCACGATCATGGCTCATACAGACTGCCTGCAAGTCATTAGGTGGTAAAGCACCCAGGGTGTAGCTGGCTACAAAGGCCACCCATTAGAGTGCACCCTCTGCTGGAGGGGTGAAGAAAGCTCATTGGTAGAGGTCTGTTACTGTGGCACTTGGAGAAATTAGACATGATCATAAGTACATTGAACTTCTGATTCACAAACTACCCTTCCAGGGTTTCCTGCGAGAAATTGCTCAGGACTCCAGATTAGACCTGTGCTTCAAGAGTGAAGCTCTTCGTGCTTTGCCGAATGCACATGAGGCCTCTCTGGTTGGTATTTTTAAATTTTATTTTATTGGGGGCTTGTACAACTCTTATCACAATCCATACATCAGTTGAATCAGGCATGTTTGTACATATGTTGCTTTCATTCTTTTCTAGACATTTACTTTCTACTGAGCCCTTGCTATC
>NW_022103898.1:50381141-50432392 GCF_000313985.2 Echinops telfairi
AATTATGTCAAAAGACATCCAGCTAGACTACTGTGTAGGTGAAAAACATGCTTAAGAATCCACTATTTTTGGAAAGATTCCCTTTGTTAAAAGAAAAATTCCAATTTTCCTGGTACCTAAAGTACATGGTTTTGAACGGAAAAATAGGGCACAGAAATCAGGTATTGGAATTTTTCCCATTTTCATTTGCGTGAGAATTTTTAATATAAATGAGAGGACATAAAGCATTAGTCTAAGTCAAAATGTTTCAGTGAACATGTTTCAGCAGTTCAATTTTATAACAAATATAAATAAATATGCTAAATTTTTCTGGATAATGCCAGCAGTTTTTTTTTTTACATAAGCACATTTCTTATTGACAGCAACTTAATGGTCATATTTAATTGCACAAGTAAATTGTAGCATTTTTTATCATACAGTAGATTCTACCCATTCACTATACTTTTCTAATTTGTCTTATCTGCAAGTCCATGTTTTTACAGTTGTCTGTTTTCTGTGCTGTTCCTGTGAGTTTGGTTTTAAAACACCTTCAACTAAAAGGTGGAGGAAGGAAAGAAGAGAGAAATAAGTCCCTTGCACAGAACGTGTTCCTGGGACGGAGAAGGCGGCTGTTGCACAAGCCCCACCGTGTTTATTACGCTGTCGGTTAAATACAACAATTGGCAGCCAGGGATCTGGTTTATATTTACGACGATTCAACAGTGACTGGTGAACTAGGCTAAACCTTGAAACATTTTCGTTCCAAATATTTTTAACTCACACAGAAATGTTAATTTAGGCTTGAACGGGGCTTTTCTTTCTCAAAATGATAAGTACATTTTGGGCCAAGGATTACCACATCGGGTGAGGGTAGAATTTCTTTCTCTATTTGTTTCCAAGAAAACAGATGATCACACGCTGTTGGAGATCAACAAAATAAGATGCTCGCATAGCCCATCATAAAGCATTCTTCTCTGCTAAACTCTTTAATTCAAGCTCTGTGACAAGCATGACTCTTGTGATGGACATTTGGTAAAGTACAGGCTCTTTTCAAAAGACCAAGGGGTCTATTAACATGGCTTCCTCAACTCCACTTCTCACTTCCAAATCCTGTAGGAATTGACACCAACTGCCCATCTTGGCACTCGTTCATTAATTTCCTTTCACTAGACTACGCTCTAGTCTCAGCTGTTGTAGCAACGGAAGGTTTTGCAAACTCTCAATACGACTCTGTTGAACATTCTTTCAGTGTTCAGAGAACCATGTAACCCCAGAACCTGAAGTATGTCCCCCACTCATGCACACGTTGCCACTTGTTTCATGACTCTCTCTCAGGAGCAAAACAGTTTCACCTGTTAAAAAGTGAAAAGCCAATTGGTTCCCTCTGTCAAGACAAGGATCATGACATGAGTCAATCCTTGTCAACACTTTCTGTCCTAAATCTCACTCTTCCATGCCTCACCTGAGCCATTTACCAAAACCCTGGCCATAAACTGCTTCCAGCCAAACTTGTTTAATTTTTATGGGGAGGTGAGTGAGTTCTTTCATCTGTGACCGGAAGCACTAACAGAGTACAGTAAACAAACAAACAAACTAGCATGTGTCTAGTTGTGAAATATAGTCAACCTTGTCAATCTGAGGTCACAATCAGGAAACTACAATTAGAGGACTTGAAACTGAATTCTATAAGGAACGGCTTTGATTGGCCTAGTACTTGTTCTGTAAGAATGGGGAGTGGAACCCCGCAGTGGGATGCTGTTCCCACCTTGTAACCAGTTTTTGTTTTGGGTCAATGATAAGCATCACGTCACAGCAGAACTAAGGCAACACGAAGGGAGGATTTGCGCTCGACTTGTCTCTTGTTTTTCCTGGAAAAGTTCGTATTTGAGGTTTGCCAACTGGCAGCAAATTGTTATTTTTGTATTTGGTTTGGGCTTTTAGTTGCTATGCTTAAAAATAATGTACGTGAATGATACCTGATTATTTTGTTCAGATCAATTAATGTGGCTTAGTCTTTTATATTTTGTTTCATGTTATGGTATTCCAGAGCACTAAGAAAATATACTTACTGTTATAAAAAAATACACTGCTTTTTAAAAGGAACTCAAAATTGACTCGATGGCAATTAGTTGAGTTTTTAAATACTTTCGAGATATTAATTCCTTAATGCTCCATATATGATTCTCAGATAGCTAACCTTCTCATATTCCCAAGCGGTATTTTTACTTCTTTGAGGATGTGGTATTTTAAATCATTTCTCTGAGACTTCCATAGCAGATTCTTTCTTTCATGTTATCCCTGTCAATTCATCAAGAATTTATTTTTGTACTTTGAAGAAAATCCCAGACTTCTCAGTGGAATAAGTCATCTTTTGAAGATTAAAGTGATGATTTAAATCAGGTTTTGAACATATAAATAAATAATACTGTTTTTCGCAGTGGTGAATTTCTTAAAAATTTTTATAAACATATTGTTTTGGCAATAATCTCAATGATAGGATGAAAATGAAGTACCATCCCATAAGATGAGCCTGGGATTTCCTAAGGGGTACAGTAATCTAAGCATACGTTCAGAAGTTGACCATAGGACTTTTCCAGTGCCTTAGGGTTTTTAATATTCTATTAAGAATAAAGACAAATAACAGCAAGGGAAGAAAGACGGGAAAAGACAGAACAGATTGACTGTTGGACTTTCACCAATGCTGTGCAAAATCAAGTCTTTTTTTAAATCATAAATTAAAAAAATCAAAATATAACCTGGAGTTATTTAAAGTTATTATGAGGGTGGCAGAAAAGACTCTGGATTCAAGTAATTTTTAAATGTAGATTTTCCTTGGTAATAAACTCTGGTGATAGCGTGAGCACACTGAGATACAGAAAGCTCTCAAAATACACGTGCGCACACACAGAACAAGCACTTTCTATTTGTACAGTAGTTGAAATTCCTATGACTTCGACCCAACTCCGTTAGAATACACTGCATGAGCAGCTGAGGGCCAGTGTCTGACACTGCTGACTTCACAAAGTGAGGGGAAATAAAAATTAACACCAATCCTATAGGGCAGTGAGCTATCCACCTCTGCTTTTGAGACGGCTTCGTTTCAGACCTAGTGGCATGGCAAAAGTTAACAATCCCACGTTCGAGCCCATACACCTTATTGGCATGGTTCCACCCAGCCATTGGGTGGCAGTTACAAAGACTATGTGAGAAGAGCCCTATTAAGTAATTCACTACACCAAAGACACCAATTTATGTTCAGGATATTATGATATGTGCTTGTAATATTTGCTACTTCTCATTTCAATAATACACTTTAAAAATGTATAGATAAATATGTCAACTTGAACAGACTTGCGAGTTTCTGTTTACTTATTTTTTAAAATTGATTAATTGGCATTTAATACATATATCACATCATGCCATAGTTCAATCATTCAATCACATCAAGTAGAATTGTACAATTGCTACCACAGTAATATACTTTTAATATTATTTAGATAATATTAGTCATATTTAATTATTACTATTTAGGTAATAAATATTAATATTTGAAAGAACATGTACTGCCTCACAGCTTTTATTGCTTACGTTGTAAAAAAGCTATTTATTTTTCTGAGTGAATGTGCCAATAGTTTTCCCACAGTTAAAACAAAAACTATTTTTTTATTTAGTAATGCATCAAATCAACAAAGTATATGACAAAAATAATCTTCTTTATAACAAATTCCCTAGCTAAAATAATCATACTTTAGATTTATATTTTACCATTTTCTTCCAAAATAGCTTATAAGTTAAACCTTTTGGGATTTTATAACATTCTGGGCATTATTAGTGAATAATTCTCATTCTTCTCTCTCATTAATTGGCTGTTTGTAGGTTTTGTACATTAAAAAAAATCAGCCAAATTTGTAAGGTTTGTATGTTTGTGCCAGCCACACTAGAGAATTTCTAATTTTAATGTTTTTCAGCATATTAATTTGTGTTTTATATCAAGTAATGCCAGTTTTGACTACCACTCTCATTTCCATATTATTCATTATAGTTAGGAGTGTGGTAATATGCTTTTGGTACCTAATTTGATTATTTTCTGTTTAAAAATCTATCTCGTGTTCTGGTCACTTAAAGAAATGATTGATTCGCTCACCAATTCAGTTAGCATTCCATTAACACTGGCCCAAACCACATCTCTCTAAGCTTGAGTTGACCCTGACACATGGTGCAACATGTACAATGTGAGCAGACCATTGTGACCCCCAAGATCGTCATTGGCTGACTTTTGGGGCACAGCTTGAGAGGCCTTTCTTTCATGCCCATTTACTTCTATAGCCATCGATGTAGGCATAAGCATAGGTGTAAATGTAGATAGACACAGGTACAGAATTGTAGGAAATGAGAAGTTACTGAATCCAGCCTGTGCCTGTTTGCATTATGTCTAAAGGGAGTGAATCTTGGAGTATATAAGACCCCTCTTCCCTGCCACTGGCTTTCACTTAGATTTCCTGAGTGCCAGTCCCTGGATTTCCTTTAGCCATGCTCCGCCTGCCTGCTGTGATATGATATTTCTTATTAGTCCACCCTCATGTGTCCTGCTAGCCTGGATTACCACCTGCTGCTTATTACTGTACTTTCTGGACCTGGTATCTGTCTGTGTGGGTGTGCATGCTGGCAGCAGACTCCAGACCTGCCTCTCCATCCCCAGCACCTGCTTCACCCGTGAGATACCTTGTTGAGGTTTCTTCCAAAACAGCTCTACCCTGCCTTCTTACTTGAATTCTCTGTGATGAGATCTTCAAAAGTACCTTTATGTGTTCTTGCCTCCTTAAAGAATAAACCGAGTGCTATTACGGCTTTCCTAACACGTGGGGAGGGTTCGCTGGCTCCCTCCTTCTATTGAACTGTGTTGGATTTCAATAAATGATCTCACCATTTTTATTTTGAAAGTAAGCGTGGTTCTAATACGTGTGTGTATGTAGGTGTACAATGTGAGAAGCAAAGTCACCACGTTTGTTGCTTTACAATTTCTCAACAAACTGAGAAACAAGTTTGCTGATGTATCTATAATCTAATAAAAAACAGCCTATTACTGAACTGCCTTTGTGTGTAGGTTAACAAATTATAGGTATGGAATTCCTTTGTACCAACTTCTGTTGTTGAAAAATTTTATTTTTTTCTTACTTTCCATTTCTTTGTTTCATCCTGGCTTATGCCCGAGGTGATCCTGAACAAATGATACATTACTATAGGTCAGCTTGTCGTACCCTCCCATTTATCTTTGATCAACAGATGTTTGCTCCCGGACTGAAAAAGATAGTTCACATGAATGTACCGAGGGGTAAATATCCTGCCCCATAGTTGTCAACTTACTTTACTTCTGTTTAGACAAACTTCCAAATGTCAGATGGTATCCTAGATGTTACAGGAATAAAATTCATGAACTAAAACTTCGAACTTGTTCACAAGCAGTTGATAATCTAGTGAGCGACAGATTTTAAATTATAAAAATACCCTCAAAGAAATAATAATAGAAGTATCAGATATTAAGGAAAATGTGGGTGACAAAATACAGTGTTGACAATTTGTCCAGTTTGACTTACCTAATTGCGGTCTACGAACTAGGAAGATAAATCGGAGCACAAATCGTGGAGAATGGAGATAGCAAACAGTTTGACTTGGGTTAAGATATGCATATGTGGCAGTAGCGCTTTGGTGACGCAGTGGTCAAGCACTTGGCTACTGACTGAAAGGCTGGCAGTTCACATCCACCAACCCCTCTGGGGGACAAAGATGAGGCAGTCTGCTTCTACCAAACATCTAAGCCCTGTGAACAAGTGCCACCCTCATACTCAGTCCTGTGAGGTGGCCACGAGTTGGGATGACGCATGACAACGCGCTACATATAACCAAACCCACTGCCACCTTGTCCCTTCCCACCCAAAGTGACCCTACAGAATAGAGTGGAGCTGCCACCGTGGCTCCCGAACCCTGTAAATGTTTACAAGAGTAGACAGTCCCATTGTTCTCCTGCACAGTGGCTCACGGCTTATAAACCGCCTCCTTTCTGGTTAGTAATTGAGTGCTGTAACCGCTGTGCCACCACGAGTCCTTTAAATTCATAGCAGTAGGCATAAAAAATAATTTCAGCCTAGACACTTGAATCCAAAGTTTGGCATTATCCATAGGTAACCCAAATAATTTGCATAAAATAGACTTACAGGCAATCACTACCCTGGGATTTCTGCTCTCTGTAGTGGGAGTAGAGGTTATGTGCACGTCCTAACTCCAAGGGGGGAGGGGGGGGTGCACAGGCATATGACTCCCACGTCTACTTCCAACACAGCAAGGCCCGGCGGCTAACATTACAATCTCTGCGGCCAGAGAGCCTGTGTTCAAATCTAAACTCTCTTAAAAAAGTGTAACTTGGGTCGGTTACTTCGCCGTTTTGTCTTTTGTCTTTCTCACCTTGTACGGACAGATGCCGGTGCAGTTGTTGCGATGCACAGCAAGCCTACACACAACGGAATGAAACGGCTGGTCCTGAGCCAGAGTCACAGTGCTTGATTCTTGAGTGCGTTGCCTCAGCCACCGTGGCAATCCATGTCGGTGAGGCTCTTCCTCCCGTCTGCTTCCCTCCCACTTTCCCAGGCTGGATGCACATTACTCCAGGGACTGGTTTCTCCTGATGACAAGTCCAAAGTATGTAAGACAACGACTCATCATCCTTGTCTCTAAGGAGAACGCTGGCAATTAAAAGTACCACATTCTGGGCATTGTCACGAGATTAATGAGTTGATATTTTTAACGTCCTTAGGAGAGTACTTGACACATGGTATCTATTCAACAAAGAAAGCTATGTTGAACAACAATTAGTTTAATGTAAACTTTCACATTAATAATTTGAAGTCTATTTCCTGAAACTTAAGCACATACGCTTCTGATGTAACAGCCCAAGGAGCAGGTACTAATTCTGTAATTGTGCATCAACATTATGAATGCTGTAGACTCATATGAATGAAAATAGCTGTGTTCCAGTGGGGGAGTCCAGCAAATGAATCCATCCATCATATCCTACATCGCAACTCACTGGGTTATAAATATCAAGTGAGTAGAAACCTAATGAAATCTGTGAACAACATGGAACATATCAGATTTTATTTCTCATCGGAGTGCTTTGGGAATGGAATAAGTAAATAAATGGTAAAAAGACATTTCTCTCCATGCTGCACTCATTCAAGCAAGAGAGCAGGGCACTTTCTTACATTTAAAAAAATCCATAAATATATGACTTGCTTTAATGAAGCTATCAAAGAGTTTAAGATAGAAGATCGTTAAATATTTCAAACACAAAGAAAACGAAATGAAAATATTACACATCTTTTTACTCATCACTGAATTTTAACAAAGCTGACAGTGCTGCCGGATATGTTTCAAATTTTAAAAGGGCACTGAAAGTATGTTAAAGGCCACTGGGAATATGCCCTGACGCCACCGCCATTGATTTTCTTAGGACCTTTCTTTCTTCCCAGAGGAAAGCATTATTCTGTCATACACACTTGTATTCTCCTTCATGATTTTATATCTGTACTAAATACTTTGTGTATCTTACAGTATTACGCATATGACATTTTTCTATACATTGACAGCATTTGATTAGACTTCAGTTTAGAAATCAACTTTACTGAGTTGTGATGAAGATAAAAGGGCATCCGCTCCTGTTATGTTAAGTTCTCTTCACCCATTGCAGTCAATTCCCAGGTAAGTGTTGATTTTCTTTCTACCACCTTAGATTCTAGAATGTCATATAAATACACTTTACAAGATGTACTCCTTTGTACCTTTCTTCTTTTAATCAGTATGACCGGTTTGACATGTGGTCCGTTCATGAGTGTATCACTAGGAGCCTGTAATCGAGTCCATTCTGAATCGCAGTGACTGGAGAACTGCTCCCCAGGGTGTCTGAGCGTTCACTCTGCGGAGGGCAGGCAGCCTCCTTTTCCTCCCTGGGAGGATCACTGACGGTGCAGTTTCTAGTCCAGCACAGAGCCCACTTTGCCACCAGGGTCCCTGTGCATACCACTAGTTCCTTCCATCTGTATTGTCAAGCGATTGCTTCAATATAAAAATATACCACCATTTAAAAAGTCCATTTCTGCTGGTGGGCATTTGTCTGTATCTCCTCCTTCCTTCTCTTTTTTTGGTCATTTTGAATGAAGCTGCTGAGATGATCGATACAACTGCTTTGCCAGGACACGGGTTTGGATTTCTGTTGGATGTGTAACCAGGAATGGAAACACCAAGTAATGTGGGAAGAGAATGTTCAACTTTACATGAAACTGACAAACAAATTAAAAGTGATTGTACAGTTTTATGTTTCAAGTTTCAACTGTTCAAAATCCTTGCTAACACTTGGAATTACCAGCCATTTTAATTGCAGTACATTTATTGGATGTACAGTGATATTACTTGTTTTTCATTCATATTTTCATATTCATATTTTCTTGCTGACTAAAGATGCACGTATGGTGGGATGCAAGTTCATTGCTAGATACATGCTTTATGAATACTTCCTCCCTGCATGTGGATTGACACTTCATGTCCTCAATGTCTCACTCCATCATTTTGTCTTCTTTTTGACCTACTTTAAATTTGTTCCAGTTTTTAACTTTCTGTTTTCTTTTCTATTGAGGCTTTTCCCTGTTTCTCTGTAGAAACTTAACTGGATAAATCATCTCCTAGGGGGATAGCAGGGGAGATTAGGGAGTTTGCTTGTACAGCTAACAACAAGCATAATAAAGAAGAAAATGTCCTAAAATTGACTATGGTGATAATTGCACAGCTCTTAATAATGTGATGGATCCATTGACTTGTATGACATGTGGATTATATGTCAATAAAACTGTTATTAAAAAGAATAGATGGCTATAATTTTGATGAAGTAAAGTGTATCATTTTTATTTTATATTTTTTCATAACTTTTATAAGAAGTGCTTTTCCATCCCAAAGCCATAAAAATGTTTCCCAAATTTTATTCTAGCAGATTTCCCATTTTGGTTTTACATTTAAGTTTGTGAGATATTTCAATTAAAAAATTGCTCTGTAAGAGAGTTGAGAGCGCCTTCGTCGTTTAATCAGTTGTGAGTTGGGCTGCTAATCACAAGGTTGGCAGTTCAAATTCACCAGCAGCTTCACAGAAGAAAGATGAGGCTTTCTATTCGTGTAAAGATAGATGGTCTTAGAAACCCCCCGGGACTGTTCTACTCTATATTATAGGGTTGCTGTGAGTTTGTTTTTTTATATGAGAGAAAAGGTTGTGTTTCCATATGAATGTACAGTTGTTCCAATAATATTTGTGAATATTCTTACCATATTGAATTATCTTGTCGTTTGTTGACAATCAATTGACCATCTATGTGGGGGGTTATGTTTGGACTTTTTATAATTTATTTTAATGAATCCATTTTTAAAAAGCAGGTTCATGAATTGAAAAATCTTAATATTGTTCAAATGCTTATTCTCCCTATATTGATCTTTAGATTCAATAAAATACTAATAAAAAATTCAAATTTTTGAAAAAAAAACTTGGATCCAAATATAATGCCTATGGAATCAACCGTCAAGAAATCAAACAATTCAATTCACTGGGAAAATCTTATGCAAAAGATCTCTTTAAACGGTTAAAAATAAAAGATATCTTTCTGAGAACTAAAATGTGCTTGACCTAAGCCATGGTATTTTTAATCCTTTAACATGCAGTAAAAACTGGATCGTGTGTAAGGAAGAATGAAGATGAATTGGCGTCTTAGGGTTATGATGCTGGTGTGGAATATTGAGTATAACACGGACTTTCAAAAGAATGAACAAATTTGTCTTGGAAGAAGTACAGACAGAATGATTCTTGGAAGCATGATGGTGAGACTTCGTCTCAAGGACTTTGGACATATTATCAGTAGGGACCAGGCTCTGGAGAAGGACAGTGCTAACGTGGAGCATCAGGAAACAATGGGAAGACCCTTAACAACAGATCGACACAGTGACTGCAAGCACGGCCACAATTGTGAGGTGGGACGTGACTGGCCACGTTTTGTTTTGTTGAACACAGGACAGAATGAGTGGGAACTGACTTCCCGACACATGTCAATAACAAAAACCTGACTTCTCTTTCCAAGAAGACTATCAGTGAATACAGAATAAACTAATGGTTCTTGCTAGTGGAGAAAAGAACACGTCTACAGGGAAAACAAAACAAAACAAAACAAAACATTGCCTTCCTTAAAATTCTGTTTGACCCCATTGTTGACGATGGCAAGAACGGACTCCCACCTAAGCACGGCGAGGATGGTGCAGGGGTCGGCACGTTTCCTTCTGCTGACCACAGGGCCACAGCAAGTGGACACCCACCCACGGCACCTCACTAGGCCATTGTAGGCATGGACTCAGAAGGTCTTTCTGAGTTTTCTGAAATAGAACATTTTCTTGAATTGCTTCTCAAATCACATTAGTTATGACAGTATATGCACCTGTAGAGTGTTTAGTCCAAAATTTTCCTGAGAACAAAATATTGCTCTAAATAATTCACAAAATCAGAATCAATGGTATTATTTAGGAAAAATTAGTCCACCTGCCATTAACTTTTGCTTAGATTTATGTGTCTGAAACATAACTATGGGACTGCTATCACAAGTGCAGAAACATTCTAAAACAGGATGTATGATCAGACCTAACATGACCAGCCACGGCAAAGATGAGCTGTTGAGCCACTTGTGTTTTTCCATGTATGGACTCTTACCTGCCCTTCGGAGCATCTCCAGGGGCTGGTGGTGTGCCAGTCTGATCTCACATGGAAACGGTTCACTTTATGAAGTTATTAACAAAGTTATTTAGAAGTCATTCCTTGCCCTAAGAAGGCAAACTGTTTGGCTTAGATTCAGTTTGAAAGACAACCCCCACTCCCAACCTGCCCCCCCCCACAACTTCATTTTGTCATCTTTTAATGTCGGTTTTATAATTTCAGAACACATTTGTGTCCCAGGCCTCAGAAAATAATCCACAGTAACTTTTTGAAACGTTGGTCCCTCAAAATGGACGTCATTATCACAACAATGCACAGAATGATCAAATCCTTCACTCAGCTTCAATTTCATTTTTAAAGTGTGGTGTTTGGTAACAGATGGGAACAGTGAATCACCAGCTCTTTTAGGAAGACGGCAAGGTTTAATTAGTCTTTCTTGTCTTTTTTTCCTTTGCAAAAGCCTTTTTATACATTTCAGCTATAAACTGGAAGTGGGACTGTGTGTTAAAGCAGGATGAAAGCAGAGGCGCTCCCGCAGCTGCTCTGGTCTCTGGCAAACCACTCGCGGGGGTCCAGTTTCACTTGCTTCACATGAAACACATGCTGCTCATTTATGGTGCGTGTACTTCTATGTATTCTGACAAATCGGATCTAAAAATGTTACAGATGGTCCTCATTATTTGAATTTGCACTTAGCAACCTCCTATACAACATGGCGAAAACCTAGCTCCTTTCCTATATAATTAAGAGCACTCTCAGCTCTCAGCACAAGGCAAATTGCGAGGCAAGTTCAGTTTGGCGATGTACCTACGTGAGTTTAGAAACATTTAACAGATGCTCTATTTGTTAACTATCTTCGTTAGCATAATGAAACCTTTCAAAAATCAAGAAAAAGCATGCTTCAATAACTTAATGCCCTGAAATTATGCTGATCATGCCTAATGCCTGTTAGAGATAAAGTCGGGTGATAGCAGGCAGCATCGTAGTGAAGTTAAGGCTGTCCAGAAATGAAAAACTCATGCGCCACTTTACACCTATTGAAGCAGAAACGTGTGTGTATGCACCCATCTTTAAACCTGAGACCTGTCCTCCACAATTATTTTACATAACTATTATAGAAAATAGACTGACCTTCAGCTTGAACGATTTCTTTTCTAATCACGCACTATATTGAAACAAAACGTCACCAATGGTTCCCACAGCTATGTGATGTCTTCCATGAACATTAAATTCCATATTAATAAGTACTAGCTTGCGATACACTTTCTTTGACTTAGAGATGAAGTAAATTTAAGAACTTCCACTTCCAATGAATCTTTTAATGTTTCCACATTTTTTCCTTTCTTCTTTTTCTGTAGTTCTGTATAAAGTAAATTTGTTTGTTGCAAGAGCAGTGGATTACATTCATTTACATCTCCTTGTAATGGAAAAACGGGAAGGAAATTTCACAGGACTTGAGGGAACACCTGAGAGGCCTAAGGACTTACTTTCTTGGAAAATAGATTCCACATTAAAATGACTTATGATTTTTGAATGCCTGAAGAAAAAAAATGAATCGATTACATTTTAATATGTGATCCAAAGTCAAAATTTATTTATATAGGACACTCAGAAATCCTGCTGAAAAATAGCCCACTTCATTAAAATTCCATTTGTTGGCCATCAAATTTTCCTATATGCATATCACAACAGAAATACACATATAACTCTCATCTTAAAGGCCACGGAATATTTAATGCTATTTAGTTTAATGAACCTCAATCAAAATCTATGACAAAATAACTTCATATAATTTGAAATTCAATATCTACTATTATATAATAAAATGGAAGCAGAAAATTTTTCTTTGATTTGCTACAACCTCATTAATTTCTTTATTTTCATTTCCACCAAATAGGGTTCCCAATACTCAATCTCAGGAAATGAAATAAAGACCATTTAAGATCACCGATTCAGAAGTCTCTGTTGGCACCACAGCATCGTGTCGTTAGCTTATAAGCTTGTGACACACCTCACATTTCTATGATTGTTTTTAGACATTTCCGCTGAAGAAACCCTTCAAAATCATTAGTGTGAGTTTCAGTACATATTTATTATACAAATACTTTGGTACATTTAGTCTGAATATACAACACAGCGGAACAGTTTGTGCCTGAAATTTACGCAGGTAGGCAGGTTGAAAAGATATTCTAGAATTTGATATGTGCAATGCATGGTTTAATTTTCTTCCATTCTTTAAACTGAACCTCACAATGCAATTTAAATAGCACTGAGTGTCCCTGAAGAGCTACTGTGTGCTGCATAAAGGCTGAATAATCCCTGCTGTGCCAGAGGGTTACTCCTCAGCTGTTTGGGATCATGAGATGATATCTCAGCACTCATAAAACAGAAGATTCAAAACACAGGGGTGGACATGGAAGTACAGATCAGGATGACAGTCTTGGAAGTTATCCACAAGAAACAGCAACACTCCGGAGGCCAAAATAACACTACCGAATAAACATTTACAACTTTTGTCCAAAGTTAAATCAAATAGGTAGGGAAAATTCACATTAAACATTACTGCTAATGCAATAATAATTTTTGCTTTAGCTCATTTCAAATATATGGGTTGTCCCCCAATCCTCTTAGGGGCCTTTTCATAAACATTTCAAATCTGTAACATTTATTCTCCAAGAAACATATTTATCCTGAATTAATTTTGATCTAAACTATGCATAAAATAGTTGGTGTATTTGGTAAGGCACAGTAAGGGAAGCAGAATGATGCCTTCATTTTACCAATTTCTATTCAGAGAAGTGAGGGGAGATAATGTTGGCTCCTGGGATTTGAAACAATCTTTTCAGTTATAATCTTTGGTCTGAGTGGTTACATGGTAGTTTCTTCCCATTCAAGTTCAACATCACCTATAACAGAAAGAAACATATCACAAAGTAGAATTAAAGGCAACAATTAAAAAGATCTAGATGTTTCATGGCAAAAATTAAGTATAAATAGAAAGTCTAATATCCAAACTTGGATCAACAGAAATGACACACCTTATATGTGTGTACTAACAAAGCTCTTAAAACCTTTCCACCTGATAATTGCTAAATACATTCTCCTGTGAGAGGTTAGCAAACTGGCAAACTGGGAAGACAGTGCCTCTGTTTACCTTCCATGGCATCCAAGGAGTCCATCTTTTGAAGAGCTGAGTAGTTCACGAAACAGATGGGCTGATTGCTTCCTTTACTTGATAAAAGGTCCAGAATGCACTGGTGTAAAAAGATATACTGTGCCTGGATAACCAAAAAGAGTGGTTGAACAAATGGGTGAGGTGGAGACTTTTCTTATAGGGGGCCCACACTGTTAACAGTAGAAAATAATACTGAATCTTAAAGTTAGCGGCACAAACTTAAACCATGATTTGGTACTACTTCACACAAGGTTTTCCTAAACTCTTGTCTCGTGGCTCCTCGTAGCTTTGAGTATTTTTTCCACACTTCCCATTAGATGCCAAGTGTGAACCTCTTTTCTTGCTGTGATGATAAAAGATGTGGCAATGACATCATTTCCCTGTTTTTATGAGTTGCCTTTCCCAACAGTTCTAATTGAGTCCCTGTTGACAATGACTTTCATTCTAGTTATTCTTCCCCCATTACCAAAAATCCATTGCCTCCTAATAATCCTATCTGATCTTTCAAATTGTTGTCAATGTGATCTCATACAGAAAATTACTTCTTAAAAGGGCCTAATACTCAAGGCAGATCTTTGTTACTCTTAAGCTAAGCTATTATTGTTTTAAAATGACTTTATAGTTACCCAGACTTGTGAGTTCCGGAGAGTAAATTTACTTAAAAAATCTGACTCTGGCAACGTATGTACAAACATGCTTGATACAATGGATGTATGGAATGTTATAAGAGCTATAAAGAGCACCCAATAAAGTTATTTTTAAAAACTACTTAAAAATGAAAAGCAAAAGGAATCTTGTTAGTGAAAAATGGTTGTGCAACTTGAAGGATGTAATCAAGGTCAGAGAATTGTGCATGTAGACACTGTTGAGCCGATTGCTGTGTTTTTTGTGTTTTCATTACAATAAAAAAGAATATCTTAGCTGAAAAAAAATCTGTGACTAAACGTGTTTACACTGCCAGCTTATTTAAAATACACCTAATAATTCTGACAATCACCTGGATACCTGGTGTCAAGTATTTGATCCTTACTGGTAGACATGGTAGTGTCCACACATTCAAGCACTAGACCTTTAAAGGCACCCAGCACGTCAATCACGACAACGTGCGGTTGTTATGCTTATTCCAGTTAGTTCAGTAATTTCTCAGCACTCTTGTGTGTGGCGTTTCCCAAATGTAGTTAGAAACTTTCTGACTTTAAAGGTACATCACCAAATGTTTAATACAGATAACTGGCAAGTGATTTAAATATAACTTCCTCAAAAATAGCCATCTTTTAAAAGAGCTTATGCTTATATCTATTGCGACTGTACCTCAGAATTTTTTTTGGAACTGGACTTCTCTTTAAATATTGTCTTTAGAAATTGTTGGTTACTACTAGGAATATCTATTTCTTCAAGGACTACAAAATGTTTCCAGAAATATTTCAGCCCTGACAGTTCTATGAGGGCAAAAAGCTGTCATATTCAGGACTATATCCAATGCCTATACCTGCACCTGGTACAGAGTGTATGGGAAATACATATTTGTTCCGTTTTTCTCGTTTAATTCCCACAGCTAGCCGATATTTGCCATTTAATGGTGGATTTGAGTTGGAAAACAGCCGGCAAGTCATTAGGGTACTCTATTTTGGTAAAAAAAGAAAAAAAGTTATTATAAAATAATAACTGTATGGGAATTGCTAGTAAATTACTACTCAAAATAATTCCAAGAGTATTTTCAAACATATATCACTCAATGGATAACATTATTGGCCGAAATATAGTGCCACTTCATAGAATTTATTTGAAGAATAAGCCTTCATTTGAATGTATGATTTAACTATGGTATTCTAAAGACAATCACACTAGAATTTGGAGCCACATGTGATATGTGAAGCTTCTGAGGATTCTGACCTCATCTTCTCCACCGGAAAGAATGAGGAGTGGAACTCGGCCAGCTGGGCAGGCTGCGTCCCAAGGCCTCTTGCCTGGCCCTGCGCTGCTGCGCCCTGGGGGAGAGCGGCATTCCCAGTGTCCATGCCAGATCGCCATATTACTTAGAGAATCACACTTTTCTGAATCTCAGTTTCTCGAACTAAAGGATCATAAAAGCTGCACTTTTAGATTTAAGGGACTTTACATATATAAAATGCCTGGCTGGGTGCGGGGAGGGGAGAAGAAGCATTCCCCAATTGTTTTTCTTTTACTTTTCAATTCACACTAGTGAACTTCTCAGGAAGAAAGGACTAACCCACATTAACTAGTCTTTGAGGCATCAATAGAATCCCAGGATAGTATCTTACTGCAGAACAGTCTCTCAGAAATGTATTTCAAATCCACGACAGCTATGAACTGTTTTGTTTCCAGAGAGTAAAACAACTCTATAGTCTCTCCTCGGTAGGAGACATGACCCTCTAGGGCCTGTCAGTGGCAGTATATCGATGAGGTGTCTGCCTTCTCTCGGCCCACAGCTGCTGTGATTGGTGCTGAGATATGAAAATTCTTCATAGAAACTGGAATCACTCTGGTATGCACCAGAGGGCAATCGGAACCCACTCGTGTGCAAGGGAATGTGGTTTATAAAGGCATCATCGTTTTTATCTTCTTTGCCACTAAGCAAAGACAGCGAAGAATAGATTTTTCTGGGAACTAAGTTTTGTGAAAGAGAACCTGAGAGTAAGTTTTCAGGGGAGAAGTAATCCAACAATACCTTGTTTGTCATTTACTATTCAGTAGGCACTATTCTCGATGCACCTTTCTTCTGTTAAATATTGCTAACAAACTTGTGAAAGGTATCACCTTACTAATTTACACAGGATGAACAAGTCAGACAGGCTTATTAAACAAAGTCAGAGAGCTAACAATTAGTACAGCTGGTTTTGAACTGTTCTTTGACTCAAAACCCAGGCTCTTTCTATGCCCATATGCAACTGCCCACTACTTTGGGGTAAACATGTATAATGTATGCAACTCATAATATAGTTAGAGTGCCACATAGGGTTAACCATCACTTCCCTATCAGTCTGTTTTACTGATTCCATCGTGCTTGGATCCACAACCAGTGCTCGTGGAAGAGCAGTTAAGAGATCAAATGCTGCATTGCATTGGGTAAGTCTGCTGCACAAGATCTCTTGAAAGTGTTGAAAAGCAAGGATGTTACTTTGAGGACTAAGGTGTGCCCGGCTCAACCCACTGCATTTTCAAGGGCTTCATATGCATGTGAAAATGGGGCATTGACTAAGGAAGATGGGAGAAAAACAGATGCATTTGATAGATTGCGCTGGTGAAGAATGGTGAAAGTACCATGGACTGCCAAAAGACCAAACGGATCTGTCTGGGAAGAAGGACGGCCAGCATGCCCCTTAGAGGCAAAGATAACAAGACTTCGTTTCACAGACTTTGGACATGTTATCAGGAGAGATCAGCCTCGGGAGAAGGACATCTTGCCTGGTAAAGTAAAGGGGCAGCAGAGCAGGGAGGGCCTTTGACAAGATAGATGGACTTAGTGCCACCGCCACAGCAATGGGCTCCATCGTAAGAACCACTGAGAGACTGGCGCAGTGTTTCGTTCTGTCGTGGGTGGGATTTCTCGGAGCTGAGACGGACTCTATTTATAGAGATCATTTAAACCACTCCTTAGCAGGTTCAGGTCCACAAATTTGTGGAGGATGGGAAAGGACACTTTTCAGCTTTTATTCTTTGATGGCTGATTCCAGAAGGGAATAATATCGTAAGCAGTTCCAATCCTAAACCAGCCAAGAGACACAGTCGTGAAATTTGTCTAGAGCATTTATCTATAAAGTGCATGTATGCACTAATGAAAATAGAAAGAACGGGCTAACACTCTGCTTATCCTTATTTTAACTAAAAAAAAAAGAAAATTAGAATGTGCTTTAATAATAGTTATTATTTTGATTTACATTGTGCTCTCACAAGATCCTTGAATAACAACCAGCTACATAATTTTCAGGGCCCAGTGCAGAATAGAAGGAGGCCTGGGTGCATAGTGGTTATTGCTACGCTATGCTGCTAACCCAAAGGTCAACAGTACGAAACCACCAGTTGTTCCTCCGGAGGAAGAAGAGGCTCTCTGCTCCTGTAAAGAGTTCCAGTCTCAGGGACTCACAGGGGCAGGCCTACCACGTCCTGTAGAGTCACTATAAGTTGGTGTTGATTGGATGCCAATGAGGTTTTATTGTTTGGTATATGTTTTATAAATTAAATAATTATGACTATCTATATTTAAAAACAAATATGTGTGTATGGACATGATGTGAAAATACTTTTGCTGAAAGGGATGTACAATCAAAAGTCTGATACCTCTGGTCTAGAGAAGCCCTTTTGTTAGAATACTAGCATTTGATAACATGGTACTACAGATTCTAAAGTCAAAAAGGTTCAAGGATTCCAGTCAAATGGCTGCAAACTGTTTTGCAAGGTACTTTTTCTTTTGTAATTGTGAATGCATATTTGAAATTGTACATGAAAAATCAGTTTAACTTTATACTCAAACTTATTTTAGCAAAGGACCCTTTTCTCAGACATTTAACCACTCCTATTCTGGTAGTTTCTAGGGTGCAATCCAGAAAACACTCATCTGACAGATGTTGGTGTTTTACTGGAAGAAAATATTTGTGTAGTGTACAAATTGAACCCGGTGGACCGGAATTTCTTGAATATTTTGTTAGTATTGGATTTGAATCCGCATTCTGATACTTATTAAGGCATCAGCTTGGAAGGTAACTTTTTAGAACAGCTGCTTTTCTACTTGGAAGGCAAGACCAATAAAATCTACTCTGCTGTTTGATCACATTGGATTTGCTTTATAAAGAAATAAGATCACACGTGTAAAAAGACAAGCATACAACTTGGAATCCACTAGACATTCTACAGAGGTTAACTATGATTTTAGTCTCGTTATCATTCTAATGCATAGATTTTCAATAAAGGAAAATCTATCTCTATAAATGTGTTTGGCCCAAAACAAAAATAACAAGGCAAAAATCTTTCAGCTAGCTAACAATTCACTATAGTAATCATTATCAATAATAATATGCAATAAACATAAATAAGGATATGCAAACAGGTGATATTCAAAGACTCACATTACAGTCATTTTTAAAAATTATTTTCCCAATAACAATTTTTAGCTGGCTGGTTTACAAAACAAATTGAAATTAATTCATTTTAATAGCTCCCTAGAGAAGCTAAATGCTAAACAAGTAATTTTGGATGACTGGGCTTTATTTCTTTGCAAAACTCCATCAGCTCCCCTGCTGAAGATGTTGCAAGCTGGTCTATAATGTAGGAAAAATCGCTACTGCTATCAAATACACTGTCAAGCAAGCTCACCTCCAACCAGCGTGCTCCCCTGACACTAAGATCTTCCCTTTCAAAAGCTCTATAGGTGACACTGTGCAGTTTTAGTTATCTTACCAGGTTCTGTACCATGCACATTCTTTCACTTCTTAGCTCAGCTACTAGTCCATATATGTCCACAAAGTCATGGTCATTTATGTGTTGCGTTAAATGGTCCAGAGCGATAAAAACACCAGTTCTTCCAACTCCAGCACTGCAGGATTGAAATCACATGAAAAAATGTCAATAAATGATTGATTGCTCATGTTGATAGTGAGGAAGATAGTTATTATAGCAATAATTCCTACATAGTTTCTTTTATTATTTGGATGTAGCTCATCTATAGAATTTCTTTGGATTTAAACTAGTTACTAAGCCTGCTTCAACAATAAAACTCACTGTCATTGAGTGGATTTTAACCCAGAGTAACCTTATAGGACAGAGTAGAACAGGCACTGTAGGTTTCCAAAATGGTAACTCTTCGTGGAAGTGGAACACTGTGGTTAACACAGCACAGAACCACTACGCCACCAGGGCTCCTTTCTAAGACTGTTTAAATGAGACAAAAACTATTAACATTAATAATTTATCATATAGCTCGTGGGTGTTTTGTTTGTGCATGCACGTGTGTCAATTATATTAGCTTCTTCTTTCATAATATTTTCAATGCTATAGAAAAAATTAATGCAAAGAAAAAATGAAAAATCACTGAAAATTTAATGCTAGAAACTTCACATTGAATATATATTTTGGCTACAAGTAGAAATTCTCAACACTAATGATACCAAATCGTTAGCCAAGGTGATATAGTTTCTGCAACACATGGACGTCTTTCACGTATTCTTTTCATCTATTTTCCAAAAATGTTATTTCTTATACATAATGAAATTGACAAACTAGATATTTTTAAGAAAATACCCAAGGGCAGGCATGTGTCTTATAGAAAATGTGACTGGGTAAACGCCACAAGCAAATTTCAGAAATTCCTGTCATAAAACTGATATCTAAATCATTAACATAAAAATGAAATAGAAAAAAAGACTTGAAATATTCCCCAGTCTTAGAAATATTACATGAAACCCCATGACACTGTTATTTTTATAGGACAGAACCAGTTGAATACCCAATTTCAATCTAATAAGCGGTATTATAACAACATATGAAAGGCGATGGTAATATATACGCCCATACTCCCAAACAGAGTACTCAGTCATTAAATCATTTACTATGTTTTTAGTACCAATCCCTGTTCTAGGCACTGTGGCCATAGCAGCAAATAAGAGGTTCAGCATTTTGCTACCAAATCATAGAAGCCTTTATTAAGCAAAAATATCAAAATGTAAAACTACTGTTTCTCAACATACTCTCCTTCTGGGCGTACATACTTCTGAAGGTGGTACTTCCGTCCCTCTGATCCTTTCCTAAAGACCCATGCCATCCTCAGTAATACTTTACAACAGCACTGTGGTCCTAGAAGGATCTAATGTGTTCTTTTTAAGTGTTCATTTGAGTTTGAGGAACAAATAGATATCTAGAGGGACAGGAGAAAGGCTTCATTCAGCCTCAATGGAGTAATATTTCTCATCAAAATTCTTTTAGAACAGCAGCACCCACAAAAAAAAAGAGCAGTGGCATTGTTGTGACAGAAAAAAATTTCCTTAAATAATTCCTTCATGTCATTGGCCTGTGTTATTTGAGGAAATCTGCAAGATGACCAATTAGGCCTCTGACAAAATAGTGACCATAACCTTCTGCGTTGACCTCTCTTCCTTGAATTGAACTGGCCCAGTCGATCCTCTTGGAAGCCACTGCTTTGATTGGGTCTTGCTCTCTGGAATGAATTGGTAAATAAAAGCCTTGTCCCTGGTTAGGATTGGTTCCATAAAATCCACTCCATTAGTATCACTCGTGCTTAAAAGACAGATGAAAGATCAGATCTTTGAGCCAGCTGACTTTTGCTTAATGCTTTTGGCATCTGTAGAGCTGAACGTTTTCTGAGGTCAATATGTTTACTTAAATGTCAACTATAAGGTTTGAAAATGTCAACTACAAGGTTTTGGGTCAACATGGCTGGGTCAGGAGTCTCAGTGGTTTGGTGGTTATGTTGTAGTAACCCTCCACTTCACCCTGATGGGATGTGAAATATCAGTGACATAGTTCCCAGCATCACAGCAACACACAAGACACCACACTACAACAAACCACAGACAAAAAGTCAAAGGGCAGTGAAAGGGAGGAAAAGTCCTCGATTACATGGATTGACACAATGGCTGCAACAACGGGCTCAAGGACTGGAGCAATTGTGAGGATGTCAAAGGACTGGGTAATGTTTCATTCTGTTGTGCATCGGGTCACTACGGATCAGAAACGACACAATGGCACCTAACAAATACAACAACAACACGACAATAATTCTCCATGATGTGACCTTACGCAATGTAATATACTCCATAATGGGATCTGTATGAGCAGCTTACCAGTTGTAAGAAGATAAGGGTGGTAAGCGATACTTTTACTCAGGTGGCAGCTCTGAACTAATTTCAAGAAAGTTTCCGTGGGGATGTGGCCTGCTTCTAATACAAGTGGATGGTGTGGAAAGCTTGCTTGCTTTTTTCTGATCCTGAATTCTACATTTCATTCATTGACCTCCTATACTTTGGGCATGAGCCAATAGCCTGCCATATTGCCTGCCAGTCCTAGGAGTCTTCAGTGGCCTGCCATCTGGCCAGTCAAACTTTAATTCATTCACCTCTGCAGTCACAAGTCCGACCTGTTGACTTTATATTCATTCACTTCTGCAGTCACCAGCCTGTTGCCTTTCGGCAAGTCTTGGCTCATCAACCTCCATAGCTAAGTGAATCAGAAGAAGTTTCCCATCTAACTCACAGACTTGAACCTTCCCAGACTTAGATTTACCTACTTTTGCAGCTGCAAATATAAATTTCTTTCTAGACACGAATATACAAGGTTCGCTGGTTTTGCCTCTCTAAAGAACCCAGCCTAAGACACTGTTATTTAGAGTGGAATAAGCTTTTCAGATGGGAGAAAGAGCTCTATGGCTGAAGTGATTCAGTGGAATTTAGAGCCCGAATGTCCCCATCTACTTTATTATCTGCCATCAGACCATATGCCAACCTGCCAACCTTCAGAGTCCCATATGTTCTCAATCCATGCCTCCACATTAACACCATTTGAAGGAGGAAATTCAATTGTTGTTGGCACTCTTATGATAAGTCTCTGCTTTTTTTTCCTTCCTCAATATCTGCACTATTACTAAAAAAAAAAAAATAAGGCATTCTTTCAGGACATTAGTAGAAATTTTGAGGCTCTTGAGCTGTGACTTCAAAGCCTTGAGCTCAGTTGTTTCCTTGACCATTTTGTCGAGAGCAAGTGGTAACAACCAACCAATCAGCTTCTCATCTGCTGAAATTGCAGAAAAATATCAAATACACAGTCACCCAGAATCTCAGTTTTCACCCAGACCGACTATAGCAGCTGTTGCAGCAATGGTAATTCCTTTTTTTTAAAGTAGTGCTCTTGATAAAGTATTCACATTTCATACACTTCCATAGTTAAATGGCCTTTAAAAGGAGTTGTATATACATATCACAATCCTAATCAGCTCCCTCCCCTCCCACATTCATTATTGGCTCCCCATATTCCCTCACCTCCCAGCCCCTACCTCCACATGCCCCTGATAAACCACTGCCTCGATTGTTGTTTCTATGCATCCACTCCTCTGTGCTTCACAAACTGGGAAAGCCAACAGCACTAACAACAATCAAAAACAAACAAAAATTCAAGAAGAAAATAATAGTAACATTAAGATAAAAATAAAAGTAAAGTGTAAGAAAGAAAAGATCACCATCAGCATTGAAAAAACCCAGAAAAGAAATTTCTGTTGTGGAACAAGTGAAAAATATTTGAGCCTAGAACAAATGCAGGTTGGGTCAAGAGGGAGGTTGTCTGACCAAGTATCATATTCTACCATGGTTCGATCCACCATAATCAAGTTTACCATAACCTCTGTCTGATAGTAAAGCTGTTCGAGTGTCTTACCTGCAGCTAGAAAGGATCTGCCAGAGGCTTAATCAGATTAGATACTGTGCAGATGGATTTTTGGCTCCCACGGTCCTCCACAGACGTCTACAAATTGGGTGTTCACAATTTAAGCTCTGGTACTTTTTCCTTCATCATTTTTGGATTTTGTTATTGTTATCTTTGGATCACACAGGCTGGTGTGCTTCTTCAACGTATTTAGTTAATAGTTCACTTTGATGGCGGCATGTTTGAACATAGGCCTTTAAGACCTCAGACACTATCCCAATTGATAGCTGGACACCATCTGCTTTCTTCACTGCACTTTTCTGAAGCACCCTCATCTTCAGTGATCTCTTAATGAAGGTGAATACTGAGCAGGGCTATGTGATAAGGATTAACTGTTCGTGGACTGGGGAGAGAATTAAATGGTACCCTAGAATCTATCTGCTTGTCCACGGGTTATTGTAAGCATAAAACATGGCAGTTATTTTTTAGTAGAATTTATTTGCATGTATCCAAATTTAAAATGACATAATGTGACTAAGAGATGCTGGTTCTAAGAATTTATCCTGCAGAAATATTCATACAAAAATTAAAGATGAGGATGGATATTTTTACTGCAGTAAAAAAAAAAAGAAGATACCAAATTTAAATTCTGATAGAGATAAATTTTACTTAAACTACGGTGTATTTGTATTATGGAATATATCTATTGTCCCCTGCTTTTAGAGGGTTCTTCATTTATTTTTATCACTTAAGTGTTTATAAAAGGAAATTTTGATTTATTTTGACTAGTGAAATTATTTTGAAAATTGCAAGCTAAAATGGACAGCTTGAAAGAACCAATCAATGCTTTCCTTATGATATCAATTGGAACCCTGATGACACTGTCGTAAGCTAACCACAAGGTTGGCAGTTCAAATCTACCAACCGCGTCACTGTTGAAAGATGAGGCCTTCTGGTCCTACAGATTTACAGCCTTGAACACCCTGTGTGGTATTGCTATGTGTCAGAATTGACTTGAAGGCAGTGGGTTTATTAGTTATTTTTCTTATTATGATAATAAAAAGGCTGCATTCCAGTTTTAGACCATTGTTAGTGTTTAATAGAAAGCTCTGGACGTCTTTCTTACCTGCAATGAACGACCATAGGCGTGGTGTCGTGTGCTCGACTTGCTCGAATCAATTTCACAAAGTGAATTAGTGGGGTGCTGTTTTCAGGAACCCCATGCTCAGGCCAAGCAGTAAAATTACACTGTCGAACAGTCATACAATCCCCATGCTAGACAAAGTGGCAGATTAAAGAAACACGTTAAAGCTATGTGAATATAAAAGTAAAGGTTAAAGACAGTTTATGGCCTAGATTTTGAAAGTGGTCTTTCAAAAAAAGGTCTGCTTACCAAAATGAGTTTTTACTATTTAGGGAAATCTTACATTACTGTTACAATAAAAACACGCCCCTTTCAATAAGAATGGGAGCCATAAACAACATTTACAGACAGATGTAAATACAGAGTATCAGCATTCAAAATGTAGCGCACCAGAGGAAGCTCTCAGAAGTTGGCTCAAAACTTTAATAAACACATTCACTAATAATTCAAAACACAGATATTGACTATCTGATGGGTCAAAAAATTTAAAGATTCTTATATTATTTCCTGTATATACTGGCATTTAAGTAAATTTAAAAGTGATATCTCACACTCTCTTCTCTATTGGTTTTTTATTAAATAGAAAACCAATGTACTAGGAACCAGACAGAAGAAGTAACTTAAAAATTTTCAATCTTTAGTTAAATATTATAGTTTATTATCAATGTCCTTTTTTTGTCATTTGTCATTTTGCCAGTTTATTTAGAAATGTCCTTATAGGAATTGTCATTTTAAACATTAACCATGTGATTTGGGATCGAAAAATGGTGATCTAGACACTGAATCCCAGAGGAATTTAGAAGTCCTGCTAAGAAATGAATAGAAATGAAGCCTTGGATTTAGATATTGGTGCAAAAGAAAATTCTAAAATCAACTAGACAAGCTTCAGACATTTCGGCGCCATATTTTTCTATCAGGTTTCCTGTTTTATTTACCTTTTCAATTTTCAGATCCCTGATGGTCCAATCTATTTGGACATCCTCCATTAGCTTCGTTATCACTATGTCTCCAAAGACTGTAACCGGTTTGTTGTCCTCCGGCCAGTACTGGTGGCATCTGATCTGCATTTGGAGGAAATCAGTAGTTGTGAGAGCCATTGGTATACTGATGCATGTGGGGGCATTAAAATGTTTGTGGTTTGTATTGTTTTATTTGGTGTTTGTTTGTTCATATCAGGGTGCCTCTCGGAGGTGTCAGGTCATTAGAGGTCACCCTCTTGAAGTTGTGGTACATGTTTTTCCATTTTTTGATATATGAAACACAGAATTGATGGACCTATAGAGGCAGCAAGTAGAATAAGGGGTGCGGGGGAGGGGGGCACGGTGGTGGAGGGAGGGGGCGAAGGGGAGACGATGATGAGGAGCCAGTGGAGAGAAAGAATGTCTGGAAACTGATGGCGGTGGTAATTGTACAATTCTCCATGACATGACTGAACTATGGATTGATATGCTATATATTTAATAAATAATAATAAAAGTTTGTAGAAAAATTCCATTATCTTTCTATTCCATGTTTCACAAACTTTTTGAAGTCTCCTCATACATCCTAGATATTGCTACTAATTAAAACAGTTATCCCAGCTATTGATTGCTCATAGTAATGGCTGGAATATTAACACTCAACTGTAAAATAACACTTTGTGGAAGGATTATAAAGCAACTTACCCGCCCTTTTTCAAAACACTGTGTTAACATGACTAATGTTTTTGCTCTTGTTTCCCACACCATTCTCCAAAAATCTCCAACCGTTCCTGGTAGTGGACCTTGAGTAGCAATGAATTCATTTGGACATAAATAGCCCTAGGGAAATATGATCAATTATACGACATCAATATTTACATAGACATACTACACAGTTATCTTTTAAATAAAACAGTAAATGCTATTTCATTTTTCAAGAATGAACAAACCTCAAAGTCACTGTTACTGAGTCCACTCAAATTCACAGGGACACAGTGGGCTATAAAACAGTTACCCTAAATCAAGTGCTCATTTATGGCAGGCACTATGCTAAACATTTTAGATTAATTATTTTAATTAATTTATTTCTCACAAAACTTATGAGAAATACCACTATTATCTTTATTTTACCGATGAAGCTACTGAAGCTTACAGATGTGGAGTGACTTGCTAACAGCCTCACATTTGCTAAGATAGTGTAAAGTCATCACCTACTCTTTTCCATTATTTGACTATATTGTTGTCATGTTTTATGAGTTATTCAGATATTTTCATAATATCTCTCTAAGATATTACCTATCTACTTAAATGGTTCTGTTAGTATTTATCAAACAAGGACAATATGAAATAAAATAGGAAGACCCATTTTGCTCGTATACTTCCTTCACTTAGCTGGGATGTAAGCATACAACTTGAGGGTTACACTGTTGAGAGAAATGTTTCTGGGTTTCTTACCGCACTGTCACTGTGTTAATAGACTCACAGAGACCCTACAGGAGAGGGTGGAACTACCCCTGTGAGTTTCCTCCTGGGAGCAGAAAGCCCAGTCTTTCTTCCACAGAGTGGCTGGTGTTTTCAAATGGCTGACCTTGCAGCTGGCAGCCCAACGAGTAACCACTACACCACCAGGGCTCCCATGTTGACTATATTAGGTAAAGTTATTTTATATCTATTTCAAACAACAATATAGGTTAAGACAGGGGAACTAAAGAAAAAATATTACAAAGTGGAATCGTGTTAGTAATGAGACAATGTAGTAATGTGCATGAATAATATACAATCTAAGTATTAATGCATGTCTTCAAATTGGAAACAGAATGCATAAAGATCATTTCAGTCCATTAGTGAATTGAAGTGGACTGGTGTTGGCCATTGTGAATCAGACAGTCACATGGTTTACTATGCCAGGAATGGCATATTCAAGAGGAATGGTGTTGTGTTGAGCCAAGGACATCTCCCGGTCTATCTTGAAGTACAACACTTTGTCAGAGGACACACATGGAAGTACAGTCAACACAACTGTTATTCAAATGTAGGCATCAACCACTAAAGCTAGTGAAGAAAACACTGAAGAATGTTACCAACTTCTTCAGTTTGAAGTTGATCAAACATGCAATCAAGATGCCTTAATAATTATTGAGACTGGAATACAGAAGTTGGAAACAAAGAGAAAGGAACAATATAATCTTCAGAATTCATTTGGTAGCTTTCATAATTATATGAGATGCACACAAAAAACCCATTAAGGTCAGGTACAACTTAGCTTTAAAAATGTCATTTTTGTATTTTAATCCTTCAAAAATCCTTTGGAGCAGGCTTGTCCGTGCAATATGTAACCTTGACATCTTGACTGTTGCTTCCATGAGTGTTGACTGTGAATCAAGAAATCTTAAAAATGTCAATATTTTCTACGTTTAACATGATGTTGCTATTGGTTCAGTTGGGAACATTTTTTTCTTTGCATTGAGATGCAATCCATACTCCAGGGGAAATCCTTTGAGCTTTATCAGTAAGCACTCTTCCTGGTCTGCAAACAAGGCTGTATCATCTGCATATTGCAGGCTGTTACAATATCCTTGTCCTGAAGTGGCATTCTTCTTCAAACTGTCCACTTTATCGGATAGTTGATCATCATACAGATTGAATTAATGTAGCAAAAGGATACAACCCAATCCTGCATAAGCACAATTAAGTGTTCTGAAATTCCCATGCTTTGCAATGTTATCCATAGCTTGTCATGTTTCACATAGTGAATTGCTGTGCACACACAGTCAAACACAAGCACCCCATTCAGGTATCATCTGCTTTCAGCCAAGATCCATCTGATAGCAGCAATGGTATCTTTTGTCCTGACAGCGCCTTGAACATATACCCCTGCAACCATTTGAAAATTATTTCGGTAAAATTTTACTTGCATGAGATATTATTGATATTGTTCAATAATTTCTGCATTCTATGGAAACTACTTTCTTTGGAATGGACCCAAAAAATAGATCTTCAAGGTTATTTGGCCACGTAGCTGTCATTCAAAGTTCCTGGTATAGACAAGTAAGTGCTACAAGCATTACATCCATTTGTTAAAACACCTCAATTGGCCTTCCATAAATTCCCAGAGCCTTGTTTTTGGCAATGCCTTCAGCGTAGCAGGAACTTCTTTGCTCATAAGCCACTTCCTGAAATGGCTGAACATTTACCAGGTTGTTTTTTTTCCGGGGTGGGGGCATAATGTCTCTGTGTTCTTTCATCATCTCTTATTCCTTCCTGGATTGTTTAATATTTTACACATAGAATACTTCAGTATCACAACTCAAGGTTTGATTCGGCTCCCTGCCCATCACACCCGCCATGCCCCCCACTTCTTTCAACTTGAGGCCTGCTGGCGTGCTCTTCCTTTTGGGTTCTCCCTTCAGGTCTTCGCACAGTTGATTGTAATCACGTACCCCATCTTCTCCGACAGCTCTTTCACAGCGTCTGTCCAGCTCTGTCCTTGGTTGCTCCTTCCGTTCGAGGGAAGCACCATCTGCTTCAGAGACTATTCTCTCACTAGCTGTGGTCTTCGTCTTGTTCTTGTCGTTCAATGACCTCCTGCGTTCTTTCGGGAGGAAGATGAGGCTTTGTTTGTCCTCCCTCAGTGTGGCATCTCAGGAACACCCGAGCCAGTCCTCGGTGCCGTAGCATTTCCAGGAGTCAGGAGAGGCTCAGTGGCAGTGAGTTTGTTTTTGTGTTTTGCTTTCTTTATGTGCGATGCCCTGGAGATAATCTCACAGCTCCTCCCATCTCTGGTTTGATGCATAGAATTGATTTTGTTCCACGTGTCAAATTTATTTTTGAGATTGCCTTTAAATTCCGGTGAGACAGACTCAGTGTTTTAAATTACCTCTTGTCAATTTGTTTTAATTTTTCCAACTTCATATGAACAATTAATTGATGATCTGTTCCACAATTGGCCTCTAGCTGGTTCTAACTGCTGACTGCTGATTATGAACTGGTGTTTTGTGATATAGTTCATTTGAGTCCTGTGTCTTCCACCTGGTGAAGACCATGTGTATAGTCACCATTTATGATGCTGAAAGGAGCATTTGCAATGAATAAATGATTGGTCTTTCAAAATCCTATCATGTAATCTCCAGCGTCATTTTTATCTTCTTGAGTCATATTTTCCAAAACCATTATTTTCCAACTGCCAAAACTTCTCCCTGCCCCCAACTTTTGAATTCCAATCACCAGTAATTATCAATGAATTTTTTAATCAATGAATAGTTATTGCATGTTTGATTGATTCTTGACTGCAGAAGTTGGTAAAAATATTCAATTTATTCAACATTTACACCAATTGTTTGCTTGAATAATAGTCATATGAACATATCTTCTTTGTAGACATATAGATATCACCTTATGACAATATTTTATTTCAGAATAGATCATTGAATTTTAAGAAGGTATTAACAGTGTCTATTATAAATGATGTACAAGACTAAAATACTCTGGTTTTTATTTACTGCATTATAATGGTGTATACCTTTGATAAGGCCTCTTAAATTGAACTACTCCTCACTTCCCCAGTTATAAATCAAAGACTAATTAGCTCCTGTATATGCCAGAGAGGACTCTTTAGGAAACAGTGAATGTACAATTGCTTTAGGACTTTTTTTTTGCTTTAGAACTCTTGATGTGTTATATAAATGTAAAAATGTTGTTAAAAATAACATGAATCTTTTTACATTAAAATTATACATATTTAAAAAATTATACATATTATACAGTAGTTAAAAGCATTCCAATGCCTACCATTATCCTTGACCAGTTTTTATTTATTTATATATATAATAAAATAGGCTTATCTCTAGAGGAAAAAAGTGCAGTTTGTAGCTTGTGCTTAATTCAATAACCACTGTCAATTGCTTTTATTATGCAAAAGAAAATGTGTCAAACATTGATGAAGATGTTTACATCTAAGATGCTTTTGTTGTTGAATGCAATCAAGTTAGTTTGAATTTAGAGAGAACTCATGTATTTCTCTATCTATCTACATGTGTGTATTAACATGTATATGTATGTACATATGGACATATACATACGTAGACATATAGATGTCTAAAGAGTGAGATGTTTTCTTTCTTATTTTAGCACCAGCAAGCTTAGAGTGCCGTTGGGGACATAGGCTCCTAAACTCTGTAACCCTGTATCTTAAACTTTAGCTTTACGTAAACTCTTTATCTTAAACTATTTCCAATGACTTAATGTTCTTCTGAGGGGTGTTTACAAAGCTGCTTTCCTGGTATGCTATTATATTTGCATGTTAGGGTTCTCATGGCATATCAAATGTCTAAAAATCATGAATATAAAAATCTCTACTCTTAAGGAACTTTGATAAGAAGACATACACATTTATTTTCATATAGGCCCCAACACTTTAGCCTCTCCCTCACAGAGCAGAAGGAATTAGAATGCAATTCTAAGCAATGAGAATGTGACCAGGAGCCCTGGCGGTGCCGTGGTACCTGTGGGGCGGCAGTTGGCACGGCTGGCAGCTGCAGATCACCAGCAGCTCCCAGGAGAAAACGGGCTTTCTCCTCCTGCACAGTTACAGTCCCAGAAGCCCGCACGGGTCACTACGGTCAGCCCTGACTCAACGGCAATGAATTTGGTTCTTGGTTATGCTACATATACAAAATGTGGAATGACTAAACAGGAGATGACAATTCATCTAAATTGATTGGCTTATAAAGTATTTCTCCTGGTCGTTTGCATCTCATATTTTCAGGGACTCAAAGCTTTTGTTAGCATAATCACCTGTCAAAATGGGAACAAATATGACATTGCTGATGCTACAACAACTCATTTTCATGTTTTCCTTTAATGTCTATTTATGATAAAAGCTCTGCTCCAGTTATAATAACTTTAGTTATCGATGATGACATGCGTGTTGGGCTGCAATCCCCGTGGTCTGCAGGTCCCTGGGAGAAATACTGGTCTTTTCTCTCTGGCACACAGTAACCGTCTGGGCGGGCCAGAGTCGTTCTCTGCGTTAGCACAGCCTAGCTGGCAGTGAGCTTGTTGGGTTGAGGTTGACAGGAGAAATAATAATGAGGTTTGGGTATACTCCTCTTGCCCATAAAATAAAATTCTGGGCTCTCTTAATAACATTTCTGAACAAATTTTACAGTTAGTAAGAATTTACTAGAATGTACTACCTTTCCCTCATTTCATTTCTTCTTCATTCTATCACAAACTTTCCCATAGTTACCTGAGTCTGAACACGAGCTTGATGCATTCACCTAGTCCTGGATTCGGATCCTGGCATTGTCCCAGTTTTAACACCCTCCCTGTCCCACACCACTTTCTCACATTTCCAACTGAGCTCTAGTTAATTTGCTTTCTTCCTTAACGCCATTAATAGTTTGCTTGCCCTTTCTCTTCGGTTCCAAAGAAATAGGATTCCATATTTCAGGGATAATTTGTTTCTGTATTTGCTACCAGTGCATGAGTTGCTTCAGACTGATATGTCCTAAAACAAAACTAGACATGGGAAGGCTTTGAGGGATCAGATCTTCATTCTGAGCTGAAAACGGCCTGACATTAAAGACCAAAGGTGAAGGCCCCTGTGATATGAAGACTTTATATATTCCCGTCCCTGACTGGCATCCTCAACAAAGCTGTCCCCCTAAGATGTACGAGCAAAACAACACGCCTTAAAGTGGATTTCTGAAACCTGCCTTAAAGTGGATTTCATCTGAGTCTGCTTACTTTGCAGCTCAGTCATAATTACGCATGACTTACTTATGATTTTGTTGTATGATTTATTATATTATAGCATTGCTTGATTACAGCAGGATCTATAGCTTCAGATGCCTAGCTTATTGCTCACACTGCACTGCACTCTTCACAGGTCATGTCCTAACGACCTATAATCGTGAGCGGGAACACTGGGAGTTCACGAATATTTCTTTACTTATATGATCTCTGTAGCTCAGCTAATATTTCTTTACTTATATGATCTCTGTAGCTCAGCTAAGCCTCTGACTTTTCCCTAACAACATTACTGCCATCTCATATCTGGTGGGGCACTAGAGCTGTGAGCTATGATACAAAGCACCAGGTCACAAATATAACCACTTCTCTTTTGTTTTGTTCAACAGCTTATCAATACACATGGTTATTAGAGCAATGAATAAATGTAAGTATCCAAATGCATAAGTAGATCACATATAAGTCAAAATCCAATTTCAACATATTGTTACATTTAGGCTACAATGAAAATGAGCAAACATATGATTTCTTTAACATATATAAAGATGAATTAACATTTTAAAGGTAAGCATATGATAAATGAATAAAATATGCTACGAAAATAAAAAAAAATCAATTTGATTCTTTCAGTTTTAGAACACTTATGAAATTCAAAGAATGGCCTGACTTCCCCCAAACTTTCCTCATATCCTCTCTTAAGATGTCTTCAATTCTCCCTTATGCACTACTTTGACATAAGAACCAATTTTGAAGTGTATGTCAAAAACGGCACAATTTTGAAGCCATTGTCAAATAATGCACAATTGAGAGTGAAGTAATTTTTATATTTATCTCCTTTGCCAAGGTTTTGAGGCAATGAAAAACTAAACAGGCATGTTTGGGAAAAGGATGGAGACTCACATACAAGCCACAATGACACTGAAGAAAATGGCCATCCTGTTAGAGAAGAAAAATCTAAAAGACATTTGGGAGGATGAGCAATAAATAAAGTTGTTGCCTCAGAAGGTAGAGGTTGGCACACTCCAGGTGAGGCTATCAGCCTCATCCATCAGGCATATTTGAGAGAGTTCCGGGGAAAACAGAGTGAATGACTTGAGTGCTCAGAAGGTGTCCATGTACCTAGGCTACTGATGAGTCTCTGGGAAGACAAACTAGTTCATCACTTGTTGGGCAGTTCAAATCCACCCAGAGGTATCTCTGTGAAGTTTAAAAAAAAATTTTTTTTTTATGGTAGCAAAGGAAAGTCATTGGTGATTTATTTATTTTTGTATAATTTAATTTTTAAAAATCTTTTTATTAGGGGCTCATACAACTCTTTATCACAATCCATACATACATCAATTGTGTAAAGCACATTTGCACATTCATTGCCCTCATCATTCTCAAAACATTTGCTCTCCACTTAAGCCCCTGGCATTAGGTCATTTTCCCCTCCCTCCCCACTCCCCCCTCCCTCCTGAGCCCTTGATAATTTATAAATTATTATTTTGTCATATCTTGCCCTGTCCGATGTCTCCCTTCACCCACTTTTCTGTTGTCCTTCCCCCAGGGAGGAGGTCACATATAGATCCTTGTAATCCGTTCCCACTTTCCAACCCACTCTCCCTCTATGCTCCCAGTATCGCCACGCACACCACTGGTCCTGAAGGGATCATCCACCCTGGATTTCCTGTGTTTCCAGTTCCTATCTGTACCAGTGTACACCCTCTAGTCTAGCCAGACTTGCAAGGTCGAATTCAAATCATGATAGTGGGGGGCAGAGGAAGCATTTAGGAACTAGGGGAAAGTTGTATGTTTCATCGTTGCTACATCACACCCTGACTGGGTCATCTCTTCCCCAAGAACCCTCTGTAAGGGGATGTCCAGTGGCCTATAAATGGGCTTTGGGTCTCTACTCTGCACTCCCCCCCTCATTCACTATGATATGATTTTTTTGTTCTGATGATGCCTGATATCTGTTCCCTTCGACACCTCATGACCGCACAGGCTGGTGTGCTTCTTCCATGTGGGCTTTGTTGCTTCTGAGCTAGATGGCCACTTGTTTACCTTCAAGCCTTTAAGACCCCAGATGCTATATCTTTTGATAGCTGGGCACCATCAGCTTTCTTCACCACATTTGCTTATGTACCTATTTGTCTTCAGTGATCGTATCATGGAGGTGAGCACACAATGCTATGATTTTTCATTCTTTGATGCCTGATAACTGATCCCTTCAGCAGCTCGTGATCACACAGGCTGTTGTGCTTTTTCTATGTGGGCTTTGTTGCTTCTGAGCTAGATGGCTGCTTGTTTATCTTCAAGCCTTTAAGACCCTAGACGCTATATACTTTGATAGCCGGGCACCATCAGCTTTCTTCATCACATTTGCTTATTCACCCACTTTGTCTTCAGTGGTTGTGTTGGGAAGGTGAGCATCATAAAATGCCAATTTAATAGAAGAAAGTATCCTTGCATCGAGGGAGTACTTGAGTGGAGGCCTGTCATTGGTGATTTAGAGATAAAATTCTTGATTTCCATATGGGAGACTTTGTTTGGTTCCTGACCAATGCACCTTGTGCACTGTCTCTGCCATCTGTCCGTGGAAGCTTGCATGTTGTTATTCTAGGATGGTTTCAGTGGAGCTTCCGCACTAAGTCAGATGCTGAAGACCTGTCTGGTGATGTACTTCTGAACACCAGCTAATAAAAGTCGGACGTCTCAAAACAGCCTGTTCTGTAACCAATAATGGGCACAGGGCAGGACTCGGTAGCGTGTCATGGGTTTGGCATGTGTTGCAGCTAACAGCAACAAGAATATAGCAGTAATGAAAGGGGGGAGGGCAAACAATTTAGTTTATTTAATTCTCAATTAATCTCAATATTTACATACTATGTATGATGTGCAAGGTAGTACACTAGACATGCCACTATTCCTCTGGTTGTTTCATTGAAGATATGTTTATTGATAGCTATAATAGAATGCATATTCTTCACATCATTGGGAACAGGGGAAAAAATAGAAAGCCAAATTTGTCCCCAAGGACCACAAACCTGGAGAGCATAATGCATGTGTGCACTGTATGAACACGATGGTCTATTTGACTAATTTTTGGAGAGATTAGCTGACTGTATGAACACGATGGTCTATTTGACTAATTTTTGGAGAGATTAGCTGACTGCGTTCTCTGCAGAGATTACACTGGCATTGAAAATGGATGTGAGTTAGTAAAGGACCAAGAAGTATGAACTTTAAAGTTGCAAGCCTGCTACTTTCTCATTAAATTCTTGTTTCAAGTTATAAACTCTGTTAAGAGTCCATTAACCCAGGTCTAACATACAAGTACAGAGAACTGAAACTGGCACATGAAGATTCATGCAGGTTGTCATGCATTTGCTGGTTTAAGTATGATCAAAAGTAATACAATGAACTCTTTACTCTCATAACAAATTATATATATATATATATATAAATAGATCATAACTTACAGAAACATAGCTGGCATTGATATAGTCTGATCCTGGGATGCTTGCATCAGCTACCAGTTTCACTCTGTTATTATTATCTAGAAGGAAATATAAGGAATCACTTTTAAATTGCCACTGCATTCTATTATAAAGGTAATTCCAAGAATATACTACCACAATCCAGTATTACAGATAGAAGTAAAGTTAAAGTAGAATATCCCAATTATTCCACAATTTCCTACCCAGAGATAATAATTAAGAAGGCCTGAAGTGTAGTTCCAGAACTTTTAGGACAACAAACAGTACTGATTTTCGACCATTTCAGCTTCCTTTCTTGCTCCAGAGCACCACTTTTATCAGACGCTAGACAGCACAGTTAACTTTCATTCTGATTGTTTCCATGTATCCGACCTTAATTCCCTTTATTTGGCTAGTCTCTATTCATAGTCAAACTTTCAATCATTGCATTCTAGAATATTTTAAGATCTGGAAAACTTATGTGTCCCCTACCCATTATTTTTGTCTTTTAATAAAATATGTCAAATTGCTTTTTCCAGAGACTTTTTACTGTATTAGTACCATAATTCAAATGCATGGTATTGGTTTTAACTATACACAGAAGTGACATACAATACCTATCACTGCTCAGCTATTTTAAAGGTGTTCTTTTTAAAGTATTTTTTAAACTTTAATGCAAAGATATTAAATGGTGTAGAAAATGAGTAAATGGGATTAGGGTTTCTTTTTTAAATTTTTCATTAAAATATTTTATTAGGGACTCTTACAGATCTTATAACTATCCATACATCAATTGTATCAAGCATATTTGTACATATGCTGCCATCATTATTTTCTAAACATTTACTTTCTAATTGATTCCTTTGTATCAGCTCCTCTTTTTTCCCTCCCTGTGCTCTTCCCACCCTCATGACCCCTTGATAAGTTATAAATTATTATTATTTTCATATCTTCCACCGACCACAGTCTTATTGGGAATTTAGAGTTTAAATGATTGTTCCCTATATACACTTTAAGTGAATTGCTTCAAATTTTCCTCAGTTTCTTTGACTATAAAATGCAGTTATAATATTTACTTTATAGGATACTCATGAGGAAAACATTAATTTCCTTTAAGAAACCTCATAGCAAATACTCAATATATATTAGTGTTTCATGGTCTCAAACCCAACAATTATGTTAAAATGAATTATCGTTCTTGTTAATAATAACAATTGCCTGGTCCAATATTCTAGAATCGAGAGAGGGTAGGTTTAAGCAAAATGTTTACAAATGATTGATGCCCCTAATATTATAATTTTTGGATGGCACTGTAAGCTATTTCAATGACATTGTAGCTAGTCCTACAACTAAGGAAGGGCAACCGTCACGTTTGCATTCACTTGATATGCCTTCTTATAATTATTTGAGTCTACAACAAGCTAAACTTTTCTTCATGGTGTTGGAACATTTCTGAAGGTCATCGAGTTTCCCGTCAAACGGAGATTTGGAAATCTCCTCTGCAAGCATTTGCTGCTAATTCTAGTGTCTTAAAACCCTGTAAGCCAATATCTTCTAAAATGCACGGTGATATTTAAATCCGACTTCCTACATTACTCAGGGGAAACAATGCACTTCACTTAGCTGGCTCTGACTAAAATCCAGACTCTAGTAAAATGAATTCATGCTCTATGGGAAAATAAAAATGTGTTTTTTTCAGTTTATGGGTTCTCTGCCAACACATTGGGAGGACGTACTTAGTCTAAACATTAGAATTTTTTCCCCCCTCTATGAAGGTGAGAGAGAGAGAGAAAGGGGAAGGGCCTTTTAATAGCCCTCGACTTTACAGCTTGGTTTCTAACCTAGGTTAGGAAAGTGGACGTGCTATCCTGAAATTGCAAACCTTGAGTTGGTGACTGATCTTTTTTATGCAGAAAGTGATCAGCCTTTAAAAGTAAATGATCTAGTGACTCCAATTATAATTAAAACTAGCATTTATTGAATGCTTTCTGTCTTCCAGTGTTGAACTACGTGATTGACAGGACTGTTGCATCTAATCTTTGTAATAATTTTATATTGTAGAGACCACTGAATGATATGGCCAGGGTGACCAAAGCGGAGAAAGCCCTAGATGGTACACAAGGTAAATACATTGGCTAATAATTGCAAGTTCGGCAATGGAGAGCCTACAAAGAAGAACTTCAGAAGAAATGCCTGGTGATCCACTTCCAAAAAATAAACGTTGAAAACCCTAAGGACGATATTGCTATTCTGACACGGCAGAGGCCATTCTGAGCAGGAATCTACGCCATGGTCATAGGTACCGACGTGGTTACATTCGATGCTGAGCCCTGAGCCTTGATAGTACCTACACTCTCCAGATGTGATTACACAGCAGGCAGTTATTCGTTGAATTAATAAATGACACTACTAATAACATTCTTTAAGCGTAGATGTTTATGTCTCATCAAGACATCTTTTATAGGATCACAGAGGCAATTTCAGATGACTGTGAGGAAAACACTCTCCCTACAAATCTATTCACAGATATTGGATGTAGATGGAATATATCATTTTATAAACTACTAAAATTTCTTCTATAATCTAGAATGTTAACTTATGTTGTCAATCTCAGCTGTAAAGAGATAAGATGACCACAATTATCAGCTTTAGCTGTGGCTTTTAATGGCTGTTTATCTCCATTGATAGCTCTCATTCTCTTTCCATCCTATGTTAAATAATACACAAACCTTATGGAATCATATAAAATATATTTATTCTATTATACATATAAAATATGTCAAAGGTATTCCCATGACATAAAGGACCAATGGGTGTCTAATTTAAAATACATAAAAGATTGAGAACTTAGGTAATGGTAAATATGACTTCTATTTCTTTCATTGTTGAAAACTAAAGGCACTTTTATCTGGATTCACATTAGATATCATGATAAATTACTTCAATGATATGGACAATTGTAACTAAGTACTACATATTCTATAGTAATTGTCCTTCAGTAATATATAGTTTATAGTATTCATTTTCACAGAGTACTATTGAGTAAGCAGGATGTAGAAACTTAGGAAGTTTACATCAGCAAACATGAGACATTCCCAAACTCTTAAACTTCTGATTCATTGAACTCGGGTTAACTCTATGGAAGGAAAATCAAAAGGGCATCAAGAAATGTCACGGTCTAAGACATTTAGAGACGCATCATTAACATTGAGTAATCCCATTATAATGTCTTATTTGTCATCTTGATTTTAAAGTTACTTACTTATGATTTGTCTTGTATTAGAAATGATTTTAAGTAGTTAAAGCTATTATTATTTGCATCCTTTTCCAGTTCTTCGGTATTAACGGGTTCCCTTAGTTTACTACCTCCTTCCTGTGTCCTGCTTCCCTAAAGCGGTTTCCCTCATGTATCTGACACTCATTCTAGAATGCCAGAACCTAGTCCAATTTCTTCCTACCCATATGTCATATATGATTTTATATTCTGTGACTATGTTTTTAAGTGCGTGTCTTCTTAGACACTGTACCTTTTTGAGAAATGCAGAACTCTCTCTAAAATCTTTTTTAAGAACAGAAATAAAGATAAATATGCTAATTAAAATTAAGACTATTGTAAAACTTCAGGTTTTGAAGCAATCAATAGACTTTTAGAACCTCAAAAATGTAATATCAATTCTCATTCTCTTTCCATCTATGTTATATGAGATATAAAATGTGTTAAACATATTCCTATGCCATAAGGACCATATAGCTATTAGTAATCAAGGAATTCCATGCTTTCCCATTCACATAAACATGATGGCTGAAAACCAAAAATGTTGTTTATTTCTTAGTGATGGAAAAATGAGAGTGTGTTTACTGTGGCAAGGCATTCCTGCCTCTTGTGGAAAGTACACATTTACTCTGATCTTCAATAGTGATTTTGCAATGCACTTTTTATATTCAGAACAAAGCAATGCTATAGTCTTAGGAGAAACTAATGTACAAGGCTATGTCCAATTTTACTTTTAATTTTGAAACTAAGTCTGAAGGAAATGTTAAAGAGGTTTGTTACTTGTGCCAAATTACAAAGGTAAGTAAACATTAAATCTAGATGGCCTTGCACCTACACAAGCCAGCTATGTGAACCATCCATATAACTTTAGTAACGATGAACAGAACAAAAGAGATACAACTCACAAGTTGCTGCTACTTAAGTAAACATGTAATAAAATGTATTCAAGAAAACACAAGGAATGTTACGAAGTATGTTGTGATCATTTGAAAACACTCCGCCATAAGGAACAATCAGCACACATACATGGTTTTATGTTTGGAAAGCGGTTTTTCGCTCTGTTCCAGGGGAGGTCAGCATCCGTTGAAGAGAGATCCTGAAGGAATTTTGGTAATTCCTGTGGAATAAAGTAATTGGACATTTTACATGAACAAGGTAATGGAAACAAGAGGTAAACAAGAAATTCCACTTAAAAGAGTTAACTTTTTTTTGGAGTTAACTTTTAAGTTGAAAATATAATTCATAACTCCCTAAACCAGTTCAAATGAATAGTATTGAGTTTATATGAACTCCCACCTTAGAAATTCATACTAAAGATTGTCAGTTGTACTAACACCTCCTTCTAAGAACATTTCTTTAAGCTCCAGAAAGCTCTATAATGTAGCAGCCATACAAACAGCATATGTTAAGGTTGGAAGCATTCGACACTAGTTAATATTTTATTCTCCACTCCATAGGAAGAGGCATTCAATGATTTATTTTTGTGTTTTTCTTCTGAGGCAGTTTGATTTCATGCCTATTAATTGGTACAACTTTGGCCAGTTTGTGAAGAAGCCACGGGTCACTTCCTGGTCTGAGTGTGCACTGTTAACTGAAAGAGGAATGCAAAGGTGTGGATAAGAATGATCAGATGCCGCTTGGAGGGTCAAGGGGTTTGATTTTTGACATTTGGGTGAAAATTCATTGTATCCATGTCTCTGACTGTTTCTAGTGTATCATGAAGAAGGCTAGTCCACGGTCACGTGACCCTTCTTTTGTTGAGTGGATCATCAACATTTGTAAATGTTGACAGCTTTCCATTTTAGAAATAAGTTCCACATTGCTGCCGTCTTTAAAAAGTGTTAAAAATGTGCGCTTCAGACTATTTTTCAACATCATTGGGTATTATTCTTTCAATTGGATAATTCTTTCCACCTTATTTTTTTCTCAAAAAGATAATCTGGGCAGTCATTTGCATGAGAGCAGGTGCTGGAAGAGGGGGACTATGGTTTCTGAATTCTGGTACGCTGGCACCAGAGGCTTAGGGGGGAAAACGTTTTGACCAGGTGCAGAGGTTTCCCGTCGTTAGGTATCTTGTGTCTGGGCTTTTGGAGGATGTGCCGCCCTATCTGTAAGAAAAAGACAAAAATAGAAGGGAAAGAAAGGAAGGTGACAGAGAAATGGACTGAAAGCTTGTATTTGTATTTTGTAGTTATTTTACACAAACGTTTCAGTTGTAGATTTAACTGACCTGGCCTGCATAGTTACTGCCAATGACCAGGTTAACTGTTTGGACGGGGTCACGTTACACTCGCAGTCTGATTCTGATCAGAGCTCAAAGCCCTCGGCGTCCCTCTCATCACAGCCGGGGGTTCTGCTATTTCCTCTCCGTTTAGTGGAATCACACATAAATTGGTCCAGTTTGCACGCTCGTGCTTCCACAACCTCTGGCTTTTGCTGGAGTACTTTTCTGCCTTTTCTACTTGTTGGATTTCTGCTCATCCTAACGTGCGACTCAACAGGCATCCTTTTGCTGTCATCGTTCCTGACACCTCTTCACAACAGAAGTGACTGTCACTTCTGAATGCATATCCCAACCTGGGTCCCGGTGCCCAGGGCGTTCGTTATTTTCTAGACGTGAATACACTGCCAATAATCCTATGGGCTTCTTTCAGGGCAAGCACCAATTTCATCATAGCTAATCACGAAACACAGAGCACTTTATGCTAGTTGTTTTTCTAGCCTTTGCATTTATTCAGTAGGTTTAATAGTCACTGCTCAGTGAGGTGGGTGCAATCATTTCACAAAGGAGAACACTGTGACACAGGGGCTTAAGTGATCTTTCTTAAGGCCATTTGTCCCGTACATACACAGGACACTGCTTATCACATGATGAAATTCATTGTCATAGAATCAACTCTGACTTCTAGCAACCCTACAGGGCAGAGTAGAACTTCTACCTAGACTTTCAGAGGCTCTGAATTGTTATGGACACAGGCTATGTCCTCCTAAGAACTGCTGGTGGATTAGAAATTCCCACCTGTGGGATCCTGCACCTCTGTCCACTGTGCAAACCAGTGTATCACCAGAGTGCTCTGTCACTGAAAAAAATGCTGATCGTGGTTTAAGATGTAAGTGAACAGGACCTAAGCATAAGGATTACCCAATATAGGCATCAAATATGCACTTTTCTATGAAGATATAGCTATTTTACTTAAAACTACTTAGTAAAGCATTAGGATAGAATGACTTTTAGAAAAGCTTTTAAAACCATGGTCTCAAAAGTTAGTTAAAACAGAAACTTTCTCAGTATAATAAAGAACATGTAAAATGCTATTGCTAACAAAATTTTTCATCCACTCAGTCATGCATAATGTAATTATATTTGCTCCAATTCTAGTGAAATTTTTACACGTTTGGTCCTGAAAAGTTGAACGAGTTCACTGTATAAATGCTAAGAAGAATTTCATGGCACCATTAGAAGCATAACCAACGAGCTGTAGGAACTACCATTAATCTTCTCAGATTTGGGTTATTATTCCCCAAGAGAATGAAATATTATCAACTTGAATTTTGAAAGCCGGTTGTTTCTTTGTTTCATAAATTCATAAACTAAGGGTTTCATGAATAGCATATTTTTGTAACATTCAGAAACTTATTTTGTTTTCATAATATAATCTAAATGTGGTAAAATGCTTAAAATTGGTTAAAAGTCTCTAAAATACCTTACAGATATTATATCTACCTTATTATTTCAAAATAGCTTCCATTTTATAGATATAAACTCCTAAACAATAAAGTTAGTCTAAATTTTTAAAAAATGTTTTAAAAGGACAGCTTCTTAATTTGATATATTCTCCATAATATAATATAGCACTTATTCCATTTTAACTTAAAATTAGGCATCTGAAAGGCTGCGTGCTCTTTAACTTGAATTTTTGTTCATTATAGAAACATACACTTTGTTTCTGAAAATATCAAGTTCTGTCCTCAAATTTACCTATATCGCAACATAAGTTAGACAATTTAGCATCCGCATGTGAGGCAATCCTTAAAACTCTAAGACTGCATTTACAATCTGACTCAACACTGACATCTAAGGAAGCAGCACTCTGGATGTGCGGCTATTTCCGGACGGTGAGCAAAGAAAGAGGGCCCGGCTGCCGTTGCTGGGGAGGTCTGCGGACGAGCAGCTTTCCTGACACCGTGGGTGAATCATTCCGATCATGTTGCACCAGAGGCCGCCCAGGGTAACATTACTATCCAAACAATCAACCTGGTAATTGGGTATTGATTATCAAGGCCAGAGTCCTTCATGGCCCTGCGTGTTTAAAATGGACATGAAATGTGACACATGAAACGACTGGAAGGCTTGCAATGTTGTGACAACTGCTAGTAACATACCGAAAATTCTTCTTGAAACTTTAGGTTGTTGTTTGTGCAAAGCTCTTCAACATGTTGCAGGAAGGACTTTTTGCTTATTGGCCTCCAAGGAGAGAATGGCAGAAAACAGAGTAGGGTTAAACGGTGCTCTTTTCCTTCAGCATGTGCACTGCCTGTATGATTAGCAAGTTAAAGAACAAAGGACATTGCAAAAGCCACACACAACATGGCCCTACAAAGCCACCCTGGTGAACTTGCAAAATTAGCATCTCTTCTTTAAGTTCTCGTGGTTCAACATTTCTTTCACTCTCTAAGTGATTTAAAATGAATAGTTTAACATTTTCAAGTAAATGGAAGGGCATAAAGTTATCATTGAATCCTCCAGCACGTCCTACCTCTTTGTCACACAGAAAACATTTTACACATTACAAGGTTTTAGAAGATATAAAACATTGCAGTGACCTCATCTCATAATGACATGGTTTTTAAACCCCAAGGAGGTTAAATATCCCCGTATTACTTCCCAAGCTAAAATACAGACATGCAGGCTTCACCCCAGAGAGAGAGAAAGCATTTCTCCAGTTACCATGCAATTGGTCATGCTTTTATGATTTATATCCCGCTTGGAGGTTTTTCTAACAAACACAGAAAAAAAGAGCCACACATTGAGATTCACCAAGTTGGTGGATCTCAGTCAATATTCAAAGAGAAGAAAAGTTATTTAACAAACTTACTTGATGGATTTTCTATAACTAAGTAACCTGCAACAGAGAGTGTGTTAAATGCACAGTGAGTGGAAGGGCACAACTCATTCGGAAAGGGTTCTACAATAAAATACGAAAAATATAATAGACCAGTAATGTTCTATGCCTTTAACTATTATTTGATTGTTATTTTATTTCATTATTTTGAAAGTCAGCTAATTTCAAACTGAATATGGCCAAATAATAATTAGTATGGGGCACTGCATTAACAACAGGCCTTTTTTTCACTAACATACTGTATAATATTCTGGGATCTAAAAAGGTTACTGTGGATTTAAAAATATATATTTTCTTTATCCATCCAGAATACCAAAATCAGATCATTGAAAAATGCCATCATATTGTCTATGTCTTGTTTTGTAGGTGAATTTGAATGAATACACAACTATGACAAAAACAGAATTATTTAAATTACTTTCAGCATACTTTTGTGACAGTTCATTGGTCAAGTTATATATACTCTGGAAAAATTGAAATAATTTTTACAGCAAAATAGGCTATGCAATACACACATATTTAGAAATGGGCACATTTTGATAGCACTTGTTTGTCATGCACAACAAATTAGCACTGCAAAAAAAACCACAAAAGGTAAAAAGTATAGTGAAATATAATGAAGGACAAACTTTTTATAAATTTAAAATTTTATTAGTATAGATAGTTTTCTGTTGTCTTTAGATAAGAATTACTATAAGACTGTGTTTCTGAAGTAAAGGATGACTGATAGAAATAAATAGGTTGGAAAATGGGACATAATGGATATTTTTATAAAAAATGTCCTGCAAGGTCTGTGTTACATGGGGAAAAGGAGAAAAGAGGAAATGTATTTAATAATACAGGAATTTGTTAAAAGTATGCTATGGTAAGTATAAGCAAACGGAATGAGAGGACTCCCATTAAGGTTGCCGGTGAACTCAAGCAGAAGACTTTCTCTCCTGGCTTCTCAAAATACACCTGGCAGAGCAGCCGCCATCAAACAAGGGTCCTTGGTGAGACTATAAAGTAGCATTGATATGACCAGCACAACTCGAGAGAACAATTCTTAGAAGGCAATACAGAAAGCCTGATGCTAACAAGATGGACATGAATCTGAAGAATTATTGAATGTGACGAATTCTTGATTTTGTGGTTGGAAGATAAATACAGTGGCTAAAAATTGGGGGTCCTGGAAGTACCTTTAAATCAGTAATAGAGGTAGATGGGATCGAGGCAATCAATCCTTGCTGCTATGAACTAGTCCAACTCAGAAGTTGCACAAATCTACTTTAGGGTAAAAATGAATGAACTCCTAGAATCAGGGAGATCAACTTCCCAGTTACCACATAGCAATGAAAATTATTGAACTACATGACAGGAATTTTTATAATAAAGGGGAACATTATTCAACTTCTTACTGGTGAAATGCAAACACTTTATATCTGATTAAATGATTGGCTCATGACCCACCCATTTAAAGGATTCAGATTGCCACCATGTAATGGAGACATCCTCTATTTTCCCAAAGGATCCAGGATTATTTGAAACTGAGCTGGACAACTATTTTTACTAGAATATCTATAATCTAAAATAAATTCCGGTTGCTGGGTGAAAAAAAATCAGTGCATGTTTATGAAGTGCTCAATCAACCTCAACCATGAATAAAGTATAAATGAACAAGAAATAGTTCAAGCACAATATTATTAGTATTTACATTCGCACTTTTCTTTCATAAATCATCTATTTTTCATTTAGTAATAATTGATTTTTTCTTTTAAATCTTTTCAGAGGAAATGATTCAGAAAATGCTTATACTTTATTGTTACTATTTAAAATAATAACATTATACAAAATTGTTGTATTTTGGAATCTTTCTCTAAAGATAGTATGATACTAATTTTAGTCATAACTGGATAACTGTTGGGCTTGGTTAGATATTTGTGAATTCGTTATTTTTAAAGTGGAATACTTTTATTGGGGGCTCTTACATCTCTTATCACAGTACATACATTCATTCATTGTATCAAGCACATTTGTATATATGCTGCCATCATCATTTTCACAGCATTCTTTGTATTTGAGCCCTTTATACCAGCTTCTTATTTTTCTCCCTCCCTCTCCCGCCCACTCTCCCTCATGAACACTTGATAAGTTATAGATTTTTATTTTCATATCTTAAATTGGTGAATTCTTGACTTACAAAGTACAAATGTCCTTCCTGGTTTCAGATATGTGATCAATTGAGCATATATTTTACATATTTTATCAATCAAACATTATATATAACCAGTTGAGCAAATTACTTAATTTGTCTCAGTTTTATAAGTTGCAAAGTGGAGAGAAATATTTAACTCAAGGTCACACATATATAATAAACTTAGAGAAGTCACTGCCCTTCATAAATAATATATAGATATTAATAACCCTCCGACTGCCATTGAATGGGTTCTGACCAGCAACCCCGTATAGGGTTTTTGAGACTGTAAATTTTTATGGAAGCAGATGGACTGATCTTTCTTCCAAAGAGAGGGTTTGAACCACTGGCTTTGCAACCAGCAGACCATTGCTTAACCCAATGTGTCACTAGGACTCCTTAAAGGTTGTTTGCTATCATGAAAGTTACTATTTCTATTTCATTTTATATAAATGAGGCTCTTTTGAAAACGACAATGATATAAAGAAAGAATTAGTTTTGTTTTGGTCCTAACAAAATACGGGATTGTGCTAAATTGAGCAAAGCATTTCCCTACTTGATTCTTCCTGGACAGTGCGCTCACAGCAAGACGGATCACAGCTATCTAGAGTTCAGGTTCAAGCCTTGCTTTCTAGTTCCTTCTTGGTGCCAAAGCAGTCTCTAAAATAATGACAACAATCATTTATTTTTCGCATAATCGTGTGAAAGCCTTTTGAATCGCGCCCACTTTTCTGACAGCGTTCCTTGCAACTGGTTTCGTGCATGCTGCACCATCCCAGACGACTTCGCCATGCCACAGTCACTGATTCTGGGTCTGGTTCAAAGGTTAACTTGCCTATGGACTTTGCTCGCTTCATTGCAAAGGAAATAATTTCACCCTTTGGTAAAATCTAATTTCTACAGACAAATCACCTACCTTGTTTTATGGGTACATGTGTGAAGGACACAGGGGACCCTGGGTGTGACAGTGGCTGAAGCCCTGGGTCTGATGGAAGTTACCCGCCATTGTGCGGGGGCAAGGGTGGCATCTGCTTCGGTAAAGATTTACAGCTCGGGAAACCCCACGGGGCAGTTGGACTTCATCCTGGCGGGTCGGTATGGCTCAAAATACACTCCATCACAGTGACGATGACGAGTACAAACCCTCAGATTCACGCATACTTGAGCGCAGGGACTGGCTGATCATTTCGATTATTATAGGCTAATCATGGCTGAAAGCCCTGTCAAATACATATCCGTGTGTGCCTTCAGATTAAGCCACACAGTAAGTTAGACATAAATTCTCCGGTTACTCTAAAAGAATATTTGAATTGAATGAATTATTTCTACGAAAATGTTAAGCAGTTGCAAATAATCAGAATATCCTAACTCAAAATCTTAAATAATTATGCTACAAAGATTAATCAATAAACAGCATCTAAAACACCATACCAAGTTATCTAAGCTTAAAGATGTGAAAATATGAGGGTAGGTAAAAAAACAATGCTACAAAATCATAGACATTTCTATTAAACAAAGAGATCAAAATGAAGCTACTGCTACTCAATACATTCTCCATGTAGGTTTACATATTTTTGTAAGGGTATTTCCTCTGTCTAACCCCTCCTCAAACTGGCCTGTATTCTTCAATTTATACCACATGAAATAGCAGTTTTGATATCATCAAGGAGCTTAAATCATGCATCTTTTGAATTTTCTTTGAGTTTTTAGGGAAAAGCTGCCGCCAGGGGTAGACCTGGGTTATAGGATGGAAAGGACAGAGCTTCCCAATGCAGTTCTCATAGAATAGTCCTTGCTACGAAGGAAGAATAAGCAGAAACATTGTTGAGATTAGAAAAAAAAAATAGAACCGAAAAACTTCCGTGCAATTTTCCTGATCCTTTTCTTCTCAATGCAATTTTCTATTTCCTTAAAACTTCTTCCTAATAAGGCTCCGTGATCATTTCAGGTCTCTGAGAAAAGCAATCGAGAATTTGCTTTTGGAATCCCTAAAACAAATCACAATAAACTTCTGATATGTCTTCTCTGGCCTCAATTTAACTGGCTCAGCAGAGTCCCTTGAAATCTACTCTTTTAATTGGATTTCTTTTTTCTTTTTTAAAAAACACCCTACAGAAAATAACACAAGTGTATTACTGAGAGAACTTCCCTGTAGCCAACCACTGATCTCCAGGGCCTATTTAAACCTGTTTTGTTTGGAATAGACCGAGGCACGTATCAACTAAAACCATAGTAGCAGCAATCTTTTGTGACTCAGCCTCATATAAGAACAATACATTTTCTCTTGTCTACATAAATGATGTCATAGGCAACAATTTAATTAAAAAAATAAGAAATATACTTTCTTCTTCTGTGTATATTCTACCTAAACCTCATTATTTCATGTAATTTTTCACTCAACTTATTAGTCATATATATGTACAAAACAAGTTTTCAAATTATTTAATTGTATGTAGTTATTAAACATATGCAACTAATAACAAGTTTATTTTATAATTATGTTTGAATTAAAATTGGAAATCTGAGTTGTTATCTGGAAAACTCAAATTGGGAAGACAAGTAAGAATTAACTCACTGCCATTAAGTCAATTCCAACTCACAGGGAGGAGAACTGCACGAGGTGGCTTTTGGAAGCGATGCATCTTTATGAGACAAGAGAGTCTCATCTGTTCGTCATGGACCGGCTGAACGTTTCAGACTCTGACCTCGTGGTTAGCAGACTAATTTGTAATCCACTATAACGCAGAAGAGACTTTTGTTGTTTGTATTTTCTGTATTATTTATTTGATCCTTAACCTCATGCCATATTGTTGTATTTATCTCTGAGGTATTGGCCCAGACCTTTTCTTTGAGGTTAAATTTTTTTTTATGTTTAAATAGGAAAAAGAATATTGATTTGGGCAATTTAAACAAGGGATTTTCAAGAAAGGTAGACCCCTGATGAGGTAATTAGATTCCTTATAGAGAATATGTTCTGGTTAAGTAGTCATAAAAGAGAAAAAGAAAGTGTATAGACATCTATATGTATGAAGGTCAGCCATGCTATGTGAGAAGGCTGGCTGTTTTCAGTCCCTCGATCAAGTGATCTAAAGACACAGTCAAACACATTTGTATAGTAAATTCATTTCTATTAACATTTCCTAAAGCTTAAAAAAATTAAGTGGAAGGCAGTTTTAGACTGGTGTGTTATTCAGTTAAGATAGTAAAGTTTAATGTCAAATTATATTGAGATCATTATATATACATAAATTTGAGAATTGTCTAGATTTCAACAAGATAATTGACCACTTTCCAGTATAAATGGCAAAATACTTTTTATTACATTAATCTTGCTGCCTTAAACTTTATGCCCTTTTCTTGAAAGGGGTATTATTTCATGTCTGGGCTCATTTTTAAAAGTCTATCAAAAACTTAAATTCCACTCAGATTACTCTTAATAGATCCAGAGAGAAACCATTTATTTATGTTGGCAGTGGTGATTGAAGACCATATTGTCATAGAGACTCAGCTTTCTCTCAAGGTCAATCAGTTGAAATCTGAAGGGAATTTAGATAGAGTCCAAATAGCCACAGTTGATAGTCTATACACGAGCAGCTTAAATCAGCGTTACCAGTGGCATAGAAAATACTGGGAAATGTTATCTTTTCTACTTATCAGCCGAATTCAGTTAAAAAGAAAAGAGCAGCAGCAACAGAACTTTAGAGTTGGATTTTGCACACCATGATATGCAATTGCTGTTTACATAACAATTTGGTAAAGAATCTATCTTCCAGATAACATAGTATAATAATTATATACAAAGTTTTAGATTTTTGAATGTGAGTTCTAGTTTAAATATCTCATCAGAGCACTATTTTTTTGGAAAGTTACCTATTTCTATAATGTTGTTCTTTTCCATATATAGTATCTATGATAACATTTAAGAATCTTTTACTTTTTGTTCTTTTCTCTTAGGGTTTTTGTTGTTTTGGTCCTTAAAAAGGTATGCTTTAGAATGGCTTCTTTACTCATTTAACAAATGATCAATATATGTTTTTATGATTTTCTCTACATATTCATGACATGATCCTAACCAAGGGCTGGTGCTATACATCAGATTCCAGAACTTCACTTTATAAAGAAAACATCATCTGAGTAAAGTAAATTTTCCTCACTTAATTAGCTAAACAATCAATTAGTAAGTGATGTCTCAGTACTTTCATCATGTGTCTTCTCATCTTTCATGGACACAACTATGTTTAGATAGGACATCAGCTATTCCGAGGGCAGCTCATGGAAAAATGTCCCTTCCTTGTACACTACAGTACTTCCTGCACCTGGAACAGTGCTTGATAGCCGAAAGTTACTGAATTGAGATTTCTCTATTGATTTACACAAATATGATAGCATGGCTTGTTAGGTAGAAACAAAAAAGCAACACCATCTTTGATATCAATGAGTGGGGTTAAAATTCCCAGGGCAGCAGAAGTTGAATTTTCCTTATTACACTCTGCATTAGGACATTTGGAAACAAAATCTTGACATTTTATTTCATCAGCCATGTATTCTAATTTTTAAATATGGACATACACTTAGCTACTAAAAGGTCTATCTATGTAGGGTAAAATACAGAGACAGGGTAGAGATTTCTGATAAGGGCTGAAGAACTGGACAAAGGTTCTCAGTGAGGAGAGAATGATGCAGAAGCAGGTGAGGTTCCATCTTAAATGAACTCTTTACAGCCTGAGCACCCGTTGCAAGTAGCCACCGGAGCAAGTAGCCACTGACCTCAGGAAGCACCACGGAGAAGACCGTACGTACCCTAACAAATGTGCTTTATGTAGGAGTGTTCTTCAAATGTTTTGATTAAGCCCAACAACTTAGTTTCATTCTTTTGAAGTAAGGGTTCTAAGCAAGATCATTGATTGTAGCAATGAAAATTCGGTGATGGAATAAAAACGACGAGAGTTCTGCAAAACGGAACACTTTTTCTTCCTCTGAGGAACCAATGGCATAAAGCAATATATATATATTTGGATATATATATTTATATATATCCATATA
>NW_022103898.1:50432882-50435208 GCF_000313985.2 Echinops telfairi
TCCCTATGATTTTAAAATGCTGTGTTTTGTTATAAATAGGCCTGGCTTCCTCTGTTGTAACCATACTGCAGCTTTGTGTAGCAACCATAATGTGAGGAGTCTTGGCCCCATCCAGGCCTGTGTTAATGGAGACGGACTCCTCTTACACATTTGGGATTTTGCAATCAAATGTATTTTCATGACCTGCCTCTACTCATACGGTTTGCTTGAATAAATTATCTTATGGGCACGCAGTCAATTGCTGGGGTCCTTGGGAAGGCTGGCATTCCAATTTGTTAGTCTCAGAAGGTATAAAGCAATTTTTGAGCCAGGATACATGCACAGTAGGCCACCCAGCTCAAGGCTGTGTCTTCCTATTAAACCTAAGTAATAATTGCAGAGGAAAGTCGAAGCTCCACAGGCATATCCGTCTGTGTACACACCGGAAAGAGGAAGAGAGGAACGGCGTCACTTCTGCCCTCGCACATTTACTCCTAACTCTGCCGGACTGAGTCAGCGTGAAGCGGAACCCAGACTAACCTGTGGGGAGGAGAACCTGGCTCATGCATTATGTTAAAAGTAGAGCAGCCAGTACTTGAGGAAATCGGGATGAAAACAGATTTTTCTATCAAAGCCTACACAACATGAAAACACAGCAAATTTTCAGGGCATGCACCTAATGAGATAATATGCATTTTAGTAAGATTATCCATACCATCTCAATGGCATGCAGTATTGTAGAGGACCCATTGTAAGTAGAAAACAAAACTTTTCTCTTGGCTTTAGAAAAAATAGCATATTAAACATGAAAATGTTCAAGACACATGTATTTTAAATATGTAGCACAGCACCCGACAAGATTCAAGTAATCACAGCAGAACTCTGCACCCCCACAGAACTTACTGAATGACAAAGATCTCCTTGCGTCTAAAGAAAAACGAGGCGTATCTGGAAGTAAAGACCCGTTATGCATTTAGTGCACAGACATGCCGCATGCGTTTGATTGCTCCAAGAATATGAGCGCGACATATACGGAACGTTGTTCTGCTCGTACGGCACTTCTTCCACCCTAGGTTAACTTAGTCTTGCTATTCCTTGCAAATAATTTTAGAACAAAAATTAATGAACAGAATCCACCAAGGCATTAATGACAGTAACAAGGCACATTATTTTATATAGGATTTCATGTATCAGTTGTAGGCTGTGTCTTCTTATTAAACCTAAGGAATAATTGCATTGATAAAGGTTTCCTTAGTTTCACTACATTTTTACTAACACTAAAATGCTCGCACTCTTTCCTACATGTGGCTAAAGCATAATTTAATAAAAAGAAGAGAAAGAAAGCAGTCCTTTCTTCAGAATTCATTCTCAGTACAGAAAGTGCTGCTGGGAAAATGTCCCACGGGCACCAGTCTGCTTCATAGTTAACCTCACATAGGCTACATCATAGTTGAATATACAAATCAAGATTTATTTTCATATCTCAGACCTCCGCCTGCATCCTGGTTCTCCTGCTTACTAACTGCATGACATTAGACAGTTATTTAATCTCTCTAAGCATTAATTTTTCATCCATAAAATGAAAATGAGAGTATCTAACAAATAGGGTCAATTATTGATGACATATTCTTTTATCATTTTGTTTTATGGACATGTGAAGACATACAGCACAGAACAAAAACTTCAAGCTCAATTTAGCAATAAAGGAAGGGGGCAGGTTGGAATGAAACAGAATTTACCTATGGCTTGATTTAAACCTGTGACCTTCAACTCAAAGCAACCCAATAGGAAGGAGTAGAACTACCCTATCGAGTTGCAAAGGTTGCGCTCAGAACTACATCACCAGGGCTCCCTAAGCCTTGGCTCGGAAGAGCTTATATTGGATGGGAAATTACATAAGTTCTTCCTTGAAGATAAAATAGACATATCTGTAATTTAGGGAGTAAACATAAACAATGATTCCTCACTTCCAGAACCCATTATCTATCTATTATTCACCTTATTTGATCTGTTAGGTTTTGAAGGGATTTAGCTCTTCTAGCACCTCTAGGAGAGGTAAATAAAGACCACTAACACTTCCCTGAAGGATAGCCAAGTGCATGCAGCTAACTGCAGAACCGTTATTGTTTTTTCCCTAGTTTTACTATCTAGAATGGTAGTGCTTGTCCCAACATGAAAAATCTTGAATACTTAGTAAAGTTGAAGCTAGAGCTCTGTAATGAAGAGTAAATACTTAACCTACTTGATTCGGTATTTTAGTGAATTTCTATAATGAATTCAGTAAGGCAAATTATTACATGCCACTGAAATTTTAGACACCAATACTGGAATCATAACAAACAAAAGA
>NW_022103898.1:50436774-50438391 GCF_000313985.2 Echinops telfairi
AGACCATGGTGGTAGGTTCAGCTCCCCTTTAAAATGGTACCCAAAGATTTACTTATTGAAAACTGGAGGGAAGGGGCAATTATTTTTTCTTTAAAAAAGGACAATATTCTAAAAAATGTAAGAGCTCCTAAGGTTGCCTAAACAGCAAAAATTAATTACGTGGAAAAATTAAAATTTTTATTCTTTACAACATAAAGCATTTAGATTCTGGGCCTACGGAATGAGTCCATGGAATTGATAAAGGAGTACAAATAAGAAGTTATTTGGAAAGAAGCTACTGAAATTTACTTGACCTCAAAAGGGGAGAGAACAAGAAACTCTCCCCTTTTCTGTGCAAAATGACCTTTCCAAGAGGGAGAACAGCGGCTTGTCCGAATTACGGTCTCCTTACCTCCAGCTGACTTTTCGTGAGCTACTCTAGGGGTAGATTGACGTATCATCGAGAGTATGTCTGATGGGAAAACTGCATCTTTGTGGGAAATAGGTATTCACGGGTAACAATCGAAGAACTAACACAAATGTCTTTGGAGCAATACCCATTTGTAGATGTGGACTTTATTAGAATATGAACAAAGACAACCATATAAATGTTGAAGAAATAAAAGTTTATAGCCAACAACCCAAATTTCCTTGCACTTTAATTTTGACACTAATTTTATTTTATCGCATCTAAGTGAATCCTGTTTATCATATGAGACTTCCCTCGATGGCAGGTATTAGATATTTTTAGACAAATTGGAAATACACTTATAAAGTTAATCTATTCAGTGAAGACCAACTTAAGTGCATGACAACTGCTAATCTAGTCAATAAAGAACAACTTAGGTGAATGACACCTACAAGTGACTAATTCTTCTGAAAAACAATGCCCTTTGATATCATATATTCTATAAATTAGTAATAGTTCTAACATTTTTCAAAAGAGCTGTGTAAAAAACTTGTGACAAGTCTTTTGTGCTTATAAACATCATAAATGGTGTCATATACAAATCTAAAAATGTTAAAATAGCCTGGCAATAGTCTTTATTAAGTATGAATAAAATGTCTTAATATATTTATTAAATGTGCCAACATTTTGAATAATTTATACCATTTTAAAAGGGTTTAAGATGATTTATTCTTTAAAGTTTAGCACGTTACCATATCTAATACATAGTGATGACACATATCACACTTCAAAATTTCTCTTCCTAAAGGTAAGCTGCCCTTTCTTTTTCATTTTTAAAATATTCAGAAATGTTAAAAATTAAGAAACCAGTGGACCATTGGGACATTTTTGTCATTTTATATTGAAATAAGAGACTAAGCGGAAGAAGACTGTGAAAATGATATAGACAATTAGTATCAAGTATTTAAAATTTAATAAATTTAAAATGGGAGTCAAATATAGACACGTCTAGGTATAAAAAACTATTATATAAGGTAAGTTATTAAGCAAACTTAAAATTATAATGTATAAAAATATTAGTCTGAAGGAAACAGCTTTCTTGAGAAACATTTTGAGGCTCATAGTGAACTCTAAATACAAAGAAAATTAAGTGGTTCTGTGGACACCAATGTGAAGTGATCAGCCTTTGAAAGAGGATCCCTGTGACCTGTGTAAATAGGAGCTCACAG
>NW_022103898.1:50439950-50441055 GCF_000313985.2 Echinops telfairi
AGAATAAAATGACATGCACCAAAATATTAATACTAATGATCTCTGGCTGGTGGCATTAAAAGGGAGGTTTAAAAAAAAACAAAACAACACAGGCTAATGTTACAAGCTTGTTTTCCTTCTTTCTTGGGTTTTCTCAGTAATTGTCACCAAAGAAAAATATGCCAAAATGGAAACAGCTCGGCCCTAGTGGCACCCTAGGTTAAGTGTTGGACAGTTAACTGCAGAGTTTGAGGTAAAAACCACCAGTCTGTTTTGTGGGAGAAAGTTGGGGTGATCTACTCTAGTGAGGATTTACAGCCTGGGAGAGCCTAACTAGGGCTGCTGGAGTGGGAATCAATTTGATGGCAGAGGTTATTCAGGTGGCTGAGAGAAACCATGTGGCGCAGTGTTTAAACTTTCATCCTCGAGCTCAAAGATCACCTGTCAGAACTCATCAGTTTCTCCACGGAACAAAGAAGTGGCAGTCTGTCCCGTAAAGATGACACCCTTAGAGATCATATAGATTAGTGCTGTTGTTGTTCTTATTGGTATGTGCCACTGCGTCAGCTCTGACCCACAGATAGCCTATGTACAACGAAGTGAAGCACTGCACGGTCCTGTGCCACCTTCACAGTTGTTCCTCTGCCTGAGCCCACTGATGCTGACACTGTGCCCAGCCATCCCGTTAAAGGCCTTCCTCTCTTTCCGTGCCCTTCCACTTTGGCAAGCATGATGTCTTCCCGGGACTGGTCTCTCCTGGCAACATGTCCAAGTATGTAGGACAAAGTCTTGCCATTCTTGCCTTTAAGAAGCACTCTGGCCATACTTCTTCCAACACAAATCCGTTTGTCCTTTCAGCAGTCCATATACTTGCAGCATTCTTCTTCCATAGCACCATAGTTCAAACGCACCGATTCTTCTTTGGTCTTCCCTATTCAATACCTAACTTTCACATATGAGGCAATAGAGATACCATGGTTTGAGGTAGGCACACCTTAGTGCTCAAAGTAACAGCCTTGCTCTTCAATGCTCTAAGGAGGTCTTATGAGGCAGATTACCTAAAGCAATATGTCTTGTGATACCTTGACCACAGCGTCCATGAGCATTGACTGTGGATCCAAGCAAG
>NW_022103898.1:50442605-50470252 GCF_000313985.2 Echinops telfairi
AGGATCCCAGGGCAGCTTATGTTGGAACACGCAAAGACCTGGACCTAGGAAATCCAAGGGAAGGCATGCTGGGCATTTCTCAACATTAGAAGAACTAAAAATCAATTAATTAACTAATTAAGTCTTGAGTTTACAATCCTGAAGGATTCTAACGGCAAAATGTTGAGCCATGCAGGAAGGAACAGAAGAAGATGGAGAAACGACAAAGAGTTACTGTGTCAGAAATATTTGGCCAACTTTCCATCCTTACTCATCGTCACGGCACTCAAATGAGGCTCCGTGTATCTTCTGGGGCCGCAGCAGATGGCAGGCTGCCGCTCTCCGTAAGGACTTCACTGCTCCATTTTCTCCGAAGTCCGGTGCCAAGACCTTGTTCAGTCTCTCCCCATCTGGAAGGTGTGCTGAACCCTATGCCCCATGTATAACCTCACTCATATTTGAAATACAAGTGTTACAGCTTCCCGCATCAACACCGCCAAAGTACACCAAACTGAGAGATGAGTCGGTGATTGATTTTTTTAGAAAGATTGGATAGGTTTTTGAGGAAAAGAAGGAGGAAAAGGCATATTCAGGGTGACTGAATAAGAAGCAAAATATTTTTAAAATATTATAAAGAATGCTTAGGTAAGGAAGAATAGCCCTATATGGTTGGAGAGACGTTTGCAGAAATGTTGTGAGGAGCAAAGGGGCCACGTAATGTCTACATAAGAGTTTATACCATAAAGATATGAAAAGTTAGAGAATATTGTAGAGGAAGGAAATAATATGAATATGGTTAATGCATGCCCCTTTAGGGCAAGGCCGAAATCTAAAAGGAAAAAAATTTTAAAGCATCTAAATTAATGGCTTTCTTTCACATTCTAGCCTAGTTTTAGAATAGGGCATAGGATACAAAGGAAATGTTTTCTGAGAACCTTTCAAATTAACGGTCAAAATGACGATTTAAGACTTTCAGGGGAAACAGATGAAATCTTGCATTCAGAATAGCGGACAGCGCTCTTCAGTTCCACAGCGCCTATTGAGTTTTTGTGGGAATTAGAATGGTTACTTTCACACAGGTCAGATGCATTTAATTTGGCACTCTATCTTGTAAAGGTAGATTTTGGTGTCATAACTAATATTTCCCTAAAGGTGCTATCATCAATAGAGTGATTAAGAGGCTGCTGCTGAGAATTTGAATCAAAACAAACTTGTCAGTCTTAATACAGACAGATTGTAACCTGAAATTGAGAAGACCCACCATGGAAGAAAGTTGGACATTTTAAAAGTGTTTCTCTTTAGCAAACAGAAAATTATCTCTTCTGCGTAAACATTAAAATTTTAATGTGATTCAAATATTTAAATTAAACCTATCAGTGTTATAAATTATTCATAAAAAGTGAATCAGGCTATCACCTCTACTTTTGGTTATTTATTGTCTCTCTGCTTCAAATCTACCCTTATTTGTCCTCCTACATACATGGCATTTGAACTGTATTTTATAGCATGTAGCCAACTGTGAATAGTCTATTGAATGCCCTTACAATGGCACTAAGGTGACCTCGTAAGACAATAGGCGCAGGGCAATACTTCTAATCTAGGAGCCCTGGTGGCTTCATGGTTATGTGCTGGCCTGCTAACTGCAAGGTCAACAGGTCAAAACCACCAGCTGTTCTGAAGGAGAGAAAGTATGAGGAGTGAGTTTGATTTTTTGGAACTTCCAATCTAGCATTCTTCTTTATGGGAGCACAGCATGCCATCGAGTGAGCTCTAGTTGCCTCTTAAGTGCACATTCTCTTCATTACTGTATGATTCCAAGCACACAAGACCCGTGCCAGCCTGTCCACAGGGTCTTTTTTTGGGTATTGTTGTATGCCATAGAGTACTTTGAGGGCAGAGTAGAACTGTTCTGTGGGGTTTCCTGGGCTGTATGTTTTATAGGAGCGGATTGTCATGTTTTCTCTTCCATAGAATAGTTGGTGGGCTCCAACTGATGGCTTTTCAGTTAGCAGCCAAAGTTTTAATGCAGTATCCCCAGGCTTCCAGCCTCCTGTCATATTTCTTCACCCAGAGGCAGGCTGTATTTTACTGCAATAGCCATCCAATGTCAGCCTTGGGGGTGAGACTCTTTAAAATTTATATTTCTTGGTATTCTTTATCTCTCTCTTAATCTTCAGGGTTTGTGCTTTGCTTTGCTTCCGACTTCTCAAACCCTTAGAGTTCTCTTTTAACTTCTTTGATAGTTCATTGTTTAGTAGGGTTAACGTTTCTTTGTATTACATTTTCCATATGCAAAACTGTGTGGTTTCTGCCTCCTGATTGTACCCTGACTGATAGAATTCCCATTCAGCATTCTAGACAAATGAACATTAATAATTCTTACCTGGCAAATGCAAAAATTGCTGTTCCAAGAAGAATTATTGAAAGGATACACAACGTGACTGAAAGAATGATTTCGACAGTTCTCTCTGAAAGTCCTTCACCTGGAGCAGAAGGCAAATAACATTAGCGTTAAGCATTATTGTGAAATATAACCTAGAACCTCAAGATACAGAAAGGTGTTTTCTTGGCATGTTCCATAAGAGTGCATATAAAACACACCAATCAGCCTGTTCCTTTTCTTCTCCTAGGTTTCCTAACTTTGGTTCTGAATCTTTGACTTTCTTACTTTCTTTTTACACATTTGGGGAACTCATTCTGCTTTATGGGTTTAATTATGATGTCTATAAGACTGTCTACTCAATTCAAATTATCTACAAGACAGAGTATCTTTATTTTAAAATCTTTTGAGGAAGTCCCTCAAGGAGATGGGTTCACACAATGTATCTACTGATTCCACTGAAGACCAGTCAGCACTGGGCAGTGTTTTGTTCTGTTGTACACAGGGTGGCTGGGAGTCAGACTGACTCCGTGGCCCATAACTACAACAATCACTTCCGGAACAAAAAATGAGTATATAAATAAAAGAAGAAAAATGAGTATATAAATATATAAATAAAATAACGGTGTAATATGTAACAGTACAAAAGGACCTATTGACTAGATTAATCACGATTAACATTTTTCTACAACCCTGAATCAGAGTGGACACCACAGAAACTGACAGCACAAACCACAACTATCCATAAAGAACTCCGGCGCTCATCTTTTCCCCTCTTTTCTCTGGATGTGTGCTTACAAAACTTTGGCAACTCTAAAGATGTCTCTGTGGTACCTGCATAGTACACCTCAATGAATTCTGTATCCTAAGTAATTATCAGAGCTTTTGGGTCCCCTAGACTCTCCAGTTATTGCTAAGATGCTAACAGAGCACGTGGCTCATGAAGTATTTTAGATATGCGTTTTCTACTCTTTCACATGTAAGAGGTTTGCGTCTGGTTTTTCACATGCTGCCTTTACTTGGGTCTGCTTGGGCAAGGCAGCATGACGATGAAGCAGCCATCATCTTTATCAGTCATAGTGAAACACTGCATCCAGGCACTCAGGGGAAAGAAATGTGTTCACAGACCACAGCAGGATTTTTCTTCAGATCAAATTACCATTTCAAAGCACTATCCAAGTGAAATGTGGAAATGACATATAATATGTTAATAAACAATATGTAATCCTTTGGGAAGCAGCACTAGAAAAGGACAGAATGTGCCCTGACGGTCAAGAACACTGGCTGAGTCACGGCAGAGTCAAATGAAGCCTTGTCTCCCAATCCTTTCATAGAAAATGGAGCTCTTGGGCTTGATAATATCAACACAATTCTAATGGGAAGCGACTTGAGTCATTTCCTGACAAACCTTAAAATCTTCTGAAAGGTCAATTCAAATTGTGTTTTGTTCGCACAGGGGAATGTACTATCATGATTAAGCAAATCAGTATTATAAAGCACTACTTTATTTGTTATGCATTAGCTTCCTAATGAAATATTCATTACTTAAATTCAGCATTCAGGTCTTACTATGTAAGCAGCTTCTCAAGGGAGAAGCTTGAATTAAATGAGATATAAAGCTCATAGTTCAGTGTTTGTCTACTGATATAGGTAGAAAGACATGGTAAGAGTAAATCAAACCTATAGCCATTGAGTTGATTCTGACTCAGAGCAACACGAAATGGGATTTCTTTAACATTTTTTTCAGGAGCTCTTAACAGCTATTATTACAATCCATAGTTCCATTAGATCAAGCACAATTATACATTGCTGCCATCATCATTTTAAATACATTTTCTTTCTTTTTGAACTCTTTGATATCAGCTCTTTATTCCCACCCTCCTCTACCCTACCACCCGCATGGCCCTTAATATAATATTATTATTATTGCCATGTTTTACTCAATCCAATGTATCCATTCACCTACAATTCTGCTGTTCATTCCCTTCCAGTAGGGTTATACATTCATCGTTGCTATCAGGGAATCTTTTCCCATGCCCACAGGGAATCATTACTCCCATTGCTATTTCTGAGGGGTTTATCTATCTGACATGGGGTAAATCTTTATGGGAGCAGACATCCTTATCTTTCTGGAGGGTTTGAGCCACCAACTTTATGATTAAGATCTCAACTTATCCAACATTGCCACTAGAGCTCCTTATCAAGAGAAAGGTGTTCGTATAATTACACCAAAAAAGAAACAAATTCTTATAACAGGATTACAGAATATGAAGGTTTCTCTCATTGGGTCAAGTATTAGTCACTGGGATATTCTAACAGTATATAGCAGATTGATAAAATTTCTCAACTTCATCATTCAAGAAATTTAGATTAAAATATTCTAGCGAGATGTCATTTTAATCCTTTAGAATGGCAAACTTAAATAATCTATGTAATAATCAGTATTTTTCAGCATGTAAGGAAAAAGCACCACTATCCATCATCTAAAAAAAAGAATTAGTGTAGCTTTACATGTAAAAATGAAGCATGCTCATTTGTGAATGTTTCCCTCATTAAACTAAGACAAGAAGGTAAGTCAAGAGAACAACCAGAAACAGTGTGTAGAACTGAGAGGAGAAAATAATGTAGCAGGGGAAGAGGAAGTCTAGGGGAGCGCAATGACCATGAAAGCTACTTAATAAGACACTTAACTGCCAGTCACTTGGGTTTCAAGCATGGGCAAGTTGCATAGAGAAACAGCAACTCTGATTTTTTACCTGCTAATCAGTTTTCTATACATAAAAGGTCATATTGTGAGATGTGCTGATGAATATATGCATTAATATGGAAATACATTTAAAAAACTTGGCACACAATGTTAGCTATCTTTATTAATAAGCAATATATTAATTAATCCATTCATCTGATTTAGTTTCCTAGTGAGTCTGTCAGATAGGTATTATTGTTTTCACCTCAGAAATAAGATTTCATAAGAAAATTCCTTAAATGACTACCCCAAATCAAAAAAATCAAGCCCCATAAATCAGAGTCACTGTAATCTACAGGAGAGAGGTAAAACTGCTCCTTAGGGTTTCTGAGACAGCAAATCCTTAGGGGAGCAGACAGCCTCATCTTTCTCCTGCAGAGCAGTTGGTAGGTTTGAACTGCCAATGTGACAGTTAGCAGGTCATCGCTTAACCCCCTGTGTCATCAAGGGCCCTCAGATTCAATATAGGATAACACTGCCAGAAAATGTCTAAATGCTGCAGTGTTTGTAAGATCATTCATTCCCACGCTGCCTCTGCTCCCAGAAAACAACAAAACCTTCCTGGAATCCTCGGATGCCTCTGAGACAGTGATCCCTTCACTGAAAACTGGGAATCGATCCCAAATTTTGCTTCCAGTGAGCATATTGGAACTTTGCATCATTAGCATAGTAAAGAAGTGAGAGGTGTTATGACAAATGAAAACAGTCGCAGAGTGCCTTTGCCATGGGGTTTAAGGTTTCATTCATCTCGTTCTGATTTAATGAGAGCCCTGTCAGGTACAGAAAGGAGGGTCTGGTTTTTAAATCACAGAAACCCTCTCTATAATTAAACCTCACAACCAAAACAGTGCCTACAAGTCGTTTCCATAAATTGATGATCGTTCAAAAGGCGTTTTAAGAGGGATAATGGTGAGTTTTGTTAGTAAAAATACTAATGATTAGTCCTTATTGAAAACAAAATCAAGTAAATTGTAAGTATTTGTTTAGAAATAAACTGACATGTCATCTCCCACGCTTATGCCTCTAGAAAGACGATCCTAAACGGAGACTCCTCAGCCGCAGGATCTTTGATAGCTGTCGGAATTCTGGGTGGCGCCACTTACATGTACATCTGCTAGTCCTTTATCTACATTTAAAACTATTGGTTCATCGGCCAACGGAGATTTTCCCCTTCCACCTCCCCCCACCCTCAGCCCTAAAATTTTAACTTCTAAATTTTACTATTATTTCCAGGTACAACTATCAAAATGATCTTTCTTGGAAGTATGTGTGCTACAGTGTCTTGGAAATAGTCTTGCAAAGGGTTTTAAATCCTGAAATGTTTATGGGTGGGCAACTGTGCTTGGAGCTCATTGCCTCTGGTGTCCCAAACACCAGTGAATGAATGCTCATCCACTGATGGCTTGATGCCCTCGATAAGACCTAGACTTCTCTCAGTGAAGTCTGGGATCAAATATACACATAAGTCTTCACGAGACCTTCTAGGAATGTTTGGGGCCACTGACCTGTTGTAAATGGTATAACACATTTCAACATAGGACATATTTAGGAGAACATAGTATTTGAGCATCCTTTGCTATCTTCTAATTGACAGCAGGGATAGTAGATTAACACACTGTATTCTTTGCTCGCCTTTATTCTTGTAACTACTGGTCAATTCTTTCCACTGTTTAGTTTCTACTGTACCTTCCTTGGCAATATTATTTTCCAAGAAATCTTAGTCTCTCAATATCAAATTAGGGACTAGGACCACTTCTGGAGGGTGTCCTTTGGTACCTTGCCCATCAAAGTGAATTTGATCTCCACAGAGTCACAACATCCAACATGCTGGTGCAAACCAATGTGATGACTGAACTTGAGCGAGTTAAATCCATTTAATTCATGAAATATCTGGCTATTTTCCTCATTGTTTATGAAATAGTGCTCTCCATAGTGCATATCAGTACATCCCATTTCACCACAACTATAAGCTCTACCCTGGCGGTTTTCTCTCCTGAGACTCCCCACTAATTTACTAGGTATAAGGAACTATCTAGTAAAACTCTATATAGTCAATCTAGAATAAGCATATCAGGGCAAAAACTAATTACAAAGCTTCTATCTATCAGCAGGGGGCCTTAGAAAACTACCGTAAGGAGCCTGAAAGATTCTCATGTCACGGGTCTACAAATTATATGCTGGGCTCTCAATCACTTTCCAGCTCTTCTGTCCCACAGTGTATCACTCCCCAGTTCTTCTCTGACCTTGGTAACGGCTTGTGTTGTTTGCCACTGCACATTTCCCACCCACTCTAGATTCCTGGTAATACCAGGACACACAGCCATTAATAACAGGACAATTGCAGTGATGGTTATGGTTTCAAAGAAGGGGCCAGAAAACTGTGTATTTCTACTACACTCAAGAATTGATTATTGTATTCTATTACTTCCATTGGGAGAAGAGGCAAGCAAGAGGCAGCCGGACGTCTGACCCTTGGACAGAGGGAAGAATGAGGAATCTTGAACACTCTTCTCCAAACCTGTGTGAGACAATACAGTACCCATTGTTTCCTCTGACTGTTCCTACCCATCTGCCTGTGATTTTTCTACAGAAATCCCCCAAGTCTTCTCAATCCATATTGTTCCCTGAGTCACCTGCCATCCCCTCTCTTTCCTTATTGATCACATTTTCTTTCAAGGCTTCATTACTTTGTGTGCATGATCCCTAATTTTATATACATTTTCAACTTAATTTTGTTTGTTTGTTTTTTAAAACTTTAGTATACAGAGATTTCTTATAATATCTTCTTGTCACTTTTTAAATGCCCAGACTAAACTTATGAATTCTACTTAGGGTTGCCCCTCTAAATTCCCTGGCTTTTTATCTCATGTAACTGAGGCATGAATTATTTGCTACTAAGAAGGTAGCGTACTAAGTAGAGAGATCAAAAATTGTAAAATATAATTGCCTGAAAATTTTATTGGTGGCAAACAAATATAGGATGATAGTTCCTTAAGTATCACACCTTGCAGATTTTTTCCCACCCCGAAACTGTAACAAAAACAACAACAAAACTCCTTGCGTTATGTGCTTACAGAAATTGGCAGATTTTAATTTATTTATGTATTATTTACTATACAACTTCCTTAACGTGTTAAGAGCCAAGAAGTCACTTTGAGTGAAAAGATGCACCTGATCCAAGCTATGGTATTTATAATGGTCTCATATGCTTACGAAAGTCAAAAAATGACGACAGAACCTGGAAGAAGAATCGATACATTTGAATGATGGTGTTGGCAAAGAAGACTGAATGTACCGTGGGCCGCAATAAGAAGGAACAAGTTTGTCTGGTTAGAAGCACAGTCAAACTTCATCTCGTGTTCTCTGGACATGTTACCAGGAGGGACCAGTTCCTGGAGAAAGGGATCTATTTGGTAAAGTAAAGAATTAGCCAAAAGAAAGATCCTAATTGACATGGTGTGACAACCTTAGCATTCTACTGTCCAAGGGAAGTTAAGCCACCCGGTGAGAACAATGACCTGACTTCACAGTACAGCGTTAAGTTGTAATACATATAAAGAGCCTGGCACAGATATGCTGATGATAATATTGACTACAATTGTGAAATACATATGCATATGACTAAATTGTACACATAATTTTATTCAGGCAGGCATGAGGAGGATGGTAAAATTAAAATTTTTAAGAAAGAGATGATTAGAAAGAAAACTGCATTTAAAAAGACTGAAGGGCTTTTTATCGGGATTATTTGGGGGAAATTACCATAAGACTAATGTCCATAAGCTTTTGATGTGTAAGATATTTTATCTTTTATCAAATAAAACTATTTCACATTTAAGGTTATATATTGAAGCATCTATTATGATGTTAATATATATCAATATTATATCAAAACCTGTGTCCATATTTGAAGAGAATGAACACCTGTGTTAGACAGGGTTCTCTAGAGAGACAAGACCAGATTGCTTATATATATAAGCAAACATGGATTAAATTACTTTCTCAACTGGCAAAACCAGAACCCGAATTCAGGACTAAAGAGGTACTTTGGGCCCCGTGTTTCTGGAATCCTGATCTTGTGGCCTTATTACTTAAGCAGTTTCTATTTTTGTTTCCAAGGAGATAGATAGATAACACAAGAAATAAAGTTAAATTATAAAGCAGTTATACAGATAGATATATAGCACAAGAAATAGTTAAATTATAAAACAGTACAAATGGCTCAGTATAATTCAAACATGTTAGAGGGTTATGAGACACTGGCAGTCCTTTAAGTCTTGAGGGCCAACAGATAGTCCTCTGTAGAGAGGTTCAGGCTATCCCAGCACAGGCAGCAAATAGCAAGCCAGGTCACCAACAGTCAGTCCCCAGCTCAAGAGATGTAAATTCCAATTGTGTGGCGAAGCCCCAGTCTTAAAGGAACCTTAAATTACAGTGACACAGTCCACGGGTTAGGCGTACCACAGGTAGTGTAGCTTGCAAATTGAGGCACAGAATAAGCAAGGCAGCCGCACACTGGTCCAATGATCAAAGAGCGAGAGACAAGAAAGGCGAGGCTCGCCGAGCCATTTATCTCTCCGCCCTTCAATTAATTCCACATGTGTTTATGGGCCAGGCTGGCACAATAAACTAACTATCTCAACACCCATCTTTAAAAACATATCTTACAAATACAAGATTTTTCATAGTCTGGCTAATAACATAGAAATGAATTTGTACTTGGGAACGTTCAGACATGAACAAATACATTTACACTTAATAATAAATGTTCCAAATGGAATGAACAAGTTGAGATTCTAAATTAAATTATACCACAAATATGGCTTACCTAAAGTTTTAATAGGATCAGAGTAATCAGAGTCAGTAAATTGTCCCATTACATTTGTGGCTCGAAACTTAAATCTGTAAAATAAAGAAAACAAAAACCCAAACATTTGCATGCTATATGGCTTTTCTCTATGGATACTTTTAAAAATTATGAAATATTATTCATATAACTATGAAAGATTCCAGAAAAGAATGAACTCACAGGATGAAAAATTTGAATTTGATCACTATCTAATGAGTAATTATTTTTGCCATAAATCTCTTAAACTTGATGGAGGAGTGACAAGAATGATCAAAGTAGTGGAGCAGAGTGGACCACATAGGCACCTAGGAATATAGCCAACTGATCTTTCTCCAAAAAAAAAAGGTAATTCAATTAAAAACAGAGTGTTTTCAACAAATGACAATAGAACAATGCTTTATCCACATGAAAAACTTAATGAATCTAGATAGACTTCCCTACGAGTCAGCATTTCCACCTGACCAGGTGCTCTGGGAGAGAACAAGGTTGCTCATAGGATGGTTATGAGTCTGAATTGGTTTTATAGTATGGAGGTGGGTTGTTGTTTTCTGAGACATAGACTTGTAGCTTTGATGAAAAGTATCTCAAAACTGATCACTGAGCCAAATGTAAGAGAGTTGATACCTCACCAAAGAAGATATACTGATGGAAAATATGCATGTAGGCAGATAATCATATGCCACTAGGGAATTATAAATGAAAACACTTATCTGATACTCAAAAGGGTCCTGTTGGGTAAATATAGGACTGCTGAAGCCAAAGACAGCATTTTAAACCCACCAGCCACTATGTGAGAGAAAGATTGAGGCTATTGGTGGTATTCTATAAAATTTTATAGCCTCCGAAACCTTATATAGGGTCGCTATAAAACAGAATTCATAGCAGTGTGTCAGATTTAATATATCGTTTTCATACTTGAATAGATCATTGAATTATGGAACATCCATACCAAACCACCCCTACCCCCTTCCTCTCACCCAGAAAAAAACATACTCACTTCAATCTGCTGACTCACAGTGACCCTATAGGACAGGATAGAACTGGCCCCTGCTAGTTTCCAAGACTAAGAATTTATGCAAGTAGTAAGTCCCGCCTTTCCCCAGAGCAGTGGCTGGTGGTTTTGAACTGCTGACCTTTAGATCACAGCCCAGGGCATAATCACGATGCCAAGCTACAGTGATGGATTATTCAACAATAAAAAGAAAGACCGGAAGGAAACTTAAATGCATATTGCTAATGAAAGAATCCATTCTGAAAAGGTTTACATCCTGTATGATTGTAAGTCTATAAAAAATACCAGGAATGGAAAAACATTAGAGAAATTAGAAAGATGTGGTTGCCAGGGGTTGAAGAAGAGGGAGGCTTGAACAGGTGAAGTATAGGGCATTTTAAGATTGTGAAAGTATTTTGACATTGTTAAGGACACATGACATTTTGCATTTCTCAAAATCCACCGGACTGTATAGTACAGAGTAACCTTTAATGTGCACTAGGGGCTTCAGCTCACCAGAAGCTAAACACAAACAGACAAGGCCCAACCGCCATCAAGTGGACTCTGATTCGTTGCAATCTTATCTAGCAGAGTAGATCGCTGTCTGGGATCTCCCAAACCTTCAGTCTTTCTGGATGTAGACAACTCCATCGTTCCCCCTTGGAGGGGCTGGTGTGTCCAAACCACAGGTCTTGCATTAAAAGCTCCATGTGTAGCCCACCAGGGATCCAGTTAATAATGATGTATCAAAATCGGTTCATCAATTATGAAAAATGTAGCATAGGTATGTAAAATGTCAATAAGAGGAGAAAGAGTGCCAAGAAGAACACAGGAACCTTCTGTTTCTCCACAAAACTAAAACTAAAATAAAACTGTAGTTTATTTTTTAAAATGTCCCAAATCCTAAATAGTTATCAGTTTATAAGTATTGAACACCTTTATATATTTGCTTGACTAAAATGATTTAATATATGTGTAAAAGAATATTGAATTAGCAAAGTTTGCAAACATAAGATGTAATAACTGTTGCACTTTGAGCTCTTTTGAAAATATTAGTGTGTTAAATTTAGAATAGTCATTAGATCATATCTTGTTCACATGGGAGCAAATTAAGAACAATTTTTCTGTGTGTGTGTGTGTGTGTGTGTGCGCGCGCGTGCAGAGCTTTATTTGCACACTTACGTCTTCTTTGTATTTGAAGTATAAGGTCACAGAAGAAAGTCTAATGTGAAAGTAAGTTGGTGATCCTAACATCTTCAGTCACATCTTAATTCTACCTCATTTCAGAGCAGACAAGCATTTAAAAATATGAAACCAATTCACATTAGGAAATTACAACGCATAATGCAATCCATACAGCTCTCAAATAATTATTTGTTGATCATATCAAGAGTCATCTAGGAAAACAATATGTGAAATAAACAATAAATATTAAATCTTATAGCGTAACATTTTTATAGCTGGCATTCCTGTGATGCTTAAGATAAAGACAATAATCTAAAATGTGCACCAAAGTAATTAAGCTTAATAATAAATGACAGAATTCTTTATCTGATGTCTTGTTCTCACTTTCTGAATGCTAACCCAGCCTAAGATGTCCATAAAGTGTTTAAGCGTGTTTTATCTAGCACAAAAGGATGCTGGTGCCATCGAGGCACCAGCATTGGAATGTTCACCCACCGGCTGCTGTGCTCCTGTAAAGACTGACGGTCTTGGAAACCCCAGGGAGTAATTCTACTCTGTGCTGGAGGCAAAGGCTATGGCGCAGAACCAACTCAATGGCAGTGGATACATGAAAATAATGTATACTTTAAAAATCAAATACGGTTCAGACAAATTTATAGTCTTCTGATACAAAATAGAATAGTCGACTTAATAGGAGAAAATAATTAGTTCAGCAAAAAAGCTGATGGAGTCAAATGCTAACATTGATTTTTATATGATTTTACTTTGTTGTTGTTGAGAATATACACAACAAAGCACACACATTTCAAGAGGTTCAACTTTGATTTTTAACATAATGCTGTAATGGCTACAAAAATGTGAAACTGAGTTGTACAGATATCTATCATTCATTCGCAGGTTCGATACTAGAAAGAGTAGCATGCTTCCACTGTGTCTGAGGTAAACTGAAGTCATCCTAATTTACAAGAAAAAGGTAACGTTTTACAAATGTATGCATGGGAAAATCAGAAGTCAAAACCAAAAATATTACAAATGAGTCACATTACTCTCTACAGGAGGATTTATCTGTTTGTAAAAAGAAAAAAAGCCTCAAAAGCCTTTATAGGATTGCTATGAGTAAAAATCAACTTTTGGCAGTGTTTTTTTGTTGTTGTTTATTTTGTTTAGGTTCTTTAACTTTACCTGAAAGCTGAGAGGATTTGAAAGGCTTACTGATGGAGCTGAAACACAGCAGCCTTCGGGATGGACTGCCCTTCCAGGTAAAGAAAATCCAAATCTGTACAACGTAGCCAATAAGCAAAATCATGATAAATGGAAAGAAGACAGAAATCAAGTATTTCATTTTACTTGGATCCACGCTCAATATTCATGGAAATATCATATCACCAAACCCCATATGACAGTTTGCCCTAAGAGAAAGCTGTCCCATTAAGGACCAAAGTGTCCCTGGCCCAAGTCACAGCATTTTCAGTTGCTACGACACATACGACGGTTAGATGATGACGGAGGAAGGCAGAAGAATTGATGCCTTTTGATTATGGTGTTGGCAAAGAATATTAAATATTCTACGGACAGCCAGAAGAAGGTACAAATCTGTCGTGGATGAAGTACAGCCAGACACTCCTAACGAGCAAGTTTGGTGGGACTTGGGACATGTACTCAGGGCAATCACTCTTTGGAGAAGGGCATCATGTTTGGTGAAATAGAAGGCCAACCAAGAAGAGGAAGACCCTCACCAAGATGGATTGACCCGGGCTATAAAACGGGGTCAAATATAGTTGCAAGGATGGGTCAGGGGTGGACAGTGTTGAACATGGGGTCCCTATGAGTCAGAACGGACTTACAGCACCTAACAACGATACTACATGTCTTCCTGGGGCATGCTGTTCTTAGGTTCTATGCTGTTACATCAAATCGTGATTATTTTTCCTTTTTCCCAATTCTCTCACAGGACAACGCTTATGGAATGTAAGACAACGCCTTGCTTCTTTTACACCCCTAGTACCGGAATGTGGTCATTATAAATGATGGATGTTTAGAATTTTGGAGAGGAGAAAGGAACATTTAGAAGGATGGAAGACAAATGTGCTAACTAGTTTGCTGACACTGAGCACAGGAAACACCACGTCTACTTACAAGTATTGCTTTCTTGGCTTCAGAGGGCCGTTGCAAGTTTTAGCTTCATTGCCGGGGATCATGCATGCATGATCTGCACCAATGACATAGATTTCTTCATTGCGACTAAACGTTGTCTTTCCTTCCATGCATGGAGGGTTAGGAAAGCCTTCATTTGTGAAATATGGCCTTGGTTTATTAAAATAGGCATCATACCACTTTGTTACATTTCCATCATGTTGAGCTATTGTCAGGAGATAAGAGAAAATGATTACTTCTATTAATACAGTTTCACATCAATCAAGAGTGATTTTGCCATGCACGAGGGAAGTTTCAATAACACATCTGTCACTTGGTGAACCACCATGGAGTTTTCAGCTGGTGGTGCTGGTTGGAAGTAACCCCGTGCCTCTCCATCAAGCACCAGTCTATAGGCATCACTGTGAAAGACGACTTTCTCATCCGAGGAGGAAGGCCCCTCGAAGCAGAGCAACTCTTGCCAACACCCCCAAAAGAGCAGACAGGCTCATTTTCCAAGATGCAAACAATTTATCAGAATATGAAATGTGTAAGTCACACATTTTAACTATCCTTTATCTTAGAGGGTGGTGACCCTGGGTGGTGAACACTGGTGTGTGCTCAGCTGCCAATCAATAGGCTGATGGTTTCGATGCAGAGGTGCCTCAGCAGACAGGGCTGGCACCCTACTTCGAAAATTCTGTAGAGCACAGCTCTGATCCGACACACATAAGGTTCCCAGGAGCTGGAATGCAGCAACTTTGTTTTTCTCTATTATCTTCTATGGTAAGTATGTAGGTATAAATTAATTATGGTATGGTTTATAGAATGTTGACAATCTGCTAACCTTAAGGGTTGTGTGATAATTGCGAGTCAACTGTATATTACTAATTTTGAACTGAGATTTCTTAAGCATTCAGAGATCCACACTTGACCATTTAATAAATTGACATTTGATACCTCCTGTTTCGGTCACTAGCACTTGTATGGTTTTTATTGGTCCATGATCATCAGTATAGTAACATATTGGCATTCTGATGGTAATTGTTGTCGAAGTGACAAGCAGTTTTCCAGTGGCATCATATATTGGAATTGGTTTAGTTTTGGGTCGCGCTGGAGCTATAAGAAAATAATAATTCTGTAATTGTATTTTAGTTTCTAAGTAGAAGCAAGAGGTCATTAAAAAATTTGGTGTATGTAATTTACAAATAAAATAATGACAAAAATAAATACAAATTAACGTGAGCTTTATTTTGATACAGTATACATTTAGCAATTATTATCTCCTAATGGCATAATTACACATTTGAGATTTACCTGAGATAATGGGGCCCTGGTGTGACTTTCAGACATATACTTCACCTTCACGCATTAAAAATAATTATATATAGCCACATTCACAATCGAATTTTTACAAATGCATGTAAAATGCAAATTTAGTAGTCTTTTTTTCTCTTTTATTTACTTTAACTAGTTTACTAATTGCCATTTTAGTTACATTAGCACTAGAATTTATTCCTACATAGTCACAAAATGAGATAAAAGCACACAGAAAATGAAATCATCACTGTTAGATTTTAATGGGGTTATGTTACACATAATTACCCCATATCTTGAATTTTTCACTTAAATATATAACTATGTACATTTTTTCAAATCATCAGGTACAAGGCTAATTCATTCTCCTTAATGACTATAAGTCATAATGTAAAGACTTCATGTTAATTTAGTAAAATATTATTTAGTTAAGTTACCTTCTTTTGCACATTTACTATAATAATCACCTTGCATATTCAGCCTCATTTTATGATTCCCCTCTGCCAAGTGAAATAGAGTCTCAAGAGAAGGATTTCTGTGACAAAAGTATATGCATTTTTAACTTTCATAAATATTTCCATGACCCTGCTTGGTACATGCTCTAAGGAGGAGGACATCACTGACACACATGTAGCTAAGTGTGAGGAAGAAATCAGACGGTGCCTGCTACCAGAAACAATAGCATCTGGGGTCTCAAAGGCTTATTTCAAAACAATAAGTGAGGAGTCAGCTAAGTCCACACTGAAAGCACACTAGCCTTTGTGAGCCAGCAATTGTAATTAATAAAACCCAAACCTAGAGAGGGAACAGTCCCAGAGCATAAATTCTAAACATCCAGTTTTCAGAACACTATGGTGGTAGGGGAATCTGCCGATCCACTTGCAGAGTCCCCACATGAACTGAGCCTCCATGGGTTCCTCCCTCATTGGCCAGGACGCAGGACTGTAGATTGCCCTCACAGCAGACAAGAGCATGGTAAAGTGAATTGTAGCTGCTGTAATTAGGCTGGAATATAGGGTATATGTTGAAAGAAAATGTTCCAAAGCTTATTGTGGTGATGATTGCACGACCCTTCTTTCCTTTTTAATAATTGTATTGGGAGCTCTTGTAGATGTTGTAACAATCCGTCATTCAATTAGATCAAGCATAATTATACAATTGTTGCCACCATCATTTTCAAAACATCTTATTTTTTCTTGAACTCTTTGATATCAGCTCTCCTTAATCCCCTCCCTCCCCCACCCAAGCCCCCAAGGAACCCTTATTATTATATGATATATTATTATTATTTTCCATATCTTACACAATCCAAAGTACCTATTCACCTACAATTCTGTTATTTGTTCCCCTTCAGTGGGGTTACACAGTTACCATTGCTATCAGTTCTCTGTTCCCCCTACACCGCTTGTCCCAGACCCTTAGGGAATCATTACTCTCTTTACTATTTCTGAAAGTTTTATCTACCTTGGATTTCATCTATCAAACTATCTTAATTATAAAAATTACATACACAGGATAACAAGATTAATGAGGCAAAACTAGGACCATAATAATAAGGGGAGGAGATATTAAAGAATTAGAAGACAGTTATTTGTTTCACCAGTGCTATACAATTTAACTATGAATTGTATAATATACTAATTATATCTCAATAAAACTATTTAAAATACATAATTATCACCATGATAGTCTTTAAAAGCATCATGACAATTCACATTGTACCATCACTGTGCAACCATTTCTCCAAAACATTTATTTTGTAAAATCTCTGCTTCTTTAATTTAATCTTCTAGCTATTTATTCTAGTTTTATAAGCATTGATAAATCATTTAACTAAAATTTTCCATTTATTAAATCTACTGTTTTAAAAGCTTCCAAATAATGCCATAAAATTGTCGGTATTATGTCACAAAGTTATCAAAGAGAATATCAAGATACAAATAAAACTTTCTTGTCTTGGTATTTTAGGCTCATTCCTCTTTTGAGCTTCACATTCAACTTCTGTCTTCTTACTTGAGACTTCAGTTGGGTCCTCGGATCTGTAAAGGCTGTGATGATGCTGGATTTGTCCGTTTTAGGGGGTGTGGTGTGGTGACTGCCTGTAAAGAAGAGGGGAAGTGGGAGCAGGGGGAAGTGGGAAGAGCCTTCAGATTGAGATGCAGGTTTGACATCTCTGAAAGGGGAACACGAAGGCGGTTCAGAAGGGAGAGGTTCATGTTACCTAACAGTCTGAGACTACCTCAGCTTGTCAGGAGGAAGACTCCAAGCAAAATGTCTCCCTTAGAAGAATCTAGCTTTAGGCATTGTACCTGAATTGTTCATCAAATGCTGATTTAATGAGGCCACTACAGATTCAAAGCTCCCTACCACTAATAAGATGATACATATTAGTAGAGTAAAAGGAAATTCTCTAGGATTCCACCAGTGTCTCCAGTGATCAGACCTCTTCTCCAGATGACTGATCACGAATTTACCTGTCCTTTCTATGGCATGGAAGGACAAAGAAATCATCTTTACGAATGAGGAAACAAAGAACCTGTAATAGGAAGTTTTCTGCAGCATGAGCATAGACAGCGATTGCTATGTGCATACTTACATGTCTGCCATTGGATATCAAAGAGAAATAACAAAGTTCTTATAAAGCCCTTTTGTAAAACTACTGATTTTCGAAGACCTTATGTAGGTGATCTACTCCTAGCAGGGGCTACAGTTTTGGAAATCCACAGGGGAAGTTCCACCCTGTGCTGAAAGGATTCAGAATCGACTCGATGGCAGATAGTTTGAGTATGAGTGTGTGCATTAAAAAGTACATAATTCATCTATTAAAATGAAATAAGATAATATTTATAAATAGCCTGGTATGTAGCACTGCATTATATCAATTATTCACTAATAAAAATAGAAAAAAAATCAACTTCATTTATTATGAATATTTCCTATTCTTATTCCAGGTTTTTCAGAGATTGTATCTTCTGAACCTCATAACAGCCCATAAGGAAGGAACTGGCATGATCTCCATTTTACAGGATTAGTGTTGAGAGGCTTACCCCAAATCAAACAGAGAGGGAGGCTGAATCAGGATTCATCTCAGACGGGTTGACCCTAGAGCCAGACTAACATTTTTAATTCCTATGCTCTATTGCTCTTACCAGTGATTGAGAAAACTTAATTTTGGTTCTAGAAAGACAAGTATCCATTGGATTTCTGTTAAAAATCCAAATGATTTCAGTGTGGTTTGCTGATGCATTTTTAGAGCGATAGCACAGTCATTTGCTTATTTTCAGTCTCAGGCAAAGAAAGGACCTTTGAAAAGCTGAATGACCTCAAATTACTCTGAAAACTTTTCTTCTTTTGTGGGAAAGAGTTTGAAATATACTTATATTTTCTACTAAAATAAGTCATCAGATTATTAAATATGATAAATATACTCCTGAGAGTCAGGATGTAACATTGAATATATGGTGGGAGTTTAGTAAAAACAATTTGATTAACTGAAAAGAATCTGGTTTCTAAGATTAATAAAGATTGAGTAGAGGAATCTAATTAGAACTTGTCAAACGCAGACACAAATGATTAGATAACAAGTTTCTTTTCAATAAATTTTCTTTTAAATCTTACAATAACAGATTATAAACCTATGTCAGTAAAGATTACATTTAGAGGCAAAGAACTATGAAATACACAGTAGGTGGATGTTCTCTTTTGCTATATAATTTGAATTATATTTTAGCCATTTAGGATAACTTTGATAAGCATACATATTATTAATTAATGCATGCTTAAGTAATAATTGTTCACATATGAATCATTTAAAACTTGGCCTGTATCTTTAATTCTAATAATTATTATTTCATTAAGACAATAGCATTTTCATAGAATGAAACTTAAGTAAGTACCTTTAATATCCATGGTTATTCTCATCTGAACCTTTGGCCCAGCTCCAGCACTATTGATAGCATAAACCTAAAATAATAAAACCTTTGGTTACTCTTCAAAGTATTGGTTATATATACGTATATTTATATGTTATGGTTTTAGGTAATTCAAATAATAGTTACACTAAGAAGCAATTGCATATAGCCTATTATATTTATTTTGCAGTCATTTAAATGAATACAATAAACATAGGAAGAATGTTAACCATAATGCATTTCTGAAACTACTGTCTTATTCTAAGCCTCAAGACAAAAAAAGCTGAGTGGCCTAGCTAGCGCTGGCCAGCGCTCCCGAGAGGGCTGTGCCTTCAGTCTGAGCTCACAGGACGAACCAAACAAAAAGGCCGCCATGTCTACAGTCTCTCAACCCACTCAAACACCTGTTCTTTCTCTCTGTAGATAGTTTTCTTTAAACTCTGATTTTCTTTAAACCCATATTCAAGAACCATTTTTTTCTCCTCTTAGATGAAATCCTATTCCTTCAGCCGTCCAGTTTTCCTGTCTTAAATCACCCCTCTGAAAGCTGGCCCTCATGCCCTTCCTCACCCCTGCCCCTAGGTAGCCGAGGAAGGAACCTGCGTAAAGGAGCATACATTCATAAAGCATTTCTGTTTGTGTGTCCAGTGTGATTTACACAAATGTGAATCCTTTCAATTAACTCTGTGTTTAGGAAGCTGTAGACACGGATTCTTCTTTTTCACTTTGTCTCACTGTACAAAATTTAGACCGTGTTCTTGGTCAAATTTTAATTGTACTTGTTGGACACCATTCATAATGTAATATGCTTATTTAATTGATGAATTCATTTTAATATATTAGTGGCTCACAGCACTATATCTTTTACACTACAGTCACTTTGCAAACATTTTATTGGAATGAAATTACATATAATAATTTGTATGGTTGGGAGGGATGGTGAATAAACTAAGTATAAAATATAAAAACTATATAAATAAAATATCTATAGGCATGTGGAAGTTTTAAAAAGGAAGTATTCAAATTGTAAAGCAATATTATGTTGTGTTTCATATTTTTATTTCCTAACAGCACAACCTAACATTTAAGTGACAAATTAGTGAAAACTTTATTTTGAGAAGTGTTTCTCAAACTGCAGTATGTAAAGAAGTCCTTGGAGAGCCCTGTTAAAAGCAGATATATAGATCCCTATTAAATAGTTCTGAGGCTATGATGTTAACTATATTTCTAACAAGTATCCAGGTATTAAGGAGGTTGAAAATTTCACTTTGTGAATAATTGTTTATTTACTTTTCTTTAAATTAAACAGTGGCTATATTTTGTTTGGCTTATTTCTTATTTTCTCTTGTATTCAACCCATCCCAATGCCATGGAGTTCATGCTGCCTCAGAAAGACCCCACACAGTGTTTCTGAGGCTGTAAAGCCGATGGCAGCAGGTAGCCTCATCGTCTTCCCATTGCTTTTATTAGCTATAGCCACAATTTATTCAGCACTCATTCACATACTATAAACATCTAACCCTGAGAAAAACCAGGCAAATAAGGTTCCTCTTCTTATGACATACTTTTCATGTAACAAAAGGTAGGCTCTCAATTTAGAAAAATTCTAGAAAATATTGTAAGAAATAGATAATTTTCTCTCAATCTATTTTCTGGTGGTAGGTATTTTTAATCCAAGCAAAGACAATGTGTACAAAAATGGAAATATTTTTTAATGCTGAATTTGCAAACTGGATCCGTTTTTTAGAAAAATTATTGAACTCCATAATGCTTACACTGATATTGTAAGTATGTCCACCTTTTAGTCCTTCTAGCATTGCAATGATGGATGTGTCGGTTTTCTGAATAATACTCAGATTGTGAACATGGACAGCAGTAGGGTCACCTTCCCGGTAGACCAGTGCCTGGTACACTTGGATATTTCCATTAGGTTGAGATGGAGGAAGGAATGTTAGCTGAAATTTTGTAACTTCATCTGGTATCTTCTGAAATGTCATGTTATTTGGTGGGTCCTTGGGAGCTAAAATAAAATATTTGTTAATTAATATTTTAAAATCTGTGTTCCTTTTGATCTTCATAAAAAGCTATTTGCTTCAAATTTCTGTTTATATGAAGAATATTATACGTTATTTAAAAACATGCCAATTATGATGAAAATAAGCATAAAGACTAATATATTACAGAATTCTTTACATCTGTATACTCATAGAGGTCACCATGATGATTCTCAATTATTTATTTATTTTTCTGTTTAGATATATTTATTTTTATATAATACATTTATAGAGATTTTTGAAAATAATAAATAACATAGACAGGATGTTGCAAAAAGTGTACATACAGTCCTGCACACCCTCCTTCATCTTCACCTATTGGTTCCATCTTCTATAATTGCAGAAAAATATCAAACTATGAAAGTGACATAGATCCAATATTCTTAACTGCACTGCAGACCTTATTCGGCTTCCAAAATTTTCACTAGCTTGTGTGTGGGTAGTTCTAAGAAACTCTATCCTCTGTAGAGATGCCTGTAACTACCACGCAAACAGGATACAGAACTGTTGTATCACCATAAAGAAACTCCCTCAGACGACTGCAATGTTACTAATGGTAGAGCTAGTTATGGGTAACCACATAATTAGTCCTCCTTGTGAGAGTAGATGATTGCATGAATAAATAAACCATTGAAGGAAATTTCATGAAGAAGGTTGCTAATATTTGGCTACCCAAATTTTATTATATTTCTGTTACTTTTATAGATAAGGCCCTATTGCAAAAATAGAAACAAGTAAATCAATAATAATGAGAAAGAGAATTGATAAACATGTTATTATTCTAAATATTACATTTAAGATTTTATTCATAAGGAAAAAACTTGAATTGGTTCAATGAGTTTATTTTCTTAACATTTCTTAACATCTTATGACCAACATAAAATAGCACTTCTTTCTCTAAAAAAAGCTGCTTATTAAAGACATTAGAATTAAAGTTTAATTAAGCGCATGACTTATCTGAATATGAAACAGAACTTCCTATCCCCAAATCTCTGGTTTTGGAACTCAAATTCCTGACTTCGGGATTCACTAAAAATTATTATTATTATTATTATTATAGCATCCTTGGGAGAGACAGCAAATCAAGATGTAACAGTCCACGTCTCATGGTGTGTAAGTCACAAAGTTCTTCAGTATCTTTCCTCACAGATGGACATGATGGAATGGAAGGGCCAAGAAACCCGATTATCTGGAGGACTGGTTAAGATGTGGGCTACTGGCATCCCGATGAGAACGTGTAACATGTAGGGCTTTGGGAATAAACTTTACCTCTTAATTCAGAACTACCATTTTATACACAAAATGTTAAAGGGGTCGATCATGGTCAAACAACTAGCTAAAATCTATTTTTACCTTCCACACTTACCTTCTAGATCGCAACAAATAAACTATAGCAACACATCCCTTCATCTGCTTTTTCCAATGATATATCTGGTGGCAAAGAACATCAGGAGTCTGAAGGAGGAGGGGGTAAGCACGTTCTGGCAGGGTGACTTTCCACCTGTAATTCTTATTGGTTCGGATCTTATAATCCACTCAGACCTGGTGCATAAGTACTTGAGGAAATCAGCATGGCTTCTGGCAGTCATCACACAGCCCACATCATAAACATGTCACGTGACTAAGTCAAGCAAGCAGCTATGGTACAGTGTATTGAATTCTAATTTGGAGTTCCAGATTATTTAATAATAGAGTATTCTTATATTACTTTGTGATTAAGTCCTGGGATAGATCAAATAATTTAATTAGATTTTTAGATAAAGCACTATTGGATACAGACAGCTGGAGAAAAATCTCATTCACCAGGTCATTCAATTTCTGGAGCAACTAGCAGTTTAAATAAGTATAAAAAATACACTGAGTACCTTATTCTAGATGATCTTGTTTCTGTGTTAAGAATAATTGGATATTTTTCATAATTCCACTTTACTTAAAAAATACAAATATAAAGTTTCAAATTAATCAGTTGCTGTGTCTCCTTGAAGTTTTTATTCATTTACAAGCTTAAGAAACTCCTGGTAACACATACTCTTCTTAAAACAGAAAGTGAGAAACTGTAAGAAAGACGGGTTTTCGATCATGGTGAACAGTACCTACCCCTTACCTGATTCTAAAGTGGTGACCAACACTCCGTCACTCGACTTCCCTTCCACGTACGCAGCACTAAGGTTTCCAGTAAATGCCGTGACCACCACGGAATACCTTGTGAATACTTTTAAATCTTTAATTTCTATGGTTTTATTTTCTTCATTGGATTTGAGAAAGGAAATATTAAATTCATCACTATCTACCTACAAGGGGGGGAAAAAAACAACTAACAATTAAGGAAAACAGTACTTGAAGTCCAAAACACAGACTTCTGAGTTAATTTTGGTTTTTTGTTTTGTTTACAGTCAAATTGTCTTGGGAATTTTTTTAAGAGCCAAAGGGAGATCAAAGGTTACATTTTTAGCAAACTACATCTTCCATAGTCAACTTTACAATGCTCTCTGTGTAACACCAAGCCTATTCACATCACTGGACGCTGGTCAGAGGGGAGCTTAATCCACGTGGGAACCTGCCCCAAAGCCCCGATTGGATTTGGGGCTTCCCTTGTCATCGTAACCTTCTGCAAACCAGTGCTCAGAATTTAAGCTCTGATATCATTCCTCCGGATTTGGATTTTATTATTTACAATCCTCAGATCACATAGGCTGGTGTCCTTCCTGCAGTTACTTGATGCCTGGGAAATCTTAAGTGTTACTTTTGTCATATATTAGTAATTATTTTGATCAAAATACAAATCAACCAACCAACCAACCAACCAACCACCATTAATCTAAGCAAATAAACAAGCAAAAACATCTCTGAAGTCAATGAAACTATATTTTAAACTTAATATTTTGAGAAAGAAGGACCACATATTTTGGAGTCCAATCACCAAAAGTTCAAATGCAGCTTGGCCACTTAATGGGACCTGTATTATGCTACAAGTCACTTAAACTTACTACATCTTAAAAAAAAAAAAAAGAAAGAAAAAAAAAAAACTTACTACATCTTTCTTTCTGTACATGGGAAGCATGGGTGGTAACATAAATGTCATGTGTGTTGGAGAAGTTTTAGATGTAACTGATGTGGAATAGCTGACACAAAGGTTGTCAAACTTTTAACCACTGCCCACACTTAGAAATACATTTTATAACAGAATTCAAGAATGTGTATGTATGAGAATGTGTGTTACATAAAACATCTCATTAAAAAAGTCTTTTAAAATTTGTGGAAAATTGGAACTAAAGGAAAATGGGATTTTTGTGCAAATTTTTAAAAATTCCCGTTATATAAGATAACATCATATAATATATAATTACATACATAACTCAACCCACTACTATTAAGTTAATGCCAACACATAGTGACCCGATCAGACAGGGTAGAAATGCCCTGTGGGTTTCTAAGACTGTAACTCTTTCAAGGAGTAGAAAGCCTCATCTTTTCCCCAAGGATCTGCTGGTGGGTTTGAACTGCTGACTTTTGGGACCACAGTCCAACTCATAATCACTACATCACCAGGGCTCCAAATTATATAACATGTTTCTGTAATAAACTTCTTCACAAAATACACTTCAATGTTTTATTCTTTTCTATTTTATTTCATTTATTAAATGTTAGTCATGATTATAGTTTGAAAAACTCTGATTTAGCACTATGTTTTCCTCTGTATAAAAATTCAATTGTGATCATTAAATGTGTACAAATGAGTATGATGAGATGTATTGGATAGAGTTATATCACTTATTCCAATCTAGTCTGCCTTTGAGAGTTGGTGGATTCTGTCCAGTTGGTATTTACTCAGTAACGTCATGTGACAGAGAAAAATTGTCCCAAGGGTTTTCTAGGCTGTAATATTTGCCAAACAAAACCCATGGTCAGGATATTCTCTGGCTGAGCTGCTTAGTGGGTTTGAACCTCTGATCTTTCTTTCAGTTAGCAGTCAAAACTTCACCACCCTCAGGGTGCTCTTTGTTTGGGGTACAGATCCAGCCTATTTACACTAGGGATTAACCATAGCTAAAGCTTCCAGTATTACATAGAAGCGCTTTTCTGAACATAACCATCAGAAAATTCAGTGTCTTATGTATTCTGTTCTCAGGTACCTGACCTGAAACACTCAAGTCCCAGTTGTATCTACTGTTACTAAATGACCAAGTTCACGTTCAACTTCACTTTCCATCACAGCCTGGAAAGATGTTGATGTTTTGCTTATTCTACTCTTTGAATGTTTTTTCTAAGAAATTTTAAACTTAAGGTATTGCTATGCGAAACAGCAAATAGACCGCAGCATTGCACAATAAAATAGATAATTCCCATATTGAGGCAAATTAGTAAAGGCAGATGTCCCACTTCTCCTATAAAGTGGGTGAAAACCAGATCACTGCAGGAATCAGGATAAGACAAATGCTCCCACTGGAGAAATGTGTGTGTGTGTGTCTTTCTGAGTTCTCCTTGCCACTAACAGTGCTTATATTTATGCCAAATAGTAATTGCTTAGAATGGAGTGAGAGCCGACCCCTGTCATCGGGCACCAGTCTCCAATTCATTAACAGCCACCCCCAGCCGACTTCACTTTAACTGTGGGTTTGTGTTTTTTGCCTGACTGCTACAGTAATTGTTTGAACTTTGATTTTAAAGTTCTGGAGTGAGGTCGCCAGATTTCCTATGTTGTCACAGAGATGTGATTTGAACCCAGGTTACGCACAAGTTCAGAAGTTCTAATACGTTCAACTAAGAACACAGCATGCATATGATCTATAATATCTTAAAAGAATATATAATAAAATCAAAACAGGATGGTGGCTCTTAAAGTCAGCATGCACAGAATCCATGATCTTTTTCATTACACATGTGATGATTGAATAAAATAATGACTTAAATGGCCTGAGTGAAATACTCTGATGGGGGCACAAATAATTGTCACCTCTCTTGGCACTCATCACAACTTAGCCACTTAGCCAGGAGCGAAACCTCAGATACTCTGAGCTCTCATTTTTCATCAATCATTGCTGATGTGATCACATACTACTTAAGGATGTACCATATCATGAAATGTCTCATCATTTCTGAAGTGTAGTAGTTTTATATATAATGTAAAAAATTAGATTCATCCATAATGTAAATAATTAGATTCATTCTGTTTTCTCTTCTCCATTGTTTTTTTTTAAATGTCCATATGTATGAAATGAGCTGCAGATAAATTCTCTTCTCTAAAGACAGTGACTACATCACCCCATTCACATCTACATAACCAGCTCCCAGCATGGTGCTGATGTAATGGATTTATTTGAATATTTATATTCAAGAAATGAAAGAATTAACTAAATGAATCTATGACGGTGGCATAGTGGTTACGAGTTTGGCTGTGATTTTCTTCTAATTTAATTTCTACCCTTCACACCGGGTGCAACCCTGAGTATCCTTCAATGCTCAGAGAAAGGTCAACTTGCTCTGTGAAGTCTACCTTAGACCCTCTATGTCCTTTCACTGTAAAAATTTGCTCATTTATGTGCCTCCCAAAACTCAGTTCTCACATTCTATAATTAGCTGATTATAATTCTGGTGTCTTCCATCAGAAAGTGAGCGTCTTAAAAGCATAACTTTTTTTTAAAGCCCTATCTTGGTAAACAGAAGCCGTCAATAAATATTTATAGATTGAAAGAATATAAGAGGGGATAAAAAAACAAACAAAGGAATTGTGCTGGGAGAAACAGTGCTTTCTTAGTACAGTATTTGGAGGAGAAGCAGACTTTCATAGGACAGCACGTTTCCAGCATCAAGCAACTGGCTCTGAGTTAGTACACCCAGTGGCATCACCTGGGAAGATTCTCTCCGGTGGCAGTGAGTTTTTTCGTAAAAGCAGTTTCATTTGAATCTCGTTTTTAGTAATGGCTGATTTAAGAGAACAGCGCAAGGCTGTGAAATTTGTTTCCTGATTGTGAAAAATGCCACAGAAAATGGTGTGATATTGAACACAGCTTGTAAGCACAGTGCTATGGGAAAAGCTCAAGTGTGTGTGTGTTTTTCTCGTTTCAAAAAAGGTGAAATGTCAATTGATGACTGTGGTAATTG
>NW_022103898.1:50471072-50478227 GCF_000313985.2 Echinops telfairi
AGCTGTCAGCCATCCCAACAGATGAGTTTAAAAACTGTTTCCAAGAATGGAATCACAGATTTGACAAATGTATAAAGTGTACTGGAGTGTACTTTGAAGGTAATACGTTTGTTTTGTTAAAAAAATTTAAAGACATAGCTTTGAAATACATTTCCATTTGACATTAGCCTATTTTCCTATAGAACTCTTTATGACTGTATGTGTATTTTCATTTTGGGAAAGATAAGGCATTCCATCCCCATTTAGAGTTACAGTCTTGGGAACCCACAGCACTTCTCCCTTGTCTATATGGTCGCTATGAATTAGAATTGACTTGATGGCAGTGAATTTGTTTCTGTTGTGTGTTGGCTTGTGTTTCATTTAAGAGGGTCAAGTTTTGCTAGAGTGGAGTGTTTTAATGGAAGACTTCTGTGGTCTTTTAGCTGGTGCTTGCCAGAGGCCCTGTCTGCACCCTACATCCTAAGTCAATGGCATATGCTTCTCCTTGGTCTGGGAACCCAGGTTTTTTTAATATGTGCATACGTATGAAATGAACTGCAGAGAACTCACTAAAGACAGGAGTCTAGTCTGTCAGTCAGGTCGCAGCTTGATGACCTCATTTGACGGTGCTAAGGAGATACTGTTCCTATCTACATAACCAGCACCTAGCACAGGGCTGACATAATGGAGGTATTTGAATATCTATATTCCACAAATGAAAGAATTAACTAAAAGACTCTAGGAAGGAGTGCTGGTGGCCTACTGGTTACGAGTTTGGCTGTGATCTGCAAGGTCCACAGTTTGAAACCACCAGAAGTTCCGTGGGGACAAGGCAGGACTTTGTACCCCCATAAAGAGTTACCATCTCAGGAGCCCACAGGGGCAGTTCTACCCTGTCCTAAAGGGTCTATGAAATGGCACTGATTCGATGGCAGTGAATTTGTTTGTTTGTTTCATTGTTTTTTTTTACTATGTGTTCCAAAAAAAGGTTGGCATTTTGAATCTGCCAGGAGGTACCACAGAAAACAGGTCTGGTGAAGTGCTCCTGAGAGACTTGAAAAACTACCCTGTGTACTTGGGGTTGCCATGTATTGGGATTAACTCGCTGGCCGTTCAGAACAACAGCATCACCTAGTTCTGAAACTCCTGGGAGACTGATGTGCTAGGATGAGCTTGACTTCTTGCTATCTCAGATGCCCAGGATTTGGAGAGCTAACATATGGTGGGTCAATATGAATCAGAACTGACTCAATGGCAGTGCGTCAGCTTGGTTTTAGATATGTGAAATTGGCACACTGTGTTTGCAAACTGGCAGATATTCCCTTTCTCTTCTCATATCCTAGGGAGCTCAAGTGGCCTGGTGAGTGTCCCACTGGGATGCTGACTCCAAAACCCACAGCCCTGTCATAAGCCAAGGCGGACACCTGGCGAACCTAGAGGACAGGATTGAACGGCCCCTGTGGGTTTCAGAGACTGTACCTTTATTATTATTATTAATCATTTGATTGGGGGGGGGCTCTTAGAAATCTTCTAGCAATCCATCATTCAATTCTATAAAGCACACTTGTACATATGTTGCCATCAACATTTCCCAAAACATTTTCTTGCTACTTGAGCCTTTGGTATCAGCTCCTCTTTTTTCCCCTCCCTCCCCACCCCTGCCCTCCTCTGAAATCCTTAATCAAAGGAGTGTGGAGCAGCTGGTGATTTCAAACTACTGACCTTGAAGAATGTAGTGCAATGAGTAACCACCACACCAACAGTGATCCTTGCTAGCTATACGGTCAGTAGCACACCCACCAGCCATCACTGCATGTGAAAAAGATTAGGCTGCCTTCCCCAGGAAGACACACAGCTCCAGACCCCAAAGGGGCAGTTCTACTCTGTTCTACATGGTCACTGGGAGTCAGAATTGACTTGCTAGTAGTGAATTTTCAGTTTTGTCACACCATTGTGGGCTGGTTTTAGCCAGATTTAGCTATATAAAAAATGATCTTCTCTATGTCTCAGTTCCCCCTTCTGTAAGATGAAGAAAAGAAAGTTTGCACCACATGTTGCTACATGAGATAAGATGATTCATATGAAGTTCATGTGCATCTAAGATAAAATAAATGATCAAAATATTAATTCTATCCCTTCCATCCAAATAATGGGACTACAAAATCACTTTTTAAATGTTTCATTTTCCTTCCATTAAGCATAATCAACTGTTTAAAAGTATTTTCATTTAATAAAGTGTCTTTCATTGGACCAGACACAGCTTTATTATTTCATAATGTGCTTTTAGTGCACATTCCCAGGATATCATGCACACTGATTATTTTGTGCCAATTATGGACTAAAATCGCTACAAATCCTCTCTAAGAAACATGAATTGAAGGCCAAATGAGCGAGCAGCTGTGCCAATAATCTCTTAAGTTGCCCCGTAACGATAACTGTTGTTTTTAATAATAACTAAAGGTGAAAAAATTTCCATCTACAAAGAAATAAAGCCATACTAAAATGAGAAAATCAAGACACAAGATAGAGAGCAAAAACTAGTTAAATGTATTCGATGGTACTGGGCAAGCGAAGTTATCAGTCCCAGTAAAACCCAAGTAGGGCCCCAAGAAAGCCCAGTGCCCTTAGTTAACAAGTCTGGTCTGCAGTGTCCACAGTGCTGAGCAGTCTGTTGCAGGGGAGAGGTTTGCCTCTCACATGTGGGCTTCCTTCTGACTGATTGCACCAACTCAGTCTTTTGTGCCCTAATATTTAAATGTTTTTGTTTTCCAAGACAAAACCCCAGTGTACAATTCCCAGCATAAATCCTCATCTTACTTTACACACCCCACAGGTAATCTAATCTATTCTTCAATGTCACTTAAGGACCAATACTTTCAAAACGTGCTAAAACTACAGAATCACATGTGCATATAACTTTTCTTGGGAAGGTTGCTCAGACATTGCAACCTCAGTTTGTCTGGTATTGAACGCAATTTCCTCACATATTGGTTCCTCTCCACGTATTCACGGGGGGCTTTGGACCACTGGACTTATGGTTAGCAGTCCAGCACTTACCCAATGGTTCCATGATAACTTATTTCATACCCACAAATCTCTCTCTACCCTGGGGATGTCTTTATTTCATACACATCTACACACACCGAAACACAGACAGGTTAAGCAAATTGTGGGCCTAATTCAAACTCATATTGTTTAACAAAAGTTGAAATTCTAACCATGCTCTATACTGACTTTGCCAGATGGTAAGACACACCTTACCGATTTCACATCTATCAGATAGAAAGTTGGTCCAGTAATGACAGCAGGTTCACTCCAACTGATGCTGATGCCAAAAGATGATGTTGCTACTACATGCACATTTTCAGGAGGACCATCTGGGGCTAAGAAAACAGAAAATCAATTACCCTAATGCATTGGAGTTAGTACTTACCACAGAAAAATAAAAGACCAGATGGGCCATAGAATTCATAACAAATTCACTATATATTAATTTATAGTTCACAGCATCTAAAAGCACTGTCAAGTTGAAAAACCTAATTACTTTTTCAAAAGTTCCTATAAATAATTACCACATGAGAAATCAGTGACTTTGAGAGCACATTTTAAACTTGAAACACTACTTTAAAAATAAAGTACTACTACTGCTAAAGTAAATCTTTTAGAATAAGTCTACATTTTGTTTTAATATGAATAACGTAACTATGTTATTTTAAGAGAATGTGCGCAGAATCATATTTGATTACAGAAAGAGGCATGCAGGCACAGTGAAATCTGCAGCGGGACCAGGCAAGGATATTTAAAATGTGCTTTCTTACTAATGTAAGCTGGGTACTTCTATTGCTTTAGCTGGGAGAGTGGAAAAGAAAGAAATAATTCAACTCTTCTAATGTATTAATATAAATGCAAACCTCAAAATACTCTGAATTCATTTTTTCCAAACACTTCACCCTACTTTGTTGTTTTTCTTCAAGAGTGCAAAACAAGAGATAATAGGTTAAGAAACTGGAAATGGAAAACCCTTCTGAGTAAGTTTTCAATTTGTCAAAAGAAAGGCACTAGAAGGGTTTGCCGGCTGGAAAAGGAGTCCTGGTGGAGCAGCAGTTAAACATTTCGCTGCAAACGCAAAGGTCAGGAGCTCAAACCTACCAGTTTCTCTGTGGGAGAAAGCTGTGCCAGTCCTCACCCTTAAAGATTTACAGCCCTGGAAACCTTATAGTGCAATTCGACTCTGTCTTTCAGGGCTGGAACGAGTCGGGAGAGACTCAATGGCCATAGGTTTTAGCTGATTTTTTCTCTCTTTGTTTTTTTAATACGATGTTGAGAAATCCTCGGTCACAGCTAATTTGACACAGACATTAACCTATAAATAATGCTATACACACCTCTGCCCTCCCAGGATCTCTGTTTAGGTTTTGGGACATTACACATTGGTAGATGAGCATTTCCCAATATTCCTGATTTTTAAATCTATTGGAGCAAACATTACTCAACAAGCATGTGATGCTGAGCAAGTATAAAGAGGAATATAGAATAATTCCTTCCCTCAAATAATGTATTATTTAGGGAGAATATGTAGTCATGTGATCTTGGTTAAAGAACATCTTTCTAGGCCTCAAGGACCCCATGATATGCAGATTTCATTATGTTTTTAAAAAGAAATATGAAAATGAGATATGACTAGTTCAGCACTCAGCACGTAATAACTAATAAAATATAAAAAGGTCAGAGTAAGGACGAGGACTAATAGAAATACAAAGAAGCTATGGTGAAAGGTCAAAGCGATGGCCATTGATGGGGCAAAGAGACATGGGGTCATTTCTCAGGGAAAATGTCCCTTTGGGGTGCCAAACATATACTTCCTCCCTGTAGCTGCCTCACCCTCTCTGGACACCCTGAGCACAAAGGTCCAAGTGTCTATTTCCCAGGACAACCTTCAGATGACAGATTAAAAAAGAGATGGTCCAGAATCCAGAGGCTTGAGCAGCAAAGAAGCTCTATAAATGATGGTGGTGCTGGTTATGGGCCTACTCCTATGACTAAGGTAGAAGACATCATGGAATCTAGCATCTTCACACACCTTGACATCTTCAGTTCTCACTTCCAATGAGTGCAGACAAAGTCTTAAAATATAGCATCAAGCACTTAAGGAATCAGACATAAGAGAGGAGAGCTCCGAGCCAGCTACTGCAGACAGCACTGTTCATTGCTTTTGGATGCCCTCGTGGAACCAAGTACGCCATTTTCAGAAGTGAAGAGGCTCTTAACTTTACTACTCTCCGCTTCCAAATAATTCACAGCTTGGAATTTCTTTATTCATGATATTAATTAAGGAGTGGATGAGGTCTTAGCACCGTTTATCTCACTAAGAGTAGGTATTATATGCCCACGCAGGAAGAAATCTAATTTGAAAATTATGGGTTTTTATTTGTTTTGGTGCCTTCTCTTCTGCTTTCAGCTACGTAAAGAGAGTGGGATATCATCTCAATATGCATTTATTAAAACCACTTGATTATTAATGTGTCTTCAAACCTGCCATCCGACTACAAGAAGTATTGCAGAGAGAAACAATTTGTTGACAGGCCATAAAATCTCAAGAGTAATATTTAACATCTTACCCTTGTGTGAACCAAATGCTCTGCTGACTTAGAGTTGGATTTGATCAATCTATTCATTCAACATAAATTTATTAAATACCTTCTATGTGCCAGTCACAGAGAAGACACTGAGCCAATAACTATGACTGAGGAAGGTGTCTGTCCTTATACAATGTCCCATATAGAACTGTTCTTCTTCAGTAAGTGCCTTTCCGTTAAACACTTGAAAACAAAACAAAACAAACCCAGTTCCCTCCAGGCAATTATGACTCATGTAACTGCCCCATTTGACTTCCAAGGCCGTGATATCTACTGGAGCAGATGGCCACCTCTTTCTCAAAAGGATTGGCCAGTGGATTTGAACCATGGACCTTTTGGTTAGCAGCTCAGCACTTCACCACTTTACTCAGAGGACACCTTTTATTGGACTTATGCCTGATGCTAGAATCTTTTGAGTTGCTATCACAAAGCAATGAATCAAAGAGACACAAATCTCTGCCCACGTGGAGCTTATGTTTTAGCAGTGCTATATAATTAAATGCTATATGAATATAGCATTGTTTATAAGTAATTTATTAAAATTTTAATAGAGAGAAATAGTACATGTAAGCAAATTATATACCATATTAGAAAGCTGTTAGCTAGACAGAACAGAGTGCAGGGGAAGAAGGAATCTAAATTCAAAAGGGAGGTAGAGGAACAATTCCCCAGAGCCTCCCTGGCACCAAAGAAGGTGCAGGGCGTATAAGACCCAGTTCTTTATCAATAGAAGTGATGGGGATTGTGAAAAGGTGTGGGTGAGGAAAGACAGGAGGTTCTCTTCTCCCTGATGACTGAATTACACCTCAGCCAAGGGCCTGATCACAGGACACAACATGAACTCTAGGGTACAGGAGTGCATGTACCTGATGCCTGTACCAGAAATCCATCCGATAACAGAAGCCTCACTGCAAAATTAGCCAATGGTGGAAGGACTCCATTAGAATAAATACCTAACTCCTCATTCTACAAGTGCCCTTGGACTAGCTCAGTGCCCTTGGCAACTTTACAGCTAAGTAACCCACTTCAATACTCTCACTCTGTTCAAACCTTTTCTCTGACTCTCCTCTGAATGTTGTCCCTCACCTGAATTCTTTCTTGCAAGTGGAAACAAGAATCCAGAGATCTGTGGTAGTCACCTAATCTGGTGTCAATGTAAGAATTAAGAAAGTAGGGGTGGAGTCTAGGCTGTCAATCTAGAGAAAGCCAAAGAGACTTCTGTGGGCATGGCCTTCTCCTGAGAATTCTGGGAAATCTAGTTCTTCCTTCTTGGAGGCAGGGGACACTTTCTCTCTCTCTGCTCACTCCCTGGGAGACATTGCAGAAGACAAGCCACATGGACGCAACCACACCTCTGAAGCCAGAGAAGCCACGGAGAGACCCCTGCCAGCGCTGAGATACTTACAACACCACTGGATCCAAAGACTTTCTACCACTGGCCCTTGATTGTTTTGCATTTCGCTTCATTGCATGTGTTTCATGAGTCTGAAGAGGATTTTTTAGATTGGTATCAGACATATGGGCTAATATCAGACTTATG
>NW_022103898.1:50480164-50492263 GCF_000313985.2 Echinops telfairi
GTTTTCTTGTTGTGCACTTAACCTTTATAGAAAACTCTCTCTTATACATGAGTTTCTGTGGATTTGTTTCTCTAAAGTACCCAGACTAACACATGGTACAAGTATATTTGTGGACGGCTCAAGGAGTCGTGTGACACCTCCTTTCAACTTCTTGTTTTTCTTTTTTTTTCTTAACTTCTTGTCTCTCCCATTAAACGTGTGAATCCTTCAATGATTCTTTAATAGTAGCAATCAACGCCCTCATCAGGGAGTGTCTGCTAATCCAAGCATAATTAAGATAAAAATTACATCCAAAGATCAGCACTTACTAAACACCCACACTACTAAATATTTTAAGTTCCATATACTGATTGGCTGCTGTAAAAGACAAGGTACTTAATTACTTGCTGAGTTAAGCTTCAATGCAATTTCTTGAACTTTCTCAAAAGATTGCTTTTCGTTTCCTTTTTCCTCTAACAAACACTAAACATTTGTATTTTCAAACTTGTTGATTTTAAAAAAATACATGTTTTCTTACACAAATGGTCTTTGTGTTGAATCCTTTGTGAAAAAATGTCCCATAAAAATTAGATTAATTAATATTCTTGAAAGATTAGAATGTGTTACAATAATCAAAGCCAAATTCACAGCCATGCAGTTGATTCTGACTCAAAGTGACCCTAAAGGACAGGGTGCTTGTGGTTAGCACCACACATGTGAATCCTATGGAACTAAATAGATTTCATCAATATATATGTGAATGTTCACACAAACACATTTAGGAGCCCTGGAGGTAATGTCAGGTAAGCATTGGTCAGCAGTTCAAACCACCAGCTGCTCCTCTGGAGAAAGATATGGTTGTCTTCTCAGGAAAAGATTTGCACAATTCTTGACTACCTCATATAGGTTGTTGTAAGTCTGAATTCACTCAATGAAATTTGGTGTTGGTTATATACAATCATTTAACAGAATATGTATTTTATTTTCTTAAAGCAGTGAGACAATGATTTTATTAATTAAGCAATCCCATTGCCACTGAGAAAATTCTTAGGCCTAGTGACTCTACAGGACAGAACAGCACTGCCTCGTAGGGCTCCCTTTGTTGCGTCCTTGTGGCATATAGTGGTTACAAGGTGGGCTGAGCTCCACACGGTCTGTAGTTCAAAACTATCAGCCGCTCAGAGGGAAAAAGATGGGACTTTCCATTTTCTTAAAGAGTTACAGTCTCAGTAACTCCCAGGGCAGTTCTACCCTGTCATATAGGGTGGGTATAAGTCAACATCGACTTCATGGTAGAGTTTTTGTTTGTTTGTTTTATTTTTTACATGAGCAAATCACCAGGTCTTTCTCCTATCACATGGCTGAGAGGATTCGAACTTCTGATCTTTCATTTAGCAGTCCAGTTTTTAAATACTGCCACTCGAGCTCTTTTTCTTAATAAATACATTAAAAAGAACAAATTAGAAAATCATAATACATATTTGATAAAGAACATTGAATTATTTTATGATTGTCCAAAAATTATGGCATACTTCTAAGCATATAAAAATTTCCAAGTTTCTTTTACAATTTATCTTAGAATTTGGGGGGGGGAACTATATACAGTAAAATATAGCCAGTAATATTATCCTCTTTTATCTTAGAGCACTTAAGGAGGCATGTTAAGATTGCAGTTAGGAATGTGAACTACAAAAGTGAAGGAAGCTGTGAGAGTAGAGGTATGGTGAGCTGAAGGAGGTCATTTTTAAAGATTACTAATTCCTACGTATCTTTGGTAGACTCTGTTTGTCTCCCCATAAAGTGTCACCATCTGATTTAAGATTGTTTATGAAATGAGTCTAGTCAGTAATGGGCCAAGTATCACTATACCCCTTCTCTTATAAATCACAGCAATTTACTCAGTAGGAATGATCTATCCTTATTCTCTCATTCCCCATAATCCAATCACTTCCTCTCATAAGCACTTTCCTCCCGGTTTTCACAATAATGCATTTTCTGTAACTAACAACCATCATTTCCTGATTATCATGCTTCTGTCCTTGCACAGGAATGTGAGGGAGTCTGATGTGGGTCAGGTCATCTTCCCCATCCATCTGTGTCCTGGTGCTCAGTGTGTTAGCTGAAAGGGGAATCTGGATAGACCATCATTTTGCCTAGTCCATATAAAATTTGCCCCCATCACTGTATTACTCTAATCAAGTACCACATAAAGTTGGTATATCTAACACTGTGCTTTCTGGATTAATCCATTCAAAGATTCACTAGTAGTTTTGTCTTCGGAATTTCCCTGTAGGTCTCATTTCATTGTGAAAGCTCTTATAGAAAAATTTTGATGAATTCTAGTGTACCGAACTCAAGTAATCTTCCTAAAAGAAGACAACGAACAAAATGAAAACACCCAGAAGACTGAAATCTTGAGCTCTGTGGGTTTTATGATTTAAACTGTGTGTTTTTAATTTGAAATTAAGTTAGGTTTAACGTTCATTTATTTTTTCAGGCATTTTAGTTTCAGAATGAATTACCAGGTTTCTAGAGAATGACACCACTAACCGATGGACTCTGTTGGGCCGAAATTGATACAAGTATTAGTGACCTCAAGAGGTGTGAATTGGCTTTCCTTCAATGCACTTGGAAGAATTAACTTCATGGTTTTAGATATTTCTTGAGACTGGAGGAAATCTAATGGGCTGGGTGTTTTGAATGAATTCTTTGGATCTTAAACAATTCAGTCAATGACCCTAAAGAAATTCAGTAATTAGTTTCATTATATTTTTTCTAGCAAGAGCATCTCAGGATATAGTCCTGTCCATTGTCATAGCACTGGCAATGAGCTATGCTTTCCCACACTGAATGATGCTCTAGGGCTAAGTATTTTTATTGCCCAGTTACCGTCTATGATGTCTAAAACACTTCCTACCATTTTACAACATTTTAATTTTATATTGTAGTTAGAGTTCTCAACAGCAGGGTGTTAGCACAGTGTGCAAGTATTACAAATTGGTTTGTCAGAGTAGAGCATTGGGTGAGTCCTGAGAATGACTCATGGTTGTCTAAGAGACAGAAGACCTCATTGTGAAATGAGTAATTTTATAACTCCATTAAAACTGTTTTAAGATGAAAGAGAAATACAAAATACAAAAAAGCCTTCATTCCCTGTACTAGCCATGCCAAATAAGAGTGAAAATAATCTAACACTAGACTATTACTTTAAAAATTAAATCGTCAGCCTTTTCCTAAAATATCAAATGAAAGGCATTGCCACTGAGTGGATTCGAACTCATAACAACAGAGTAGAAATGCTCCATAAGGTTTCGAAGGCTGTCATCTTTAGAGAAATAGACTGCCGCATCTTTCTCCCAGAGCGTCCTTAGGGCTCTTTTACCTAGGTGACATCATATTTGTAAGACAACTCTCCAAAACAGTGCTACCAGCAGCATCAACATCATCTGCGACGATGTTAGAAAAGTAAATACCAAGGACACACCCAAGATTTACCGGATCTGAAATTGTGAGTACGGGGCCCAGCAAACCCCAGGTGGTTCTAATGACCGTGGCTTAATTTTAAGAAACACTGCTCTACAACATCCGCACACTTTAGAATAATCAGCCACTTAAGATCAAGGGGCGGCATTTGTCCAAGAACAAAGTCCCAGAGGGATAGGCGAGAAGGAGGAGTGGAGGTAGGAAACACAGAGGAGCTGGCCAGAGCAGTGTTACGTGGAGGGGATTGCAATGAATGGGGCAAAGCAAAAAGGGATGACGTGTTGAACACAGAACTGATGGTCTGCTCTGTAAACCTTCACTGTATCCACCATATATACATATATATCTCCTTGCGAACACTATAGGAACATCCTATTCTGTCATATAGGATCGGTGTGACTCAGAATTGACTCAAGGGCACTGGATTTGGTTGGTTGTAATCACCATAAAATAAATATCAAGGGTATCAGGAAAAGAAAAAGAAACTGAAGGTCTAGTTATAAGTTATGTACACACAGGTCTCTCTTAGTTCCAGTTGTCAAAGCTACTCTCTCTACCTGTGGTTCCTTCAGTCCTCCCTAAGACCCTGCTTAGTGCTCGTGAAGCTCTAAAAGAACAGGGTCTACCCTGGGAAAGCATGAGGTGCACGAATGAATCAATGATTACCCAATACTTAGACTAATACCAACACATAATAAATACTCAACAATAGATTTAGCTACCATTATTACTTTATGAATCACTCACTACCTAGCCTAGAGCTATCAATTCAGTTACTGGATCCAAATGAAACGTGTCCTAAGTCACCGGGCATAGGAATCCCATGGTCTTTTTGAAATAGGGAGTTTTTTAATAGTCAAATCAGAGATCTCAGGACTACCCACAATAAAACAACAAAACTCACTGTCCTGGAAACCTTTCTGACTCACAGCAACCATTTGTGAAGCTCCCAAGGTTGGCAGTCTTATGGCACAGACAGCACCATTCTCCCCCAGATGGGCTCGTTTGAACGGCGGACCTTACAGTTGGTTTGCAACGCTTAACAGGGAGTACTGCCAGGGTTCCTGGGGTCTACCTGATTTCCTGAGTAGATGAAAAAGAAACTGAGCTGTAGTTTCACTTACCCAGGCCAAATACGGAGGCAAACCTGAACTAATGTTAATAACCAAAAATTATATCTTGAGCCTATTGCACACTTCTTTCAAAACCACAAAAAAATGATTGCTTATAAGTCTACATATATTCAATTGAACATGAAATTGAAAGTCCAAGAAAGTTACAAAATCCATCTGAACTGTATGGGAGAAAGACTAGACTTTCTACTCCAGTAAAGAGAGACAGTCTCAGAAACCCACAGAGGAAATTCTACCCTACACTAGAGGGTTGCTGTGAGTACGAATGGACTGAGTGGCAGTGTTGTTGTTTTCTAATGTATATATGTTGTATATATGTTTATACCTATGGACAAGTTTGCTTGTTTTCCCTTAAAGAAATACCTTGGTTCTTAAGAAACTGGGTTTTCCATAGTATTGGTTCTATTTTATATATAAATCAATAAGTTGAGTTCTCTATAATATTGCTATCTCTATATTAATAAACCTTATGATGTCGATTGCCATTAAGTTGAGTTTGGGTCACACGAGCCTATACACACAGAACTACTTCATAGAATTTCCTAGGCTGGTCTTCAGGGGAGCAGCTTGCCACATTTCTCTCAGATGAGCTGGCGGCTTCAGAATGGTGAATCATATACTTAGCAGTAGAGTACTGATTCCTCTAATCGCCCAGTCTCCTACAGTATCTTCATAATCTCTTTTCATTATACTAGTTTTAATACTGTTGCTGAGAAATATATTCTGCTCACTTATATAGATAGGACTTCAAAGTGATTTTATTTATATTCTAGAAAACATGTTTAATAATCTAGAAAAAGGTATATTTTTGTTTTGTTCTTATTATTAGATAGCTAGTTGAATGCTTCATTAAATAATTTTGCATGATTACTATTATTTACTTTAAATCATTATTTCACCTAAAAATTTCTCTTTATAATTACCACCCAAAATTCAGACATTATTCTTCCTCTTTATTTTCTTCATGGGCCATCATTCCACCTCACTGTACAAATTCATTACCAGGTCATTAGCTTAATTAATCATTTAAATATTGTTAATGTTTCAACCTTTTCTGGACATTTACTACTCCCTTCTTTATAGAAAACTTGAATCAGTTTATTGTGTGAATCTTTCTCTCCTACTCTCAAAAATTCGAATTTCTTGCATGAATGAAAAGGAAAACCACAAGATAATCAGCAATATGAAACATACTGATTCTGTGAAATCCAAAAAGCTGAATATGTCAAATTTAAATAGTAAATGACCTGGAAACTTTTAATATTGGCAACAACTGTGTAAGAATTTGAACATTATAGAAAAAACAGGGAAGAAAAGTAGCATTAAATACTTTGCAATATGGGAAATTCTGTCATTGAAATGCTTCCTATCAAAGTCAAATGACTTCCTTTCCTGGTCCCTCAGTGTCATGGACATGCTGACTGAGTGTGGAACTCAGTGTTGAAGAAGCAGAGCAGAAAGACACATCAGACGCAGTCACCTTGTCATCTTTGGTTTTAAGGAGTCCAGAGTCTCATAAAAGTGAGAAACTGATAATGCAATGTGTTCAGTACTTTAGAAATAAACTGGGGGGAGATACGGATGGAAAGATATTTATGGAAAGCTTCATACAGGAGCTGTTTGGTGTGAAACATGAAGTAGCTGGTCACTGTCAGAGGGGCACAGAAAGGACAGCAGGAAGGACTCGCAACATGCCGCAGCATAGAGGAGCACAAGGCAGGGACGCTCCTGGAATCCAGATCTATGTCAGAAATGACTTGGTAGAGTATTTAGAAGATTTTGTTTTTCCACAGCAAGCTAAAGAAAGCTATCAAATATTTTAAACAGGGAAATGACATGGTTGAATAGGTGTATTCAAATATCAAAGGGCAGAAAATAGGAACAGAGAAAACCTCTTAGATAACTTGTAAACAAGCTAAGAAAACATATTACAGTTCTAGATTAAAAGTCCTTGGGTAGTATAGTCAGTTGCTAATTCAAAAATTGGTGCTTCAAGTCAACCTCAGAAGCAAGACTTGGCAATTTATTTCTGAAAACTCAGACATTGTAAACCCTGCGATCCACAGGGGTACTCTTAACAGATATAGGGTCATCATGAGTCAGTAGAGACTCTACAAAAAACCTAAACCAAACTAAAGTCATTACCATCAAATCCATGCTGACTCATTGTGGCCCTACATGACAGGAAGAACTGTCTCTGTGTGTTTCCCAGACTGCAACTCTTTAGGGAGCGGAAACCCGTCTGTCACCAGAGGAGTAGCTGGTGGTTTCGAACTGCTGGTCAGTTAGCAGCCCAACATGTGTCCACTATGCCACCAGAGGTCCTCTCCTGCCTCCCCGAGCCACCCTTCATGTGTCAATACCACCTATTCCATTTAACCTGCTACTATGACGTTATGACAACTGTCTAACTTCAACAGAAGGTACTTATGAAGGAATGGCTAGAAAGAGTAAAAAAGGATTCCCAGATGGCTGGCTTGGACCACTGGCTGAATAGTAGCATAGTAAATGAAGTTGAGTAGGCATGCGATTCCCGTCGTAAAGAAGGGAACATGCAGAAAGAAAAATGTCGCTGTAGGGCAGCGAGATATGGGGCTCAAGATGCCTGTGCAAATATGTGATCACATCAATAGCTTCTACCTCAAGATCTCGGGGAGAGATCTTTTCCCCAATTGGATTACCCAATTTGGAGCCTTAGGTAACTAATTTAAAAGACTTTGCAACAGCATATAACTAATTTCACTGAAACACAACTATCATATCTAGAATAAATTATATTCATTTCAGCTACTAAAAGCTCAATAACAAGTTACTCTAAAGAAATGTGCTGCTACCACATAGACTTCTTTATAGCTTGGATTATATATATATATTTTATGGCTGGCTAACTTACCTCTTCTGATTGCTACCTAACAGCTTTATAGTCGTCTCTAGTGCCTTCACTAGAACATCCATCAGAGTGTAAGTGCAGCACACAGTTTAGAGTGGATTAGGGAGAATAATAAAATCAGTAGTAACTTAGCAATGATTTCTTATTTTAAAAAATATTAAGGTATGCTTCGCCTTCTGTTTGGTTTCCTTCTTTTTAGATCATAAAGCTGCATTCCTTAGAAACTTCTTTGATGAGGCATGTTTTGTTGATTTTTTTTTTTAAACCTAACAGATGTTTGGGTAGTTAAAATTCCTCATGAGTATGGTATCCTGTGGTTTTCACAACCTCAGTGTTACCCCAGGAATTTTCCTTTCTTGTAGTCTCCAGTGCTGGTGGTCTATAGGAGATGCACATTATGAGAATCCCATTTCATTCCATACTAATTTCACACCCCACCCCTTTAAAGCTGCTCATTCCCTCAGTTATAAGAGTCTATTGTTCACCACAGAGATACTTAACTACTTTCCACTGTACATACCCTTCCCACACACACATACAAACAACTCAAACTGCCTTTGAGTATGAGCATAATCAGAAAAATCAGACGAGTGAAATCATCTGCCAGACTTTAATGTTTTAAGTTAAATATTTCTGCCATTTGTAATTTTTCTTCTTAGATGTGTATCTATATTGACTCAGCATGAGGTAAAGAGTTATGACTATTATACAGATGATTTAAGGAGACTAACAATCAAGCATCAATTATGTAGATCAGAGGGAGTGGGAGGAAGAAATGTTAGCTTGAGTTGGCTGAATGCTGCTTCCTTCTCCGCCCCCCCCCCCCCATTTTATAGTTGCAGATTCAGAGAATAACCCAATTTAATTCCCTGTTTTGTTCTGATGTTACTTCCTGGATCATCATTTAATGCTTTGCTTTATGAGCTCAGACACAGTAAATACTAACAGAGTTTCTTGTTCTATAAGCTATTTTTAAATCTTTCTAATTATTTATTATTCTAAGTGGATGATCATTAACTTGACATTCAAAACTTTGAATATTTTTATTTTCAAATAACCCACATTTTCCAACTCTTCATCAAATGGCCCAGGTTTTCATAGAGTTTATGTTAGTAAGCACTTAGGTACAATTGGATGTCATTAGAATAAAATGCAATTTACATAAAATAGCTATGGTATATCATATCATTTTGTGGCTTATTCTTTAATCCAAAGATGGTTGCTAAAAGACAAACTGTTGTTCCATAGAGAGGGGCTCCATACTTTAGTCATCACATAAAATGACGTTGAGCTGGAATGTAGAAAAGCCAACACTCTTTCTTATTGCAATAAAAACTAGCGAACAAACCACATGTGGTACAGCATAAATAATAGCAAATTATCCTGATAAAAGTGATTAGAAGCAGTCTTTGCTTTTCTTATTGACATTAGATATTTTTTAAAAGTTCCATTGCTATTTCATTAGACTAGATTGAATAAAATGGAACTGTAGAGAGTTGAGAATAGCCTTTGGAAACGGACAAATTTCGGGTGGCTCAGTAAGTGGGTCGCAGAGCAAAGAGAAGGGAAAGAAGTGGAAGGAATGATGTGAAAGGAATGACACCCAACTGGAAAGTCTCAAAGTTTCATAGTGGAGAAGGTTGGGTTATTTAAAAATGAAGCTTCCCACTTCTATTTTGCCAGCTTTTGAAATGGTCATATTACATGCTCCTTTATGATAGTTAAATGCCTTCAATAATACTGTATAAAGGACCTAAAAGAGATGTTCTTGTAGGTGCAGTCACATACAAGTCAGGTGAGAGGTTCACAGGAGCAGGATGAAGAGCCTTGTGGCAACAGACACATACAGAGGTGTTCTGTTTAAATCAAATGTTGCAAATTAGTTACCCACAAGCCAGATGTGGTATACAGATGTGTTTGGTTTGAACAATCTTAAAAACAAAATCCATTGATAGCATATAAAACATGTATTTCTTCATTAAAAATCAAATAAAACAAAAGCCAATTGCTTTTAGGGGAATAAAATAGCAGCAAGGGATTTCTGTAGGACACTAATCAACCAGATGCAATTAGTCTCTTTGAGAAGGCCCATTCTTTCTTTATTCTGGCATGGTCTTCCCAATTCCCCACGCCTACAGTCATTAGATTCATTCCTTTATTGTACCTACCTGAACTCTCCAGCAAAGGTAGGGCTTATGTGTTAGGCTGTTAAGCACCAGGTCAGTGCATGAAACCTACCAACCTTTCCTGGGAAGAAAGGTGAGACTATCTGCTCTCCTAAACTCCATGGGATTTTAACGTTTTTCACTTCTCCACCAAATCTTCACTTGTGATTTAACTTACTCCTAATGACAGAAACAACTGAAATTCTTACCTTTCCTGTGTTCTAATCCCCAGGCACCAATGTATGTCTACTTTCTAGACCGGTAGATTACTGTGTGTGTGTGTATGTGTGTGTGTGTGAATGAAAAATATGTCTGTGTGTGTGTGTATGTGTGTGTGTGTGTGTGAATGAAAAATAAGTATTTTTACTGACCAATCCCAACCCAAACTTGATTCTTCCTGTAGTTCTCTTTTTTTTTAATGATAGTTTCATCTTCCCCTTGTCCTGCAATGGAAAATAATTGCTTCCTCCTTATACAGCTTATTTAATCAAGTTTCACCACCCAAATAAATGTTTATTGAGTGTCTTCAGGTATTAGGCACTATTCTATGTAATAAGGAAATAGCAATGATTAAGACAAATTTTAATAACAACCAACCAAATAAAAATTAAAAAGCCATTTGATAGTTAAAATAAGTGATATGATAGACAATTCCTTCTTGGCTATTTAAGATTGGGTGGTCGAACAAATGAGATTCTGAGCAGTGATCCAAGTTGATATCTACATGACACGACGTTTCTCATGTGCAGAAGATGGAAGAACACTGTAATCAGAGAAACGGGCAGTGTAAAGGCCCGAGTTCAAGAAAGAGCTCAGTCTTTGATCAACAGAAGTAAATATAGAGTGATTGGAGAAAAATAGAAACAGAAACGTGGTAGTAGATGAGATAAGAGAGTTACTTATGAACCAGGTCGTATAAAGCTTGGTTAATCACGTGAAGCAATTTAAATTTTATTCTAATTACAACAAAATTTCATTTGGTGACTTTAATCACAGAAATGATATCATCTGGTTTGGGTTTAAGAAAATTCAGTCTGATATCTTGGGAGGCCAGTTAGGTTAGTGCAGTGGTAGCAGATTATAAAGGATGGAAAAATAGTATGGCAATACAAACGAAAAGAAGTATTTATATGGTGTGATTGAAATGACTCATTGGCAGATTTGATGAGGAAAGAGACACTGCCGAGATGGTTTCACTTCTGCATCCAGATGAACAATGCTGCATCCCACGAATATAAGGAAGACGCAATTATAGATCATGCTAGTTTTGAGAGTTATATTGAGCACCTATGCCCAATGATGCTCATTGGACAAGTACATATACTGATCCAAGTTTCTAGAGAGCAATTAAGACTGGCAGAAAGCATTAGAGAATAATCAATAGATTGGCAGCTTTTAAAGCAGGGGTGGAGTACCTTTTCTCTGCAAAGGCTATTTAATTCATTCACTCCTCCCGGGATGGGTAGGAGCCCTGGGGGCTGCGTGGTTACACGCTGGCTGCTAACTGCAGGGTCAGCAGTAGGAGACCAGCAGCCATCCCTCTACTGCAGGAAAGAGCTGCAGCTTCAGACACGCACAGGGGCAGGTCTAGCCTGTCCTCTAGGGTGGCTAAGAGTAAGTATTCACGTAATGGCAATCATTTTGGTTTGGTTTTTCAATGTTTTGGCCGGAATGGCTTTTCTTATGGTGAAGCATGTGATGTTAGCTGATACTGATGATTTAATGAACCTTAGATAGCCATGGGTCTGGCCTTCCCCACCCCTGCTTTAAAGCCATGGCACAGGATGAGGTTGCCTAAGGCAAGAGCTCCTACAGAGGTCATGTGTTGACAAAAAGGAGAAAGGGGACAAGGATGGATACCTGGACTCTACAACCAGTAGAGTTCAAAACAAGGAGGAAAAGCCATTGAAGGAGCCTAGGAGCTACTAGGAAAGTAGAAGAGAAGGTCAGATCACAGAGAAAACATTAAAGATCTTACAGAAAGCGTCAAAGTGCTACACAGAGGAGAGTCTAGCCAATGTTGAAGACGAAGCTGTCTGAATTTATCTCAAGTGTTTAATTGAATTAACAAATATTTATTGGACATTTATTATTATAAAATCTATGCAGATGCTCTGGGTAATATTACAAGATACATATTTACTGACCTAGAAAATAAAATCTCAATATCAAAGTATCTTCCACTATCTATACAGGCCTAAGCCAACATAATTCTGTCTTTGAACTTCCTTGAATGTATGTATGTACTGCATTTAATGCGCTGTACATAAGTGTCACTTAAATCTTTTTTTTTTGCATTTGAAAGGTAACACCTAGTTAACAGTCTCAGAATTTTATAATTAAATGCAAAAATATCCATCTTTCTCAGGGAACTTTATAAAGAAATAAAAGAACTTACATTGTACATTCTGAAATGTCAAAATGTAAAAGAACCATTAAGCTTTGTTTT
>NW_022103898.1:50492486-50521618 GCF_000313985.2 Echinops telfairi
GTTTGAAGGACTCATTTTATTACTTATTTGCTTTACATGGAAACGATTATAATTCTATGTAGAGTAAGTGCTGCAGAGTAAGTGATAATAGAAAACAATTGATTTAATTATGGAGAATGCTTTTGTCTAAGCAACCAGAGAAACCAGTTAGTTTTAAAAGATAAAACTCAAATTTGAAGAGCAAGTTATATTTTGAGTGAGTTCTATAGAAAAATATTTAAAGAGCATTTTCCTGAATACAAATGTCCTGAAAGATATGTAAGTGGAGGAGGAATTTTAAGAAATTATATTCTGCTTTTCTATATTGTTTTCCTTTCTTCTCATGCTGGGAGTTGTACCCGTGGCTTTACTTGGTCTTAGACCTGTGTATAGATGAAAAGCATAAGATGCTGGGTAATCACACAGCACATATTTGTGTGAAGATGTGTGTGAAGGGGTGTGTGTGTGTGTGAGCTTAAACTGACTAAGTATCAGCGCTTTGTGACAGAAAGGGAAATTGTAACATGGGCCCTAGACGGCAGACAATGTAACCTAATGGCAGACTGCAAGAAGGGCTTCCGACAATGCTTTGTTCCAGTCTCACAATGTAGCACCTCAGCACGTTTCTGGGAGTTTGATATAACTGAAAGTAATAATAACTGAAATCTAATTTGGTTTAAACTAAATTAAAAAAATACTTGTTAGTGCGTGAGCTAGTTCGGGTACTAACAGTAATTTGGTATGTTCAGTGACTTTATACAAGACTGTGTTAGCAGAAATCAGTACAAATATATAATGGGACAAAACTAAATACTTTACTTACGGCCAGGTAGTGTTTGTGTAGAAATCCAGTTTGAAGCATTCCCATAGCCAGCATTGGTGCTGGCAGCCACTTGGAATCTATACCATCTAAATTTCTTTAATCCATATACTGTGTCTTCTGTTAGGTCAGCTTCATAAAGGTATTGGATATTTTGATATTCAATACACTCTTCAGATTCCCATTCTCTGCACTTCTGAGCACGAAGCTGAGTGGTAATCTTGTAATTCTGGAAGTAGCCAAGGATAGTCTCAGGTTTCATCCAGGTCAGTGTTGCACTAGTTGACTGAACATTAGAAAAAGCAATATTTGTGGGAATACTGGGAACTGAAAATGAAAAGAAAAAGGGAAAACAATTGAACTAGCAAACATCTTGTCAAATTCTATGTACAAAACAAATGCAACTTTATGCTGGCAGATTTTAATATGTAATAAAGACTGAACATGAAATGAACAACGGAGATTTCACTGACCGTGAATAAACCATCGAAAGGAAGATACAAGAAGTTCTAAATTTGGAGCACCGTACATGGGCAAATATAAGTGGCTCTTATGAAATCAGGCCCAGCTTTTTCTGAGTGGGGACAACTCTACCACGTTAGTGTAAACATCAGCACCGCAGAATAAAGGAAAGGGGTTAAAACGATTTTCATGTGATGGAACTACTACAGATCTGTAGTTATTACTGCACGTAGACTACATTCTTACACTCAAAGAACTAAGTTTTAAGGTAATATGTCAGAGACCACTGGTTGAAGAAGCAAAAGTAGGAAAAAGGATTAGTTTTCTAATTCCCCATTTTGCTTCTAAATGTAAATGAGCTTATTTAAATGAAACTTTGCCTTCATATATCAGCAAACTTCTATTGGTACAGAAAAAAAAATCACATGCTCATATGATCCTAAATGATTCCTGAAACATAGTCTGTTTTTAACAATTTAATCCCAAGATTGACATTTTCCATATTTGAATATTTTGATTAACCTAATCAAAGTCAATCCTGACAAATAAGAACCAAATATAAGGTTTCTAAGACTGTAAATTTATATTGGCATACATATAAATTTTATGTATGAAGAAAGACAACTATTTTTTAGCTGATTTTTATTTTATCTTTAAATATGTGAAATCAACAAAACATTTTATATAACATAGTCCAATATTTACATTGTCATTACATTTACAAAGTCTGAGGTATGTACACATTATCTTCTTATATATGTTCCTACTTGAAAAATTTGCCAGCAGTGGGAATGTAAAATGCTAAAACCACTTTGGAAAAGTGTGGCAATATCTCAAGCTATTAAATACTGAGTTTCCATTGTTAGTAGATTCCATCCAGTCTACCCCATCCTCTAAGGTCACTATGAATTGGCATTGACTGGAGGCAGTGAGTCAATTTTGTTCGTTTTTTTGTATGGTCCTTCCCCACATAATTGTCCCCCCAAACATATTTGTCATCATGTTTGAGCTCATTGTTAAAGTCACTGTGTCAGTCCATCGCATTGGAATCCTTCCTCTTTTTCGACACCCATTTATTTAAACAAACCAGATTTCCTTTCCCAGAAATAAGTTGCCTCTGATAACACTTACAAAGTACTGAGACCAAGGGCTGCGATCCTCGCATCTAAAGAACATTCTATCAGTACTTCCTCAAAGATAGATTTGTTTTCCCATGTACTTTCAATATTTTCAATGTTCCATGGTACTTTCAACACTACAATCTGAATGTATCGATTCTTCTGTAAACTTCCTGATTCATTGTCCCATGTACACATGCATATTTGGCAATAGAAACTACCATGCCAGGCGCAACCTTTGCTCGTTGACACTTTAAAGAGGACGTCTGCAGCAGATTTGACCCATGTAGTTCATCCGCTGATTTTTCAGCTGCAGCTTCCATGAGCATGGTTTGTGGATCCAGATAACATGAAATCATGGGCATGTTCACTCTTCTCTCCATTTGTCAGGATGTTACTCACTGGCCCAGTTGGATTTTGTTTGACATTACTACCGTCTACTTTGAAGGCCGCGGTCCTTGATTTTCATCAGCAAGCGCCTCAAGCTCCCTTCCCTTTCAGTGAGAAAGATTGTGAAGACTCTTAACAAGCCTTCCCCCAATTCTGATGCCTCATTCTTCATGCAATCAAGGCCTCAAACAGTTTGCTCAGCAGACAGATTGAGCAAGTACAGATAAAGGAAACAAACCTAATGCACACCGTTCCTGACTTTCAACCACGCAGCATCCCCTTGTCCCGATTAAACGACTGCTTCTTGGTCTGTGTTCAGGTACGGCATGAGCAAATTGATCATTTGAAAATCCCATTCTTCAGTGTTATCCATAGTCTGTTATAGTCCCCAAAGGTAAGTGCCTTTGCATAGACAACAAAACACAAGACAACTCTCTGATAGTCTCTGCTTTCAATCAAAATCTATATGATCTGTCAGAAATAATACCATAGCCCTTATTCCACATCTTTCTCTGAATCCAGCTTAGATTAAAGCTCCCTGTTGATGTACTTCTCTGGTCATTTAAAAAATTCTTCAATAAAATTTTACTTGCATGTGCTATTGATATTGTTCAATCACCTCTGCATTCAGATGTCACCTTTCTTTGTACTGGGCACAAATATGAGTCTCTTCCTCTTGTTTAGCCAGGTTAATATCTTCCCAGTTCCTTGGTATAAACTAATGAGATTTTTAGCACTGCGTCGGGTTGTTGAACAGTTTCAATTGGTATTCATCCATTCCTGGAGTCTTGTTTTTTTCACTAATGCCTTCAATGCAGCTTGAACTTTTTCATTCAGTACCATTGAACGTAATCATATGCTACCTCTTGAAATGGTTTCATATTAATTATTTTGGCACAATGATTCTGTGTATTCCTTTCAACTTCTTTTGAGGCTTCCAGTTTAATATTCTGCCCATAACATCCTTCACTATTGCAACTTGAAGCTGCAATTCTTTTCTTAGTTTCTCTCAGCTTGAGAGATGCTGAGTGTGGTCTTTCTTCTTGGCTTCCTAACACCATATCGTTATACATGTCCTTATAATCCTTGACTTTGCCTTCTAGAGCTGCTCTTTTGAAGTTTTCTTGGAGTGTGTGTGGGGGGGATTAACAGTTTATTATGATTTGTATCATTTTAAATATGAGTCCATTAAACCATATAGAAATAAGTCTGCAAAAAATCTGCAAAACAAAACATATTTTGAACATGTTAAGAGTAGACAGATGAGGTCTAATCCCGGATTGTTCAATCACTTCATTATTATGCTATGGCTGCCAAGTAATCCTTATCAGGTGGCTCAACCTCCTAAATTCAGCTTCATCGCAGATTCCAACTTTATTTGACGTTGTTTTCTGTCATCTGTCCTTGAAAGCTTTCCTTTAGAATCACAATGGCTGTATGGATGGTATCTTCAGGTTCCAGGTCCTCATTATGTTTTTTCCAGGAAAGTTTTCCCATTCACATAATTCTTTTACATTTCTGTGGCTTTCCAGGCACAGTCAGCACCAGATGGATCTGACTGAAATGAGTAAGGTCGTCCCTCATTCCAACCACAAATCAGTAAAGAAACTCCAAATGGACATAGGCCACCTGACTGGGCGTATGCTTGCATGCGAGAAGCTACTCTTTGTACCAGCAGGGCTGGGAGAATAGGCTCTTGGTAAACCAGGTAGTACTGGTCAGCTAATTTCTGAGCTCTGTGTACAAGGCTGGTTGGTGTACACTCCACTCATCATACAAAATGGGTTTCTGTTTCTTCTCAGTAGCTAATACCACTCCATGTTCAGCTTTTATTTCTACTGAGGGAGCTCCTCCAGCTACAGCAGCCAAAGCATATTCAATCTGGACATGTTTACCGGAGAGGCTAAATGTTGTCAAAGAAAAGATGTATCCATGTTCCGCCAACTTTACCCGGAGAGCCAAAGCACAATTATCTAAAATTTTCTAGTCAGCTCTTTGAATTCATCACTTCTTCCAATTGCTTTAACTATTTTTCTTTCAAGAGAGCTTTCAGAGTTTCCTCTGTTATTTGCTTTTCAGCCTTTCCTTTCTCTGCTGTCTTTATAATGACTTTTGGTTTCATTATGTATTATGTTCTTAATGAAATCCCACAATGATAGGTGTTCAGTCACTAATGTTCAATGCAGCCTCGAGCCTGTTATTGAGGTGGTCTCAAAATTCAAGTAGAATATAATCCAAGCTTGATTTTGACTCTCAAGGACCTGTATTAATCTTCTTCAGCTTCAACCTGAACTTGCATATGAGCAATTGGTCTGTTTATTGCAGAGTTAGTGCCTGGCCTTGACTTAGCTGAAGATATTAAACTTCTTCATTGTCTTTTCCTGAAGTTGTAATTAATTCCTGTTTATTGTTATCTGGGAAGGCCTGTGCGTGTAGTTGCCCCTTGTGTTGTTGAAAAAAAAGGTATTGGCCATGAATACGTTGGTTTTCTGGCAACATTCTATCATTTGATATCCAGCTTTGTGTCTGTCACAAAGGCCATATTTTCCAACTACTGATTTCTTCTGCTTCCAACTCTCACCTTCCAATTTGTACATTTTTAATTTCAGAATAAAGAAGTAGCAGAATTATTTAATTTTTTTCAATACTAGTTTTAGTATTCACTAATTGCATCAACTAGACTTCATTCTAAGCCTGTAGATGTTTTTCTATCCTAGAGAGCACTGTACTTCAAGATCTATGTTAAAATGGTTTTTTTTTTATGATAAATGCAATGTAATTTCTCTTCAATTTGTCATTCCCAGTTTATAAAGCAGGATTGACCAATGCCATGAACAATACGAGTCCATTTTGAGCTCATTAATGCCCGTGTTATCGATCTTTATGCCTCCAGATAATTTTTGATGAATTCCTTTGGGAAGGCCTTCCAACCTGAAGGGCTCACTTTCTGGCCGTGCATCAGACAATGTTCCCCTGCTATTGATGAGGGTTTCAGGGGCTAATCCCTCATAAGGGGACCATTGGCTCTTTCTCCCTAGTCTGTTCTTAAGTCTGGAAGCTACACTGAACCCTGTTAACCAAGGGTGACCCTGGTGGTGTTTGAAATACCAGTGACATAGGTTCCAGCACCATAGCAACACACAAGTTGTTGCTTTTCACCACAGAATGAAAAATTGACCGGTGAATAGTAGAGAGAGAACATATGACACAGCAATTTCACTCCAAGATACACACTCAAGAACAATGAAAACATATGCCTGCACAAAATGTTGTACAAAAATGCATATAACAGCATTACTCATCCTCAAATGATGGAAATAACTCAAATACGCACCAACTACCAAATGGATAAACAAAAATGTGGAGTATATATAAAATGAAATGATGTAAATAGTGACAGACTGATACACTCTGAACCTCAAATACATTATGCTAAAAATCAGTAACCAAAGACCAAATATTCTGTGATTCCATTCATAATTAATATGCAGAATAGAAATAAATCTAAAAAGACAAAGAGCAAGAGTTACTGAGGGCTGGATGTGTGTTTTAAGGCCATCTAGCTAAAAAGTGTTGGGTTTTTTTGAAGTACAGAGAATTTTCTAAAATTAGTTGTGATGATAGTGGTACATACAGTAATTATTCTAAATTATTCTAAAAAGAATGGTACACTTTAATTGGGAAAATTTTATAGTATGTGAATTATATGAGAAGATTCCATATGTTTGTGGAAAATGGCATGATCTTTCAATTACATTTGCCAGGAATATTTTTGAAGGCCCCACCCCACCCACCTATAATATATTAATAAATCTGTGATTCTATTGTTGTTCAGGAGGTCAATACTGGTTCATAGTTTTTAATAGTCTCCCATTACATTTTGCAGAAAGAAAGGTCTTAATAGAGTAATACTTTTAACTGACAAAGACACAGCTCCAGGCTCTTTCTTTTTGCTTTTGCTTTACCTAGCTCAGAGAAATGCACCAGCCATTGTGATCACTTTTCTAGTAACAGCCGAAATGATGGGTTTTCTACACACACACACACACACACACACACACACACAGAGTTTTGGACACATATAGTCACTTAAATATTTGCTGACTGGTAAATCAATTACTGTGCATTGAATTTTTGTTCAGTCGGTACAAATTCTAGTTCATGTTTTTCAATGAAACAAATAAAAAATAAACCTAATCTGAGACAAAACACAGAGTAAAACTCATAGACATTTAAAAAAATATTATCTCAGAGGAACTCATAAATGACCAACAATAACTCTCATTTTTACCCAGTATCTTTTCTTTTGATGAACTCTTCATTGAACTAGACCATTTCAAGGCAACCGCCCTATTGAATTACAGATACAAAAAGGATTACACTCATTTTAGCATGGAGAATCAGATTTCCATTCTTTAAGAATGACTAAAAACCACAATATTTTTTCTAGTCACAGATGGTACTAATTTGAACACATCATTCCATGCTTCCTGGAGTAATAACGCAGCTTGCTTAGATTTTCTAAACATGACTGAACTGTGATGAAGCGATCAACATTCATTGCCAAGGTATTCAGTAAATTACATTTTTATTTATAAATTATTCTTATCGGTGAAATACTTTCATCATGGTTAAAAGGAAGGCCTGTAGATCCATTTATGAGTTGTTATAGGTTTAAATGCATGCCAACTTTTAGTGATTACTTAGCAGATTCCATCTAAAAGATGAATATGTGCATAAAATGTAATTATTTTGCAAACACCTGGATATCAAGTAGTGGAAGTGGGGGGCCTCCTGACAGATTTCCGTTGTTACTTCTCACTAACCTAGTTAAGTACACTGAGAAGTATGCGGAAGACCATGTTTCATCATTTCTCCTTTTATAACTATGTTTCTATCTTCAAGCCCAGGTGTGCTATTTTAAGCAAACAGATGTCTGATAATTCATATGTATAAAGCATACACCGATGTTGCATAAACTTTACTAATTGATTAACAATACTATATTTTTAAATAATATTACGAGCTGGGATTGATCCCATTGCAGCTAACCATTTTATCTGTACAAAATTTAAATAATCTATAAACCTTCTGAACATACAATATACATTTATAGGGTCTTAGCATACCCAAGAAAAGTAAAGAATTCTAATCCTAGCAGAATGGCTGAATGACATTATTGCAATTCTTGAAAAGTTCAGTACAAAACAAATCTCACGAAATATAACTTTTGCACTGACTTGTACTTAATCAATAGTAATTACTGAACACTCATGCTGTGCACTTGAGCAAGTTATCATTCTTAAGGTGAAAGCTATTCATACACATATAAAAGGTTATTTAGCTAACTGAGACAGTCATAAAGGTGTAATGACAATAGGTAAGGGTTAATGAAGGAAGAACTTCTTTCTGGGACTAAAATGTAAAGAAAAATGTAAGACTTAGCAAAGATGTAGAAGAAACGATGTTTCAATAAAGATGAGAATGGAGAGATATGTAAATTGAAATAAAATATTTAAGGGGTGAAAGTATATAAAGTACAAGGAAGCAACAGTAAATTTTTAGAAGGATTGGGGCATGGTGAGGGTTTTATTGAAAGATAATGAAATTTTAAGAAAGTTTAAGTAGCTCTTATCAAAAATTCAGAACAACTTGCAAAGGCAAGGAAATGGAAAGATCAAATTTCCAAATAGCCTATTATTCTCAGACGGTAAAGTTTACAGAAACCAATTAATGCATTGAATAGATGAAGTACAATCTGGATTTCAATAACAACAACAACACAGCCAGTGAGTCAGTTCCAGCTCATCTTTTTGTAACTCCTCTTGAGGTAAATCTCTTGGAGAGCAGACAGCCTCATATTTTTCTGACAGAGAGGCTGGTATTTTTGAACTGCTTACCCTGAGGTTAGCAGCCCAATGCCTAACCCACAGTGTTATCAGGTCTCCTTGATTGTAATTATAATAAAGAATAATGTAAAATAAAGGCAAAAGAAAACACAAGTAAATATTGGCATGATGTGATTAGCTGGGGACAGAAAATAAATAAAAGCCAAAAAAAAATCAATGAACTCTTGGATGAGAATAATAGATAAAATGTATATTGCACATTTGTGGGATACAAGTCTGCAATTCTACTCAGAGTACTGTAGCAAATACAAAGGGAAAAATTAAGATGATAAGTTTCTGTGACAATAAATAAAGACAAACTAAATGACAATAACATTGAAATAATATCTGCTACTGAGATCAAAGTTGTATTTCTTATAAAATTCATGTAAAAAGTGACCTTGTAATTTAATAAATAGTGTCCTCGGCACTATCATTACATAGTAAAGACTAGATATGTTAAATTAAGGTGTTTCTTATAATGGATCTCAGTGTCAGTGAGTGGTAAAAATTTTAAACATGCTATAGTAAAACCATTTCTTCAGAATTCACTATGCTCGTCTAGCTTCATCGAGACAGATTTCCGAGTAGCTAGGATAGCATTCACCAAGACATCCTCTATTGGGTGGCACTACAATCGGAGAATATGAAGTGACATATTGTGACAAGTGTGGAATTCTAAATCACTTTGTAAGCTTACTCTATCTGCACACAAAATAATGTATCCATAAGAAGGTGCTAGATTTACTAAATGTTGCTGTGTCTTTTCCAATATGGGAGCAGATGCACGACTGGGGCTATATTATTTTATGAACTGTTGCTATAAGTATTTTAGACTCTGAAGCAATTACTGAATATATTATTTATAAAATATTTAAGTACAGCTTATTCTAAAATGCATTTCTGGAGAGTAATATAAGGAAAACAGGTTACAGAACCTTTTATTCAGGCACAAAATAACTTGTTTTACAGAGTCATTAGTTGGATAGCTCTCGATAGCAAGGTACCCCATAATAGCATCTAGACAAATAGTATCTACTGACAATTTTTACTTGAAACTATTTATTACAAGTTGCTCTTATAAGAGTAATAAGATAGCAGAGTTAACTATATATTAGGACTACTGCTACAATAGCTGGAGACCAAACTGAACTATTGACAGGAAGAAATGGCAGACTTGAGTGGATAGGACTGACTGGATGATGGGCATAAGTTAAAAAAACATCAGCTTTGGATGTAGATGAAGGAGAAATGGGTTTGCCCAAGAGGTTAGGTAAAACTAATTGGGGAAACAGCTATGCTTATCAGACAACTGAAACCACGAGTCAATGAACATTTGAGGAGAGTGCTTAGTAAAAAAGAACAGCTAGTGATGAAGAACTGAATCTCTATTCGTGTAGATACCTATTGGAAATGAAGTACAATAGAAAAAAGAAACTCATACCAGTCACTGTCTGGATGATACAGAGTAAATATTTGTTGAATAAATCAACTAGTAATGTACACAATAAATTAGCATATTTATTAATGATGGGTTAATGTATTCCAGTGCTAATTATACTTAAAAGCTTTAAAACCATTACTCTGCTCTAAGGACAATGGCTGTACAGATAATCTTCAAAATACAGAAAAGACCTGGATCCAAAGAATGGGAATATATGTATGTGATTATTATACAATTATATACAATATTATTGTTATATAAATATACTATATGTCTATTGTGTGAGAGTGTAAAATTAAACAGCTATTGGCTCAAGGTGCTGAAGAATAGAGGATAGCCCAGATAGTCTGGGCTGCCAGAGTGTCTAGAAAAAAGAAGGAGCTGTAGAGTGGATAGATCAAATTCTGGACTTAAACTTCACTGTAACTTTTAGCTAATTTCTTAATGGTGCATAAAGGACAATCCAAGAAACACAATGAAAAGCAACAGTGCAAAAACTAATAAAAACTGTAGCTACTGGCAAATGTAGGGGAGGCAGAATCTAGGTTGGAGTCTCAAAAAACAGGGATGAGTAAGCAGGTCAGGCTTTATATGGAAGCCACAGAAAGGCCATACATTTACTTTACTCTCTGTCCTCCGACTCAAGTTTTCATTTCCGAATGATGCCATTCAGGCCCATCTCCACAAGGTGATCAGTCTGCAATTTTGACCTAAATTTAAAAACCCAACATCCATCAAAGAAAATAACAAAATCCAGAATTTCTGCAACAAATGATCAATAATGTACATTATAAACTTTAAAGTTGTTGGGCAGACGGGAAGTCATGGACATGAGGAAAACAGGAGAAAAAGTGATCATTAGAAAGTGACCCAGGGTAACTAAGTTGCAGGAATTAGCAGAAAAGTACTTCAAAAGGCTCATATAATTATTGCATTTGATTTAATAAAAATATCACAATTAAAAAGTAGATAAGGATTCTCAGTGAAGAAATAGAAACAAAATAAGAATCAATACCTAGAATGTAAATACATGTGTCTGAAATGAAAATAAAAAAGACTAGATTTGCTTAATAAATACCAGCGTGATCAAAAGAACTGTTCCAAATGAGAAAGGAGAAGAAAAATCGGAATCAAATGCACAGAGCTTCAATCACTGGAGAAAGAAGATCAAGTAAGATGGGACTGGAGTCACTGCAGGATGGAGGAAGAAGGCAGAAAAAGTTCTGAAAAAATAATGGTTGCATTTTCCCCTCAAATTTTGGAAAAAATATCTATTTTAAAATACAAAAATTCATTGGAATAAGAGTCAAATAAATGTAAGGAAAACAACTGCCCACATTATTGTTAAACTTCTTAAAAGTAAACATTTTATTAACCTTGAAAATTATCAGAGAAAATAACATATTTAACCTACAAGAATAATAATACAACGGTAAGTACTTTCTGACTAGAAACTAGGGACACTGGAACGACAAAAGAATGACAACTTTAGGGAGAGAAAGAAGAAAGAAAAGCAACAACAAACAACACAACCCAAACCTGTCAAGCCAGAATTCTACATTCAGAAGGAAAAAAATGTTCTTTAAATGTCAAAGCAAAACAAAGATATTTGTTTTAGATAAAATCTTGGAGAATTTTTGGCCAGCATTCCCACAGTGCAAGAAATGCTAAAGAAACCCTTCAGCCTAAAGAGAAATTACTCTCACTGCATCTTGGACCTATCACGATAAATGAAGAACACCAAAAAGGCAATAGGTGCAAAGGAAATTAGTTCAGCAAAATGTCTCCAGGCTCCATAATAAAATAGCTCAGTGGGGCTTCTTACCAACACAGAACTATATACATAAGTATGTTGCTGGTGGTGTTGTCAAGTCAGTGTGAGTCCTGGGTTCTGTATGTGCAATGGAAGGAACACTCCGGGGTGTCATCCACACAATCGTGGCTATGTGTGAGCGCAGTGTTGTCGCCACTGTGACAATCCATCTTCATAAAGGTTTTCCTCTTTTCCGCTACCCCTCTACTGTACCAAACATGATGTCCTTTTCCAGGGACTGGTCTTTCCTGACACCATGTCCAAAGTCCATGAGATGGAGTCATGCTATGCTTACTTCACTGGAGAATTCGGCTGGACTTCTCCCAGGACAAGCGTGTCCGTTCTTTGGGCAGTCCACAGTGCTTCGGGTGCTCCTTGCCAGCACTGTGATTCAAATGCATCCATCTCTTCAGTCTTCCTTAGTCAATGTCCGGCTTTCACATGCACATGAGGTGATTGAAAATACGATGGATTGGGCCAGGTGCAAGATACTCCTCAAAGTAAAATCCTTGCTTTTTGGCATTTTAACATATATAGATGTATGGTACTTTAATATTTCAAAACAACTTCACAAAATATGGATGGTATTATACTTTTTAAAATTTTTTGCACATTTTATATGAAATTTTATATTAACTTAAGTAGCTATTGTAGTAAAGGAGCTATAATGTAATATCTTGAGAAATCACTACAAAAATAATAATACAAGAAAATATAAATAAAAAACTAACAGGATTTAAAATAGGATGTTAAGGACATTAAAATAACCTGCAAAAAAAAAAAAATAAATAACCTGCAAGAAGAACATAGGAACTAAAAATGGTGGGACAAATAAAAAAACAAACACCAAAGAGTAAATTCAATTCAATTAAATTAATGATAACTTTAAATCTAAATGTAAATTAATGATAACTTTAAATCTAAATGTAAATCTAAATGATAACTTTAAATCTAAATATTTTATGTAAAAGGCAAATATAATCATACTGGAATTTTTTTTTACTTGATGGTGTTCAAAAGATAGCCTTTAAATATAATGGCATGATTCAAAAGTAAGTTTATAAAGAGATAAGCAATACAAGTAAAAGAACAATAGTTTGTGGCTATATTACTACCAGACACAATAGCCTTTAAAACAAGGAATATTCCCAGAGAGAAAAGGGACAGTTTATAATGTTAGAAGGTCAATTAGTCAGGAATCCATAATATTAATAAACATATGTGTTTAATAAAAACATTTCACATGAAGCAAAAGCTGGCTTAACCAGAATAAAACAAGAAAGCTACAGTAATATTTGGTGATTTTAATATTGTCTTCTCATTAACTAGTGTACTAAAAAGATCAAGGATACAGATATGAAAAAATATGATCAATCTCATCAAGCAATCACACAATACCCAATAACGGGACAATGACTACATTGGACAACCAATAAGGAAGACCAGAGCACTGATACATGTAAATGTGGGTGTAGGTGAAGACTAGTGAGAGAACTGGGGACTGCCAGGCCCAACATATCTGCCTGCAGGAATTACAGCCAGATGCTCCTGAGGAGCCAAGGGATCAAGAATTCATCTTCCTAATTGTGGACACTTTCAGCGGAGACCAGTCCCTGAGAAAGTACATCATGCTCAGTAGAGGTGGTCACCAGAACGGTGGAAGTCCCTCAGGGAAGGTAGCTACAGTGACACAGTAGCTACGGTGGCTCAAGTGTAACAACTGTGAGGGTGGGGGGTGGGCAGGAGTGAGAGGTGTTTTGCTTTGTTGAAAATGGGGTCCTGAAAAGTCACAACCGACTTAACAGAAACTAACAAAAATAACACTGCCAATTACTGGGGTGGGGGACCCCCAATTTTTCATGTGCACAAAGGAAAACACTCAAATGTTAAATTATATTTTGAGCATAGGAATAGCTTCACTTAAAATGACTCTAAATTTTAAAATATTACGTCTTATGGAAATATTCCCTGACAAATCAATGAATGAACTAAAATCCTATGGTGTAAGGCTATCTACAAAAGTCCCAAATATTTGTAAATTAAACAGATATTTAAGTAATCAGGGTTCAAAGGAAACTCAAGCTAAATTAGAAAATGCATTAATCTGGAAAAAAAAGATAATATGTGATCAACAGCTAAAAAACTATTTAGAATATAATTTATATCTACAAATGATTGTCTTTTAAAAAGAAAATGACTTGAAAAATCATTGTTATGGCTTGAGTTACATCCTCTAAAACTATGTGTTGCAAATCTAACTCCTAGACCTGGTTTTCAAATCCCCACTTGATGACGGGGTCTCTTTCCTAATGGTAATGAGACAGGATGGCACAGGGGTGCATGTGTGTCCATGTCTTTTGAGCTGTAGAAGAAATGAAACAAGGAGCCCGAGAGGGAAAGAAGTGCCAGCCACACCGAGGTCCACAGAGACAGAGCCCGGACCTTTCCCAGGAGCTACGGAGGCAAAAAGCCTCTCCGCCAGCCTGCACTTTGAATTTTGACTTTTAGCCTCCTAAATCATGAGAAAATAAAATTCTGTTCATTAAAGTGTGTCTGTTATAGTAACTCATGACAGACATAAAGGCCAAAGTACATTTAACCCAAAATATTTAGAGAGAAGCAAATGTAAAACACAGTTAAGAAATGTTTTAAACTCAAGATTAAATTTTATAGAAAAGTTAAGAAATTTAAACTATCCATAGCGAGTGGCAGTACATCATGACAGATGCCAAACCACCATAAGTTAATAAATTTGACATCTCACATGAAATGGTCAAATTCTTTATAACTACAACCTACCCCAAATGATATAGAAAGCATGAATTGTCCTATATTTATTAAGAAGGTGAACATAAACTAATTAGCTTTAGAAAATGACTATTTGGCAGCACAATCTTGGTATAAAAATTAAAAGAAATATATAATTTTTTAAATGGAAGGTTGTTTATTTTGAATACAGATACCAAACTCCTAAGCAAAAATGAGCAAACCAACCCCCCCAAAACAAATATGTTGATATCAAGGGGATTCCAACTCATAGTGACCCTATGGGGGAGGGTTTACAATATTGTATATCTTTATGGAAGCAGACTACCCCATCTTTCTCCTATGGAAAGACTAGTAGGTTTGAATTACCAACCTTTCAGTTAGCAGCCAACTATTAAACCACAACATCACAAATCCCAAAACAAACTCACTGCCATTAATTTGATTCCAACTCATAGCAGCCCTGTAGAATGGAGTAGACTTCTACCCTGGGGCTTTCTGTGACTATACCTCACTGTGGAAGTGGAAAGCCTCATCGTTCCCTGAAACAGGAAAAAATCACCTGGTGCTTTTGAACTGCCGACCCCACAGTTAGCAGTGCGAAGTATATCCTACTACGCCACCATGACTCCCCTACTGCTAGAGTTGATGCCTGGAATTCAGACTTCTAACCTCATAAACTGTGATAAAATACATGTTTTTCAAAGCTTTCTATTTGTGGTTTTTCTCTTATAGTAACACTAAGAAATGAAGACACTATTGTTTCATTAAATAGCAATCATCCCCTCAAAACAGGATTCGTATTGTTACTATACTATGTTAATTGGAATTGTATTAAGTAAAAAGTACTGCTAGCTCTTAAACCCCCCAAATCACAACATTGATAGCCGATGCCAATCATGAGCAGTGTCAATATCATTTGCAATATCTGTCATTTATTGGCCACTGCACATCTATATTTTCAGTTCATATACACAGCAATATATATAGTGCTGTTGCCTCTTTGTTGTTCACAGATAAACTCACCTGACATACTTGCCAACAAAGATGAACCAATTTGAATTTGAACCAGATATAAATGAAATATTAAAGAGCAAATAGAGGAGCATAAGAATTCTGATACTGTTGTCATTCAAGAGATTTTAAATAAACAGCCAGAGTACTTATCGGAAACAGACTTCCACACTTGAATGAGAAACATGGTCAAAAGATGCATATGTCTCAAATAACACACCACTAACATAATAACTTCACATTAAAGGACTCTCAGAAATATTACAAAACATTGACAGTGAAGTTGATCCTAACTTTGAAAGGATTATAACAATTTACCAAGCCTTAGGAAGGATAATTGAGATGAGAAAAAGCAACCAATCTTAATGAGTTTTTCAAAAAAAGAAAATGGTTTAATACTTAATGTGTCTACTTTTTAAATTATAGGATAATGTATAAATATTTTTATTTCCTACAAGTTTATAACACAACTAAGAATTTTTAATATTGTGACAAAAATTTTAAAGATACTGAAGCAATCAAAATTTTCTCACTGATTATTAATATTTAGCATAAACTCAACCTGAAATCATTTTTATGCTCCTGTTTTATCCTTAAAGGGACTGACTGTATGTGAATAGGTAAAATCTACACAAAAGTGCACAAAGGCATAAGTAATCCAGGAAATGCTAAGTGAAACGGGAACAGGATATACTTTTATGCCACTGTAGTGGCAAGAACTATTGGTGACACCCAATGCTGGTGAGAATGAGAGCTAGAACTTCTAGTTTATGGGTATGTGGGTAGTTAAAATAGAATAACCATGTAATAAAACTGTTGGACTTTTGAACATTTAAAGATTTGTTCAGGTTATTTATTGCTGCTTTATGTATAAAAATGTATCTTTTCTCTTAAGATTTCTAATGTCTATAAGAAGTCAAATGATAACATGTGTATGAGTATAAACACATATGTACATGGTGTATGTGCATCTATACACATACCAATTTATAAATATACCACATAGACAACATATATGCATATATATACACGTACATCTACAGCTAATAAACCACAGTTAGACACGTCATATAAAAAGACACAATATCTCAAACCTACAACAGCTTGAGTTTCACAATTATATTGAAATAACTATAACCAGACATAAAAAAATTCATATAACTTAAGAACTGCAATTAAACCAAATTGACTAAAATCAGGACAGTGGTTAACTGAAGGCTGGAGCTAGGGGCCAAGGAAATATGCTGCTGGGAATGGAAGGATTGAGGATTGAGCGGTAGTTAAATGAATACTTAGTGAATTTGTCAAAAGGAGCCTTGATTGTGGAGTGGCCATGACCACAGGTCAGCAGTTCAAAACCACGCACCACTCCTCAGGAGAAAGATAAGACTTTCTACTTCCATGACAAGTTACAGTCTTAGAACTCACAGGCAGTTCTACCCCGCCCTGAAGGGCTCCTATGAGTTGGAATTTATCCAATGACAAAGGATGCTGCTTTCAGCTATCTGTCAAACTCAACTGTACAAGTACGTCTCTGTGCATTTCACTGTATATAAGTTTCTGATAAGAAAATGACAATTTTTAAAGAAAGTTTTGCTGCAGGTAAGATAGCATTAATGTTCAAAATAAGTCACAAATAATATATATATATATAGGAATTAAGATTCTAATATTTCCTAGATAATGATTTTATAATGCTGAATTTATTTTCTATTTTTTTTAACTAAAAGATCATTTCATTGGGGGCTTTTACAGCTCTTATAACAATCCATACATCAATTGTATCAAGCATATTTGTACATATGTTGCCATCATTATTTTTTAAACATTTACTTTCTATTTGAGCCCTTGGTATCAACTCCCCTATTTTCCCTCCTCCCCGTCCTGCCCTCATGACCCCTTGATAAATTATAATTTTTATATCTTACACTGACTGCTGTCTCCTTCCCCTCCCCCCCAGTTTGTTTGTCCTCCAGGTAGGGAGTGGGGTGGTTATATGTCAATCATTGCAATTGGTTCCCCATCCTCCCTTTCTCTCTCCACCTTCCCCCTACCCTTCTGGTTCCACTACTCCCAAGATTACTGAAGACAAAATGGGTCCACAAGCAAATGTGGTGAAGAAAGGGGATGGTGTCCGGCTATCAAAAAATATAGTGTCTGGGGTCTTAAAGGCTTGAAGATAAACAAGCAGCCATTTAACTAGCTGCAAAGCAACTAGCCTGCATGGAAGAAGCACATCAGCCTGTGTGATCATGAGGTGTCAGACTGGATCAGATAACCCAAAACATCAGAAGACCAGAAACAAACAAATAAAACACCATATTGTTGAGAACGATGGGGGTCAGAGCTGAGACTTAAAACCCATCTGTAGATAATAGGACATCCCTTCATAGAAGGGTCACAAGAAGGGATGAGTCAACCAGGGCACAGTAGAACTGATGAAACACACAATATTCCTCTGTTTCCATGAGGATTCCTCACCCCCCGCCCCCCTATCATGACCCCAGTCCTGTCTTTCACTGCAGGCTAGATGGGAGCATGTGCACACATACATATAAGAGATGAGGTCATGAAACATAGAATGCTGAAATTTTTATACAGAAATTATGACTAGATTTTGTTTTATTGTACCTTTTGTGTAACCATACTAGAAATTAGCCCAAGTGTGACACTTACTTTCAACCATCTTTTGGTAACTGCGGAGTCTGTTGGCTCTAGAGAAATTCATCCTATCCTGATTTTCATAAGTATATATTCTACATTTAAACATTTTTCTGCAATAGCATCTTAAACACAAAGGTAGTTTTAAATTCCAGGTTAAAATGTCAAACTATTATCCTTTCATATAAAACAATGATCATTAATGCAATGGCTCTTCAATGACCTGCTAGCACAAGAGGTGAGGTTTTGGACTGCTAACTGATAGATAAATAGTACAGACCTGCTAGCTGCTTCAGAGTTAACAAATGGAACAGTTGTTTCTTTAAAGATTTATAACCTTTGAAACCTTATGGAGCAGTTCTATTCTGTCCTATCGGGTTAGCTACAAGTCAAAACTGACCAAAGAGCATGAGTTCTGTTGTTGTTTAGTTGTTTGATGGTGGTTTGAAGCCCTCATCCCAACATGGGAAGTGTATGTAGCAATTTGCTTCAGTAAAGTTGTGGACTTTGGGGGCAGTTCTACTCTGGGGCACTAAGGACACATAAGGTCACCATAACTCACAATCAATACAGTGACAAAGGGTTTGGGGTCTGTCAGTGCATTATTTAATGCACAATGAGTTCTTTTTAAAAACAACAACAAAAAATATCTGAAATGAGCTAATTGCACCAGAAAATGGGACGACTGATTTCTTTCAAGCTATTTTAGTTGGCATTGACTTCATTATTGTGATTCATATGGATTAATATTCATTATCTTTGTAACATTGCAATTTATGTTTAGTGATTCTTAATAATAAGATATCCAAGTACAAAATCCATGGATGATTTATTGGAGGTTTCAGTAAATAGACTGTAAAAAAATTACACTGATAGTTGATTAATAAACTATTGTGTGAATTTTGAAAGTGTCTACCCTTGGAATGGCTGAAGTTATGCATGTCTAACAATAACATGTGTGTGATTTTTTTTAAACTATATATAGCTTCCTCCCCCAAAGTTGTGTTTTTTAAAAAAAACAATGACACTTGTATTATTTAGAATTCACTAAGATAATGTTAACAATAATTTGCAGAACACTCTTTGAATCATTTTCTTATATTCATGTTGCATAGATCTTAAACTGAATCTAAAGTAATGTAATATGACTTAAGATGTTTTTCTATCAATAAGATTCACTTATCCTACATTTCAGAATTTTTGCATTACCGGTAAATGTTTTTTCATGAAGCATTTTCTACAAGCAAAGAGCATATTACTAAGACTTTCAAGCAATATGGTTACCAAAAAGGAAGAAAGGCACTTTTAGAAACACACACCCACACCCACACACACCACTTAAAGAGAGAAGGAAGCAAGTTTTGTTTTTAATGAGGTGAAGCGCGGTGGGGGAGGAAGTTGATAGGTGAAGGCTGTTGTGGAAAGTATCGGCTACAGCTGCATAGGACAGGAATGGAAAATAATGTAATAAGATATGCCCCAGTTCCTAAACGCGTTAATAAAAACGGTGCCTAAAGAACAGCTGGCTTTAGGTGGAGCAAGGATGAAGAAAAGAGTGGCTACCTAGAGTTCCCTTAAAGAAAAGTATTAGAACATCGGTGAGGCCAAGGAGAATTATGCAGAATAGTATATTAACTTTTTACAGAAGAAATGCATTTAAAACTAATTTTGAATCTATAACTTACCCAATTTGATATGAAAGTATATTATAAAATAGCAAGTATTACACTTTTGGGGCTGATTTTTGATCAAAATTGAAATATGATTATGAAAACTTATAAAATTTCCCAGAAATATTTAAGTATCTTACCAGCTGCGTTATTGTAATGTTTCCGTTTGTTGTTGGTTAGGCACATGTCTGCTGTTGCAGTGTTGCTAGTATCTTATTTGTGGTGACCCTGCGGACTACAGACTGACACGCTCCGGGTCCTGCCCCACCCTCACACTGCTCGTACACTAGAGCCCACCCTTGCTGTTAATCCGTCTCATTAGGGGGTTCTCATTGTCACTGATCCTCTACTTCATTGAGCCTGGTGCTGCTATACGGGGACAGACCCTCCTGATAACATGTCCAAAGTACACGAACTAAAGTCTCATCACACTAGTTGGTAAGGAGAATTCTGCTTTTACTTCTTTGAAAACAGATTTGTTTATTCTTCTGGCAATCTATATACAGTATATTCCATATTCCTCACAGCACTACAATCAAGTGCATTAACTCTTCTTTGACCTTTTGAGGTCATTATACAGCTCTTGTACACAGAGGAGACAATTGAAAACTAACAAATGTTAAATCAGTCAAACTCTAGTCGTCAAAGGGATTTTTTTTCTTTTTAGCACTTTGAAGAGGTCCTTTGCAGTAAATTTTCCCAATGTAGTATCAACTTTGATTTCTTGGCTGCTGCTTCTATTGGTGTTGATTACAGATCTAAGTAAAATGAAATCCTTAACAGCTTCATTATTTCCTTTATCTATCAAGATGTTTCTTATTCAGTTGCGAAGGGTTTTTCTTCTTCTTCTTCATTTTAAGGTGCTTTGGACATGTTATCGCGAGACCAGTCCATAGAAAAGGACATCCTTGTTGGTACAGCAGAGGGGTAGCAAGAAAGAGGAAGACCCCCCACAGTGGCTGCAACGTAAGAAGACCTGTGAGGGTGGCGCTGGAGCAGATCTGCTGAGTCGCACTGACTCAGCACCTAACAAGGACAACCTACCCTGAAGATACAGTTTTCAGTTTCCATCACTAAGGGCTTCGAGGCCTCTTTGCTTTTCTGTAAGCAAGGGGTGGTGCCATCTGCAGACAGAAGATTTATAATGAATCTCCCTCCTTTTCTAATGGCACATTCTCCATCGAGTCCAATGTATCAGTTATTTGTTTAAGCTTACAGATAAAATAAATATAAAGAATATAACCCTAATGCATATTCTGACCCAGGCAGTCTCTCCTTGTTCTTTTCAAAGGACTGTCAAATGGTCTACGTCCAGGTTCTGCATGACAATACCTGTTATGACATTCCTTCCAGTGTTATCCAGTTTGTTATGACCCACACAGCTGAACGCCTGCGCATCGTCAATTAAAAACAAGGTAAATCATTCTGATTTTACCCGTTAGCCAAGAGCAGGTATCCCTCATTCCACATTCTCAGTGGAATCCAGCTTGAATAGCTGGATGTACAACTGCAACCATTTGAAAAATTAACTTCAGAAAAACCTTGGTTTTGTGTAACATCAAAGATGTCATTCGATAATTGTTACATGCTGTTAGATCATATTTCTTTGGAAATATGTATCTTATCCAGTCAGTTAACCAGATTTCGTGGCATCGATGAGTGAGGGGTTCCGGCACTGCATACACCTGTTTAACTGAGGTGTCAACTAAGTCCACATGGAAGAAGCCTGCCAGCCTGTGTGGTCCAAGAATTATAAATAATAAAGCCTAAATCCAAAGAAGAGAATGGTGTCAGAGCTCCTACTGTGCACACCCAGATTGCCGAAGACTATGGACGGCACTGGAAGCCCCAGATGGACTTGCTGGTGCCCGCATGGATTACATCTCCAGTGACTACCCTCTGATCATTAGTCTAAGGATGTTAGAAGCCTGGGTACCATACTGAGAGCATTGTAAAACTGGTAATGGCAGATATAGTTAGGTTAAAATGCAACACCATCATTTTATGTCCCTTCTGACCCATTTTAAAGTTGTCCCAGTTCTTAATATTTCCTGCCTTCTCTTTGACTGAGGTTTACTGTTTTATCTAGCCATTATTGTTGCTTTATGTTTGTTTAAATTGTATGATTTTATATAATTGTGTTTTGTTTCATATGAATTTCTGTATATGAAATCCAGGATAGGTAGATTTATAAAGACAGTAACTGAATAGGGGCAGGGGAAGATGGGGAGGGTGGAATCGGGGAGCTAACAACAATGAGTATGAGAAGAGAATGTTCTGAAATTGACTGTGGTGATGATTGCACACATCTTCTTAATACGACTGAATGATTAAATTGTATCATATGTGAAGTATATGCCATTAAAACTGTTAAAAAAGAAAAAGGTGTTACCAACCCAAACTCACTCAGTGACGCCAAAGCACAATGACCAGATGATCTGCTTCCATGAAGATGAGCCAAGAAAACCCTATGGAGCAGTTCTAGTCTGTAACACATGGTGCCACCGTTAACTGAAAATGAGTCAATAGTTCTATCCATCATGCCGATCTCATGAATAATGACATTGACAGTACTTTAGTCCATTCATAATTTCCTTCATGTTAGACACTTCCTTATAACCCACTGGATTGAATTAGCCCTTTTCCCAAATGTATTGAAATCCTGCCTATTTGCTGTTATGATTTATAATCTTAAATCTGTTGGCTTTGGGTAGAACAGATTGCCTAACATCATGCAATCAATCAATCAACCAATCGAGGTTTTGCCACACTAGGGTGGATTCTAAATCTAATTATTTCTGAGTTATAAGATGACCAGATTAAGCAGAAGCTCACAGGCCTCGGGAAGCTAGACACTGTGTGAACATTACCAAGAACAAAGGAATACTTGAGATACCAACAGGAAAGTAATCTACACAGCCAGAAACCCTATTTGGAATTTTAGCCTTCCAAACTGTGAGAAGATAAAAGTATTTTTTAAATCCACCTACTTGTGTTAGAGCAGTACTGGCTAACTATGACACCCGTCACTCAAGATACCGCAAATAAAAATAAGAATATTCTTTGATATGTGCAATCAGAATTTTCTTGCTAGTATACTGAGGGACAAGATAGAAAGAATATTTTAAAAACTTTACTACGTATTGATTTAGGTCAGATAATCTTAGTAACCATGCATGTATCTGGTTGACAGTCACAGTGCATCCTCTCCTAATTGGGTTTCTACCGCAGAGCCTTCCTATAAAGACATTCTAAAGCTACCAAGAAGCAGCATTCAATTCGTAGCCCTCTGTTCAATGAGTCTTTAAAAATATATTTCTCATAAATCCATAGATTTGATCAATATCAACAGAAGGCTTACTTCAGTTGCTTTATATTTGTGGATTTGCCTTAAATAATAGTGTAGTTATTTGGATGTTCCAGGCAGAAATCATCCTTGCTTTTTGATCTGAAATTTTCTACTCAAATCCAGAGCCTGTAAAAAATAAATAACTATTGATTATCCAGCTTTCCACCAAACAAAGAATGTACAAAAGCCTTCATCATTAGATATTCTTTTTAAAGAATAGTTTTGTATTTAATACTTAATCAATTTGAAAAAGATGTTGTAAAACACCTGAATTTTTAAATTACTCATGTAATAGCAATTCTAGAAGTTATTTCCTTCTGATCCATGACAGGCAGCTTAAATGTTTTTGTGATTTCAAAAATTACTCACTGGCAAATATAATGTGTCCATTAATATGCTTAAGAACAAGTGGTATCATGCAAATTTCTTGCATTTTGACTTCTTCTCTCCATGCTGGAATAGGTGAAGGAGAAGAGTGAGAGTGGGAGGCAGGCAAAGGAAAAGTCGTTTGAATGAGTGCATCATTTGCAACCAAAAGAAATAACACTTATGTGCAACTTACTAAGTGCTACTTTAAGATAACATAAATTCTTTTCACTGGTGCCAGCACTCTATTTTAATAATAAGATAGAAAAATTGAGATCCGTTTTAATTATAATTTCTCCAGTGATTTCAGAATAGGCAATTAAATTTGTCCAATGTTTGGGACATCTACCAAATAGGATGTATAAAGCATTAGAAAGCATACTTCTTAAACAGATCTTAGGAGAATGGTATTCAAAACACTATAGATGAGAAGTTAGTTTATGTATATGCTAATAAACAGTACAGAGGTGTTCATAAGAACCAAGGCACAGAAAAGGAAAAGAAAATGGGAGGGATATTGGACAGTTATCAATTCAAGCCTATTATATCATTACACATCTGAGTGGACTTTATGGTCTTGAATGTGCCCAATATTATCTATTGAACATAAACTTAATGCACTCTCCTAAAAGCCACAATGGCATATTTAATTTCCCTCCAATTAATTTTAGTCATCTGAAGGAACGTAGCTTCTTTTTCCAATTTGTTCCAAACTACTGAGCTTGGAAGAGCTTTGAATAAATCCAAACTATAAAATTACCATTCACCAGGAAAAGAAAAAATTTAAAACTCAATACTAAATTACCAGACTTACTAAGATTTGATAATAATATGAATAATTTGATGCATTTTGAATCAATTCTAGGATCTAAAAGTTAAATCTTGCATGCATATGGGCTTGCCGTGTTATTTTTTATTGATACATATGTTTTTACATAAAATGCTATTAAAAGTACCAAGAATGTGATACTTCACTTATAGTGCTCCCTTCCAACATGTTTAACTGTTACAATGGAACCAGCTTAGACACCAAATATTTGTCTCCTCATAAATTCAATCTTCATGATGCACATTTAGCTGTGTCCACATAAAACCAAGTTAACGCTGAAAAATCCTTGAAAGGAATGTTAAGGTCAGACACTAGGTAATGAGAGAGTGAGCCAAATTTAATTTCACTTTATGTCAAAAATAAGTATAGAGTCAGTGACTCACAACAGGCTATACGCTATGACTAATCTTGGACGACCATAAACTAAAAATCCGCAGGAGCTATAAAACCATTTCCATTCTGAACAGCGACTCCCCAGTTTAAGAAATAATTCATATGAGGCCAATGAATGTACAAATGTCCTTTGCACAACTGATGTGTGTATGGATTGTGATAAGAGTTGTATGAGCCCCTAATAAAACGGTAAAAAAAGAAATCATATGAACCCTGACAAATGCAAAGAATTGTCCTAATAACTATTGTAATCATAAAAATTATATACTATAGACCTGCAACTTAATTTTAAAGATGAAAAATTAAATATGTTGAAGAAGTTATTCATATGAATATTTCATAATGATTCTCCTTAACTAACATATTTTCTATTTGCCTAAGAGAAGATACAATTTTCCTGCTGAAAATATAGAAATAATATATTATACTAGAGTCAAAACCTTTTATGAAAAGTGGTAAGTTTCAGAAGAAAATTCATTCTTTCTTTCTTTCACAGAAACTTTTGTGTATCTACATTGCCTAGAGTTCTGTCAGGAGCTGTGTACAAGACAAAGTCCCACATGACACAGCCCACCCCCCCAAGCAGAGAACTCAAAGTGGAACTGTGTGATTCTCACATGTCAGCAAGTACATCATCCCATGATTGTATTGAAAAGAAGATTTCTGAAGCCTAATTCCAAAAGTATGGTTCCACAGGTTTGGAGCAGAGTCTGAAAGATATATAGTTCAACATCTAAGAATGAAGGGAATCAGGGTCCAAACTGAGATATATTGCTCTTCAGTTGTAAAAGAGTACACATTATATGCAATATGTTTAACAAATTAAATGTATCGAATTAGAATTCCTTCAATTTCTTCTCATATGGCCTTTTGATCCTGAGTTAAGACTCAATCCAATTTCCTAGCGAAGTGACTTTGACCACATCTTGTATCTAAGTTCAGTGACTGCTGCCACATAGGTCTCTGCCTCCTTTCCACTAGCCGAACCACCGCTTTATTCCGATGGCTCAGCCAGCATGCTGGGTACCAGGTCTGGTTTTAGAGTGAGTACAAAAAGGCTCACGTGTTTGAGAATTTTGTTCTCGTCCACTCTCCTTTCCTTTCCTTTTGGCCAGTTCTCTAGGACCTGGCTATGTTCCAATGATTGAGACCAATTTACCTGAACCCAGACCACCCTGATGCAGACCACCTGCCTAGATTTGAACATGCAGTATTTCTTTCAGATTCTGCAAAGCCATGATTGTTTGCCCACCCGCTGGGAAAGCACCTGCCACTCTTTACCAGAACCCTCGGACACTTAAACTGTTCTCGGTGCCACCTCTGACCTCAATGCTACACATTATCTCAAGTGTCCCCACACCTTGCAGACCATCAGATCACCCAGTGAGATGCTTACAAGTACAGATTCCGAGGCCTTACCCCCTTGAGAACAAGATTCAGCAACTCCTGGGGTAAAACCCATAAATCTGTAGTGTTAACGCTTGGTATGTAATTGAAAGAGCTCATAATGAAACCATACTTAAGAAGAGCTCAGAGAATAATGACAATTTTGTGTAACTTACAAAAGAACAAGAACAGTGTAGGACAAGGGAGCAAAGTAGTGTGACGATGGAAAGGTCCAGAGCGTGTTTACAATGACCACCTGTTGTGAGGTGCCGCTGAGTCAGTTCTGACCTGAACATCTACATACAACAGAGCAAATCACTGCGCGGTGCTGCACTCGCCTCACAATGATTCTGCTTGACCTCATTCGTGCAGCCAGTGTCAATCCAGCTCAATGAGTGACTTCCTCTCTTGCTCTGACACTGTACTTTGCCAGGCATGATGCCCCATGGCAGGTAACTTTTAAAATGTATTCTGAGTATAATAAGTAAAACCTATTACCTGAATAAATGAAGTTTTGATAGAGGCATATTCTTATGAGGAGCTGCAATGGAGAGACACAGCATGGATCTCTACTCAGGAGCCTGATTCTAATTATAAATTACTTCTGAAAGACATTTGTAGGGAAGGAGACTACGCATAACATTTGGAGTATTCTGGGTAATCTCCTACTCAATGTATCCTTCATCACTTTTATGCTTTGGCACACCAAATCTGTCCTTATCCTACAGAAAATAAGGCTGAACTACCAACACATAAGTTCTGGTTAATTATGTGTTCAAACAAATGCAATAAAAATGGGTCTAATGAGCAGGCTGGACTGGCTTGGGTGATAAGCCAGGGAGGTTGGTTAGTTATTACTGTATCATTCCAAAAGCCAACTTCCTTGAGAGCTTGTTTGGAGGTCCCAGCAGGGGAGCAGAGCTACTTGTATACCCTTAACCTAAGGAGCATCCTCCTTCTGTGGGGAAGGTCATCCTCTCCAACCAAGCCCAGTTTCAGGAAGAATGTGGAAGGAGCAGAGATGGAGGAGGGAGACAGTCGTCTAGCCAGCCAGATCAGCCAAATCAAACCTGGTGATCAATGGGTGACAGATGTCACAGTCAGATTGCACTCACATGTTATGATATCTGTAAGAGCTCCCAATAAAGTGATAAAAATATTTTTAAAATTTACATTGAGTCGATTCCTGTTTACAGGGCAGAGTAGAACTAGTCCTTTAGTTAAAAAAAAAAAAAAGCCCTAAAGGAACTGAATTGGTAAGTTGTTTTCATATGTAGAAAAATAAGGAATAAATCACATAAAATATAAGTCTACTTAACTGTCAAGAATCGACATTGCTAAGTCAAGAAGCGAAGGAGTTCCTTCAAGGTAGCCAGAATAGGGACTAAGCGGGGTTGTCTCCTGAATACTTGCATATGGACACGGCAAAGGGGTGGAAAAGAAATCAGACACCCATTAGACCCCTGTGGAAAGATCCAAACAGCATTCTCGCATACACGCCTCCTAGGCCCAGGTGGGAGGTCCACCTGGGTGCACAGACTAGGCTCAGACACATGACGTCACACAGGTGGGCCTAAATTTAGCCAGTAGCATCAGCCAATCCTCAACCACGCCTTCCTGAGCAGGTGGGGCAGAAGGGAATAAAAGCCAATAGTCTCAACAAATTTGTCTCTCTGATTCAGGTGTGCTCTGCAAGCGGCGAGTGGGAATCTCTCATGTGCCAGCGCACATGCACAGCTCTGGTCCCTTAACCACGCTCACACTCAGGCCTCTCACTCAGGCCTCTCGTGGCCTCAGAGATTTCCTAGTTCCACAAGCATGGTTTAATGCTCCTGTTCCTTACTCTTTCTACGTGCTTTTATTGCCTTCAGCCGTGAACTCCCGCATGACTTTCATGCATCCTGTACACTTTCCAGAAACAGCGTGTGCTTTTGAGACTATAAAACCTGAAACTTCCCTTTTCCTCATAAAACTCACTTGGATTACAAACATGCTTCTGCCACGTGAATTCAGTCACCACTGCAAAGCAAGAACTGAGGTATCCCAATCCAGAAACCTCACATTTTGCTGTGACTCAGATAAAAATCTCTGGGCTCCCCCTTTCAGGTAAGCAGCTCAGGACAAGCTTTCGGTCCCTGGAGCCGAAGGCACAAATCTCTGCCTCACTCTCTGGGTGCCCTTTTCATTGCGGACTTCTCCTCAGCACCTCTAAGAAGCTAAGAAACCCCGGATGAGGGGATGGGCTTTCTAAGCGCTGGACCTAAACCACGAGGCCTGCAGTTTGAAACCACCAGCCTTCGGGGAAGGGAGATGGGGCCTTCTCTCAGACTCCTGTGCGAACCCTGTGGGATTCAACCCTGGCTTTTAAAGCTGATGCCAGCAAGCGTGCTCTTCGGCAGTTCTCCCAGGGCCACTTAGAGATCTCGCTAACCATTGCTCGGACAGAATGGATGCTAGAACTACACCCCCACACACACACACACCCTTAGCCCCTCGTCTGCCTCCCTATTCTCCTGTACAATCCCTGCTTCCACGTTTTGCTACCTGTACCTCCTGAAGCCTCCTGTCGTGTGAAGCCGTAGGAAGACTGTTGGCCGTGCTGCCTGCGGGCCCTGCACTCTGCTCCCAGGTGTTCCTTAGGCCTGCCTTTCCTTTTTTGGCACATTTTGCTTGTGTTGCTGCCTCCCTGTTAACCCCCAAACGCCCGTGCTGTTGAAGGGCCGTGCTGTTGAAATTGGTTGGTCTCTCTGCAGGACTCCCATCCCCACGCTTTCTCCACTCAGC
>NW_022103898.1:50522923-50524121 GCF_000313985.2 Echinops telfairi
CCCCATATATCAATATTAGTCCATACATTCCTCTTTAGATTCACACAGCCATGCAATGATGCTGAATGCAGGAAGATCACAGGCCAGTGGGTAGACAGTCTTGTGGATCCAGTGGTTGTGAAAGGATCTCAGCGCTGGCATGGATCTCCATGTGGCTCCTCCACCTCCAGGGCTCTGGCTCCATCAGCATAAATCCATGTGGCTTGTCATCAGGAATACAAAGCAGAGAGTGTGCCTGGCCTCCAGTGAGCTACTTATCTCCATGGTGCCTCTAAAGGAGCTCATCAAGCTGCCACCTGAGTGACAGGCTAGACTCCACCCCTTCCTCAAGTTCACAGTAGATTTATGTAACTGCCATACATGCTGTACTCTTAAATCAAACATCAGGAAAAACGAGGTTTGAGCGAAACTACTTTTATGAAAAAATTCATTGTGACCAGAGAGAACCTTCCCAGGTGAAGCACTAACTCAGAGCAAGTTGCTAGATGCTTGCCTGGTGGGGAAAATGAGTACTAAGAAAGCTCTGCGCAGCAGAGATTTATTCCAGTTTGGGGTGGTGGGGGTACCCCCTCGTATATCCATTTTGAATATTTCAATCAAGTTCTCAGTAGAAAATTGCTAACAATTTTGAGGGGAAAGGACTGCTGTTAAAAGATAACAGCTTTAGAACCATAAATATGAACTGGAGGTTCACTTCCACAGACAAAATTTTAGAGACTCAATTTGATAAGTAATAAATAGAAAAATCCTAGGGTAGACTAAGTAGAAGCCCGCAATTTAAGAAGAGATCACAATTAAATATTTGGAAAAGCAGGAGGAGACCAAGAAAAAGAAAGATTTAAGAAGGGATTAATCATTAAATTTAATACCATACAATTTAAAGGGTTATAATAACTTAGACTTGAAGAAATAATTATCTAGATTCAGAGTGAAAGAATTTTCCTTTAGAAAACATAGAACAGGGAACTGATTACAAGGAACTATATGTGACCTCCTCCCTGGGGGGACGGCCAACAGAAAAGTGGGTGAAGGGAGACGTCGGACAGGGCAAGATATGACAAAATAATAATTTATAAATTACCAAGGGCTCATGAGGGAGGGGGAGTGGAGAGGGAGGGGGAAAATGAGGACCAAACGCCGGGGTCTTAAGTGGAGAGGAAATGTTTTGAGAATGATGAGGGCAATGAATGTACAAATG
>NW_022103898.1:50527167-50538546 GCF_000313985.2 Echinops telfairi
ACATGCTCACTGATTTGGCTTTTCTCCTGCAGTCGGCATCATTACGTGTGTTTTGTGAGATTGAGGAGGACTTTGTAAATTGGTGTCGGACATATAGGCTGATTTGGACTTATGGGCTTGGGCAGTACTGGGTTGGGATGCTTTCTTAATGTACACTTATCCTTTATATGAAACTCTCTCTTATATACATATGAGTTTTGTGGATTTGTTCCTTTAATTTACTCAGACTAACACAGGGCACTTGGCTATTAACCAAAAATTCGAGGTTCAAATCTTCCAGAAGCTCTGTGGGAGAAAGATATGGTAGTTGGCTTTTGTGGGATTTACAGTACTAGAAACCCCATGGGGAAGTTCTACTCTGTCCTGTAGTTGCTAAATCCAAACATAAAGCAACTATGTAAAACAGAGTTTGGATTTGCTTGGTGGCAGTCAGTCAGGGATTAGTGGTATTAAGATAGCAAATTGTACTGAAAAGTATATGGAGTGGTCCAGAAATAGTTACCTGTTTCATGTAGTGTTCTGACATCACACGTGCTTTCATCTCCTTCACCTACTGCGGTTGAAGCTCTTACTTTAAAGACATAGGAAGTATTGGCCCGCAGTTTCATGAAAGTATACATGTGATCCTGGGGAGACACTTCTGTAGAGTTCCTTTCCAATGTTAGGATATAATGTGTAATGATTCCATTGGTCTTTTGGGGAGGATTCCACTGAAGTAAAACTGATTGCCAGCTAGTTGCCATACAGTGGACATTCTGCACAATACCTGGAACTTAAGAGATAAACAGGTGCCAAAAGTTAAAATGTATTCCCATGTAGTAGATAAATGGTTGAATTATCTGATTGCTGGATAGAATCATGTTTAAGTGTAGAGACAAAATAAAAATATAATACACAAAACTTTCAAGCTGTGCTCAAGAAGTTATGTGTAGTATATAATAGAATTATTATATGTAATAATTATTAAAATGAGTTTTCTTTATAGGTTGAATGTCTGTAGTATCACTCATATATGATGTACAGCTTCTAGAGGTATGTCTACATTTGTGTAGAGGTCTGGTAGCTAATGTTCTGATTTAGTTTAGTATTTTCTTCCTAATCTACCTGAACTATAACTACCACATTTACAAAATGGGAATCATTGAGATTGTCACATATATTGCACATTTTGTGTACCTGTGACACTCTAATAAGTGCTTTGTGTAGGTTGATTAAGTTATTTTCAGAACCTTAGTAAAGGCATCTAGAAGCGTGGAGGTGTCCAGTGACTTTGTCAAGGTTTTACAACTAGTACATAACGCAGCTTGGAATCAAATCAAGATTCTCTGACTTCAGACCCTCCTTTATGATCTCATATAAGTATTATATACATAGCCTGCCCTTATAGGTAGGCATCATTAGAGGGCAAAAGTCTCAAAGATCTATAAATTAATATTAAAATGAGTAATTTAGCAGTTAGTAATCACCGACCTGAATTTAGTGGTTCGTTCAAACAAGAAAAACTTACAAGGTACTGGGAAGAAGTAAATAGGAAAGATCTTATTTTAAAATTGTTGACTGAAAGTCAGTGAGAAGACAGGAGTGCCTTAAAGACACATATCCCCAGTGAACAAGGAAGCATATGTGTCTGAGCTACCCCTAACTCGTTCATAAGTAAAAATTATTCAAAACACACATAAAAGCAAGATGGCACATGTACATGTGCATGACATGATGAGCAATGCATTAAAAAGGCTGAATAATTAGGCTAATGGCACTTCAGAGCTCCCACCACATGCCACAATTATGCTTCCTAAAGAAACATATAAATATTGTCTCATAAAAATAAAATTCAGCATGTTAAAAATGACTGCCTCATTTCCCATACTTTTTTTCCCCAACTGCCTATAATGGTACTAAGAATTAATTTTCAAAAACATATACATGCCTACTCTGTTCCAAAACTAGTACTTGATTACAATTTCTATCATTCAAAATAAAATCCCATGTATAAATACATGTGTGTGAATATGTGTGTGTGGGAATATATATATTTCAGAAATGGGATGCAGCCTAGTCTTAGAGCACTGAAAAATTGAACTTATCTTTGAGAGTATTTTTAAATAGCTATATTTGTTGCATAAACTGGAAAGAGAAGAGAGAAGCATTAAATATAAAATAAAACACTGTTGGCTCAAAAACGCTGTGTCTAACCTGATTCTTGAGTTGTGAACTTTACTATATTACTAAATTGATTGCCGTTTCCAACTTTGGTAAAGGCAGACATGCTGACAGAATATGTACTCACTGGTTCCAAACCAGCAAGTGTGGCTTCAGTCTCAGTACCTGAGACATTCTGAAAAACAGGAAACAAAATTATTCATCACACACCATCAGCAAAACGTTGTAACTGGAAGAAATCTTTGAATACACCAAAATTAGTTTTCTATTATTTTTCATGTGTATTGGCTCTTTACTCTGCACAACAAGCCCTACTTTTCTCCCCCAACAGTCTATTGACACATAATTTACCCAATGGTTCAATCGTTCAAACATATCAAGGAGAATTGTACAATCAACACCACGTCAATTTTAAACACACATCCCCCGCCATGGTTAAATCACCTTTACAGTGAGTTGTGCAATCACAATCCATTCTGGTGCTCCCTCCCACTCCCACCCTCATTATTAACTCCCCAAATCCCCCTTCCCTCTCTATCACCCACCCCCCATCCCTCTATTTTTAACATGCAACTTAACAAACATATCCATTTTAAATAAAATGAAGCCAATATGAAATATGTACTTCTATTTCCCAAAGTATGCTTAAGCTTATGGCTCCAGGAGAAACTAGGCACCTTGTCTTTCCTAAAAAAATTCAACATTGCTGGGGGTTTTTAAAACTACAATATTTTGTTTTTATTTGGTCTGGCTTCTCAACCCTTATTTGTAATACATACTGACGATTTCCTTAATTTGCTAAAATTGAAGTCTCCAATTTAAAATAAACTTTAGCAGTGAGCATACTTGATCTTTCTAAAATTCACCTAAATGTATTTTAAAATATGTGGCACTTTTCCTGTATGAATCAAGTTTATCAACAGCTACTTTATACTTGCTTCTGAGAAGATAGCAGTTTGTAATACAAAATCCCTCCTCCCCTGCCCTTACACTGGAAATTTCCCCAGACAGTCCTAAATGTTTATTTTAATACAATCTGTTCATAAAATAATGAAAAACAAATCAAAGGGTTCTCAAACTTGCTTGGAAAAAAATATGTTTTCTCAGAGGAAGTGTGTGATTAAGTATAAAAATTGCATTCAAATAAAACTGTCATAGCTTAACAAGCAGGTAAGATTGGTGAGCTATCTAACAAGAAAGAACAGGACATTTTCTATCAAGCACTATCTTAGGAATATTACAGTGTCACAGATCCAGAGAATAAACCTCTTTGACTGACTTAACACTTAAGTAGCCAAAATTTATGAGAATACTCTCAAGATACTTAGATTTAGAATATTTAAAATACTAATCTCTAGAAAATCATTAATATTTCTTAGCAATTTTCGCTGTCACACCATTTCCATTCATTCACTATATTTTAACGTTAACACTTGTTATTTATCAAGCATACTGCTAGATGACCTGGAAATTATAAAATGGTATAAAAACGTCCTGGCATCAGTGAATTTTTACATGAACTATAAAACTGCATTAATAATTGCTGGCTATTGGAATGCAAAAGCTGGAAACAAAGACAGGCATAACGAGCTGACAGATAATGGCTTAAATGATAGTAACTTGGGAGATACTCTGATTCAGTTTTTGCAAGACCAAGGGCTTCTTCACTGTAAACAGCTCTTATCAACAACACAGTGACTTCACTTGGAGCTCACCTACACTGGATACACCAGGGTCAAATTGATTACATCTGTTGGATGAGACTGTAGAGAACCTCAATATTATCAGAATAAGGCTTATTTGCAAACTCAAGTTGAAGCAGAAATTCATTAAAACAAGCCCACAAGAGACAAATACTACCTTGTGTATCCCCCCTGAATTTAGATAACATCTCCAAAAACAGATTTGATTCACTGAACACTAATGACAGAAGACCAAAGGACGAGTCCAATGACATCAAGGACAGCATGCCTGAGAAAAGCAGAAGGTCATTGAAAAGACAGGGAAGAATGAAAAGACCGAGACAGATGTGCGAAGAACTTCTGAAATGTGCTCAGGAGTGAAGAGAAGCTAAAGGAAACGGAAGATGTGGCCCAGTAATCGAGCTGAAGTGAGACTTCATCAGTCCCGAGTTAGAACAGGAAAGGGGCGGACATGCTGGCCAGTCCTCACGGGGAGAGAACTGAAGAAAAGGGAAATAAGTAAACAGAGGCACGAGTGAAGTACGGAAAGGTTCTAAGGCCCAAATGGAGAACTCTTGGTTACAGGTTGGGCTGCTAACCTTAAGAGCATCGGTTCAAACCCACCAATGATTCGGAGTGCCCAACAGACTGAGTCAGCATTCAGTCCTTTCAGGAGGTAACACATGATCGTGAACTGAGTGTATTGAAGGAAGAAAGCTATATTAAACTGAAGAAATTAACAAAGCACAAAGGTCCAGGAATTTATGGAATACCAATTTAAATGGTTTCAACAAACAGATGCAATGCTAGAAGACCTCATTCATTTCTGCCAAGACGTTTAGAAGACAGTTGCCTGCTCAAGGAACTGATTTTAACTCCATTCTCACTCAGAACAGCCTCATGGACGAGGTGAAATTACTCCTGTGGGTTTCCAAGACTGTAACCCTTTACAGGGGTAGAAAACCTCTTCTTTTGCCTGAAACAGCTGATCGAGATCCACATTTGTGTCCATTGCAAGTGATTTTAAACAATGTACAAGATACTGAATGACTTCATGAATATCACACACATGTAAAACTTGTGTTGCAGCAGACCATTGGCAATGCTAATTCATCCATTCTCCACCTCAAAGTATAATATCTTATGGAATAAGGATTATGATAATTTTTACAACTTACATATTAATGATAGCCTTTCTCTTAAGAAAAGAGAATGACCAGAAAAATCTTGGGACACAAATTATTTTCATATTCAGGTAGTGGGATACTGGCACTTTATACTTAGTGCTAGGACAAAACTGGATGGATGATTACTGTTATTTTTAATCTATATAAATAATAGAATAGTGAGTGCATTTATCATATGCTCATAATTGTTCCAAATGCTGCATGTTGATTTTCCCTTATGATTATCATTTAAAAGTGTATGCACCTTTTAACATCCATTTTTCCCTGGAAGAAACTGGGTCATGGAGACGTTAAGCAACTGCCCTAATAGAGCACAATAAGTCTCACAGAGAGGATTTGAACTGGACAGTCTGACACCAGAGTCCTTGTTTTATCATGTCTGTGTTAGAGATCACAGCTCCAGAAAGACTAGGTCACATATACACACCACCTTTGAATACACACTAAGAAAATGATTTTTTCCCTTTGGTTATCCATTTCTCAAAGACTCATCAGACAAACTAAATAAAAAATGGGGCCTTTTTAAGATTAGACAGAGGGTAGATACTAGAGTGCTAGAAACTAAATGTCATTAATCTAATTTCACACTTCTGGGAAACAGAGTCCACATTTATGAAATAATGTAATTCAAATTCTTACTCAGCCTATCATATTTTAAACTAATATCTTGGTTTCCAGGAAGAAAGTCCTTATTCCGGATAACATAACCTTGATCACTGATTTTAATATTCACTATTCATCTATAGCCTACACGTGCTATAAAAAATATTTACATTAGTAATAAATTTTGACTACAAATACTGGACAAAATGTTTACTGTCTATAGTGTACATTCTTTTTACCGCAAATAAGATCATTTTGCTACTTCATTTGTCTTTGTAGGAAAGAAAACCTACATCTTTCTTACATAATTTCTAATTAGCTATGAAATATTTTGGCAATTAAATATAGAAATTATACAAGTATCCGTGAGCCCTTTAATTACATCAGTTCTGTGGGTAAGTTCCACTGATTCTGGGTCATACAAACAGGGGAAGGAAAGTGTATTTAATATTGCAAATGACTTGCTGTAGTAAAAGAATAAGGTCTACATTATTAGCGTCGTATCTTGTAGTATCTGACAGCATTAGTGTAGCCCGGTTCTGTGTGGGGCTGTGATCCTTACAGTCCGTGGTTGGAAACCACCAGCAGCTCGGCGGGAGAAAGAGTGGGGCTTTCTGTTCCTGTAGACTATCGCTTCGGCCTTTGGGCTAGGATCAAGTGTAGTATCTATCTATTCCAGTAGACTGTAGTAAACAATTACAATCTTGAAAATCCCTATGAGTCAACATTGAATCCATGACAGTGAGTTGGGGTTTCTGTTTGTTTATCTTGTACTATGAAGGAAAGTCGCCAAAGTCTGGTACCTTTATTTTTTATAAAAAAGTTAAAACTTAACTTGGCACTTCTCATATGAGAAAATAGAAATCAATTACATTTAAGTTAGTAACAAGTTTTTAATAAACCAGAAAATAATTATTATCTATTTTCCAGGATTAACAAAGTAGTGAAATTATTCCTCAAATTATAAGTAACCAAACATTTTAAAGCTTAAGTAAATAAGTCTACAAATTGCTTATTAAGTTCACATCTTTCAAGTAAGTTCTTAAATTATATGTTTTTTTTCAAAAACGTTTGAAAGACGGCCCTTGTTTAATTTAAAGCAGTTTTCCCCCTAGCTGTCAAAAGAGTTATCAAGCACTGAAAAATTCTAAACAAACATATATTGTTATAATCAACCTACCTTATAAAATATCGCATCAGTTCCATTCTGATGAATTTTAAAACTATACACTTTAACAATACCGCCTGGGAGAGGACTGGGGCTCCATTTCAGCCTGACCGAGTCTGAAGTGCAGTTGACAAGCGTCAGATTTTGAGGAGGTGCTAAAGGCACTGCGGGGAAACACATTCATCAATTGACAGCCATGAAATGTTTATCAGGTACTGAGCATGGTGACTTTAAATTCTTGAAGACACTAGTAAAAGAAGATTTACATAATGGTCTTTTTCATTTCAGAAAAGCATATCCGAAAGAAGTATATGTCTGGAAGACTATAGTTCCCAAAATACCTTTAAACAGAACACTTTGTTCTGAAGCTCCAATTAAAAAAAGAGGGGAAAGGAAAAAACCAAACAGCAGTTCAGCCAAGCAGATACATGTTGGAGGAAGAGCGTCAGCATCCTGTCATTTTCCATGCTTCCATGCTGCTCCTTAGAGAGAGCGAGGCTGCCACAGTGAAGTCACTTGAAGACGAAGGAACGGCCGCTTACCTGACTCATCTGTGTAAAAGAAAAGAAGACTGGGAGGGCCGAGTCCCTTCACAGTTCTTGCAGCAGCAGAAAAACTATATAATGTAAATGGTGAAAGCTCTTCCAAAATGACATAGTTATCGGAGGTAATAACAGAATAATTCTCATTTGGTCCTTGTAAATTTAAATCATAGCTTATTATTGCACCGTTTGGCTTTACTGGGGGATCCCAGGATAAGAGAACTGAGGTAGAGGAAAGGTTTTTAAAAGTGTTGATTATTGGTGAAGTTTCTGGGACTATAAAAGAAGAAGAGAATATTAAATGAAACAAAGTGAATTCGCATTAAAAGAAGAGGCTTCAATAATAAGTGGACTTAATGATATTAGTAGATACTCATTTTAACTTTAAATTATATAATAGCCTATTATATTTATTAAAAGGCTAATAATTAATAGATGACAGTAGAGTCTATATAATTTTACAGATACTGTTGTCTATCAGAAAGCAATATAAATTAAGATAGCAAAACAATCTGTCTGAAAGGCAGTAAAAGGGTCTAGCCTACCATCTTCTTCAGTTTTGACGTAGAGCTGGGCAGTATAGGAATCAGAGAATCACTTTTCTGTTGATGGAGTGATTTCTAATATGTAATCAGTGTATTTTTCCAGATTATCAAAATATATGCTTCTCTCATACGTAACTAGAGGTGATTTCACGTGGCGAGGAGTCTGCTGCTGTAAGCTCAGGGAAACATAGAAGACTAGACCATTTGGTCGAGATGGTGGGACCCAGCTTACATTTATTGCAGTTGACGAAATGGACTCATAGGTCAGGTTTCCAACCAACCCTTCAGGTATTATGATGGGTAATGTGCAAAATATAAAATATTATTATCAGTTTGCCTAGATAAAACTTAAGTACATTCACATGTTGAGGATACTTTTTGAAATGGTATCCATTATTACATTGTTAGCTTTTACATTATTTAGATGAAAATGTGGTAAACATCACCTGTGAAATCTTTTAAATAGTTATTTTTTAATTATTTAAAATAAACCCTGTCATGTTAAATATGTGTAAGCATTAACATTAGTTTATATAATTATTCTCTTAGCTTTTGTTTCCCACAGTGTGTGTGTGTGTGTGTGTGTGTGTGCGTACACACACGTACACATACATACATATAAACACACAGGGGCCTTCACAAAGTTGGAGGAAAATGGAATTTAAAGATAATGAAATATTTTTGTAAACTTTTTGAAGCCCCCTTGTACATATGTTATAGATATTCATATATTTAAACAAGAAATCAACAATTTCAGGTTCTTTCCCCTAAAGATTACCCTTACTATCCATCAGAGGAAACTCGGGCCCAGGGCCATTAAGTGGTTGTCTGCAGTCATGTGGCTAGTGAGAAGTAGAGTTGACAATACCTTAGCTTTCATGATTCTATTTCACGTTCTCTCTCCTCACCCTGTTGCCAAAGAACCTTATATGTAAAGAGGCTTCCTACCTATAGAAGTTCTAATTAATTGATATAAATATCAATGATATTTATAACACACTTCCTGGATTACTGCAAATTTGTCATCACACCTGAAACATGTAAGTGGATATATACTTGTGTGTTTTTTCTAATGGATTCTAATTATATGTGACAAAATTAATTGGCAAGATCTTCATTTAAAGAATAACTGAAATAATATTGTCTTCATATTATAGTAATTATAATTTTATGCATGTTTTGTTTTAACATATTTTGTTAATGACTCCACAAATACATTTCCTCATGTTTTATTCTCTTTTAAAGATTTCACATATTGATAAAGCTATAATAATGTAAAATATTACTCCAACAACAAAGACATTGCTCACTTTGCATGCTCATGCTCTTGGCTAATTTACAACATTCAGATAATAAACCTGGAACTTTATTTTCAGCAGAATTTTAGATCAGTGCCAATTCTGAAACTAAGAAACAAGTACACACAATACAAACAAGCACAAGAATAATGAGTCAACGATCCAGGGAGTGTTCTATTTTCAAAGTTGAAACACTAAAAAGAAAAAATCAATCAAGTGTCTCAACCATTATGATGTTGTGAGCATTCAGCATAGGCAGGATACTGGAGAGCAGGCCTACAAGAATCTTCTGGGGATAGATATATATAGATAGAGAGAGAGAGAGAGAGAAATAGACATAGATATTTGAGTCCTAAGTGGCTTCTAAAATAAAAAGAAAGTTACTGGCAGAAGGAAAAGCAGTTCCTAAAACAAATAGATAGCATATAAACAATCAGGAAATTCATCTTGTATCCAGCATTTTTCTTCTTGCCTTTAACTGAGTGACTGTGACACCTTTCAAAGTAATAAAAGCAAAATGATTTTCATGAATGAATGGCAGCAGTTTTCACAAATAAAAGAGACTCTTAAAGTAATAGTTTTATAGCTATATTAAATATATGCTTTAAGCTTTTAAAATGTATAATTAAATGAACTCCCCCAAATATAAATTTTACTACCAATAAATATATTTAGGAAACATTTCTTTAAATTTTTTTAAAGTTATAAAATAATTCTATTAAAGATGAATAAATTATCTCTGTTTACATACTGTCTTGATCTGTGTACACTTGAACTATGTCACTGCTTTTATTCCCATTTCCAACTGAAGTACTTGCGGTTACCCAAAATGCATAGTAGCTGAATGTCGCCAGTTTATCTATTATTGCAGATACGGTCCGATTGTCAGAGTCATTGGTTACTTCATGGAGTGTGAAATTCTGAAAAATAAACATATGGTTTAAGAGTTAAGGGTCTATTTCTTTTTAGTATAAATGAACATTTCAAGATAAATATTACCCATTAATTGGTTGTCTCAATATTTTACTATGTCAAGCTTTGAGAGAAATCAACATATATCCTCTTATTATAATAATTACATTGCAAATATGTTTTTTTAAAGGACTTAATGATAGTTTTATTATAAAAGCAATGCACAAAGTTGCAAAGAGTAAAACAACAACTAAAACTAAGTAGTGGGGGAGGTCACATTGCTGTTTCCCTGGAAATGCTTCAATGAGTTTATCAGTTCCGGTTTCATTAGGAAATATTGAAGTATTTTTCACAGCACTGATGTATATTTTTAAATATGTCTGTGGGAAGGAGTTATGCAAATGTTTGTTTCTTTTTATGGATGCAAATGGGCATTATTAATCTTTAGTGGGCTCTCCTTTTATTTTTTATTTTTCTCTAAATTTGTGGAGAGCAGTTAAGATACTTTCTAATGTACAAAGTAGGAAGTATTTGCAAATATTCCTACTTACTCCTGAATTATGAGAGAATGTATTCAATCCATTCTCTGACAAAAATTTTAAACAAGAGCACAGATAAATGCCATTAGTTCTAGAGTAAAGTATGGTATCAAAAAGCAAACCAACTGTCACCCAATTCCAACTCATGGGGACCCTTCGATTGGATTTCTGAGGCTTCCTTTTCTCCAGCAAAGTAATTGATGGTTTGCTGATGAAACACTAACCTTGCGGCTAGCAGCCCAATACTTACCCCACAGTCAACATGAAGACCAAGGCAAATTTAAAGACGGTACGACTATTTGATATTGCCAGGGGCTTGTGGGTGAGAGGATGAGTAAGTAGAGCACAAGAAGAAGTGAAATTATTCGGTGTAATAATACTGTGATGGTAGACCTGTGACATTCCATTCTGCATCTATCAAAAGTCATGAGACTATACAACCCAAAGATTAAAACCAATATTAAACTAAGGAATTTAGATCATTAACATTTATCAATACTGGCCCATCAGTTCTAACAAATATTGGGATGGGGAAAGGATGGACATAATAATAAAAGATTTACTTCAATTTTGTATGACCTACTTAGGAACAAGAAGTACTGTTGGCACAGTGGTTTTTTTTCAGAGTGTTCATTTTTATTTATTTATTTATTTTTAAACATTTTATTAGGGGCTCATACAACTGTTATCACAATCCATACACACATCAATTGTGTAAAGTGCATTTGTACATCATTCTCAAA
>NW_022103898.1:50539005-50550036 GCF_000313985.2 Echinops telfairi
TTTTAAGCCTTGAGCTGCTACACCAAGAAAAGTGGTGATTCATAAGTGCCACCTGCTTTGTAGGAAAAAGTTGAGCTAAAACTCAACTGTAAAAAGACTTACAGCCTTGGAAACCCTATGGAGAAGTTCTACTATATCTTATAAGGTCACGGTGGCAGTATATAGTCTCCTGTCTACTTGAACAAAGGGGTGGAATCTAGCCTGTCAATCATGTCATAGCCAACAAGACCTCTGTGTGTGCATGACCTTCTTAAGAGGATTCTAGGAACTCCTATATTCCTCCCTAGCTGCATGACACATACTCTCCCTTTGAGATATTCCTGTGGACAAGCCACACGGAGCTATGCTGAAGGAACCAGAGCCCTGGAGCAGGAGAAGCCAGCTGAAGACCCACGCCAGCACTGAGATGCTTCCACCATCACTGAATCCTCATGAGTTTCCACCCAATGGCCTGTAATCTTCTGCCTTTGGTATCATTGCATGTGTTGCATGAATCTCAAGAGGAGTTCATAGACTTGTATTGGACATATGGGCTAATATAGGACTTATTGACTTGATCTGGAATGGGCTGGGATGTTTTCTTAATATACTATTGCTCTGGGATATAAAACCCTCTCTTACATATATATAACTGTCTCTGTATGTGTTTCTCTAGTCTACCAAAACTAAGAACACGTTATGGTACCTTGGGAGTGGGATACTAGAGAAACAATTCATGAAGATTTAGAGTGGATGCCTCATGGTAGTTTTCTTCTTTGGCTAGCCAGAGGTCAGATACGGCCATATCAGATATGGCCAGGCAGTTTACTGGGTGGTTTTCTGGAAAGAATGTGGGAAGTAAAAGTTTTAATTCTTTTCTTTGGTTGTTGTCTTTGGTTATTCCTGTTTGAAATGGCAAGAATTAATGTGATTAATGTATATTTTTAGCTCAAGGGGCGAAATTGCCCCCTTTAACTTCTCTGAGACCATGCCTCTTAGTGAAAACGGCTAACAGAAGGTCACAATGGTTGACAGAAGGCCATTGCTTGATGCCTAAGACCACATTTTGTATCAATGGAATAGTTTAGATAAGGTTTAAAATAAGATAGATAAGGATGGAATTTGACTGTTTTAAGAATTGAGTTTAGGATATGGCTGTACTAGCTTTATACGGTTTTGTTTTGACTATTTTTATTGATAAATGGGTATAGGGCACACCTGCAAAGAAGGCTCGAAAAGTTAAGCTCCACCCAGTGCCTTGTGTGCTAAGGACATTTGAAGGTGAAGAGGCTTGAACAATCTTGCTGTTGACAGATTGAAGGGGGAAAAAAGTAACCTTTGACTTTTAAAAAAATTTTGAACTAGTGGTTTGTGTCAGAAGCTGGGAAAAATTTGGAATCACGAAGAAACCCTCTTCTCTAGGACTGAATATTAACAGGAGCCTGCAGACAGCCAGAAATGCTTGCTAGGTGACCAGCTGGATCCACTTGTCAAGTGGACGTGGGAGAAATACAGCAATCAAGAGACAGGCTGATTCTTGCAACTGACACCTGTGGACCTGCTTCACAGGGACTAGAGGGGAAGACAAAAACAGGTTGACAGGTCTGAAGTTCATGACTTAGCACAAGGGGGTTAGGGTTGTTGAGAATTTGTGACGCTGCCCATGGTCTAAAAGCAAGGCGACCAAAGGGAGCCCTGGTGAGGCAATCATATTGAGTTGACCTGAACATGAACAGGTGGAGATAAGATATTTGACCCTGTGAACTGCATATTGCTGCTGGCTTTATGGACAGCCTGTCCAGATTTGACTTTGCTTATGGATGCATACTCACAAGGTTGCAACTGGAATGAAGATTCTTCACATCAAAGAATATGATTGTCTCCTCAGAGAACTGGGTTGATGTAAGTGGGCAGTTTAAAAATTGGATGCCCCAAATTGGGAGGATAAAGACATGAAGCAGCTGGCTTACAAACTTTCATAGGTGCTGGAATATATTCATAGGATTACAGGATTAAGGTGTAGGTGCTACTTAACTGCAATTGTTAGGCATAGGCTATTGTGGTGTTCACTTATCAAATATTATGTTTAAACAAGGCTGGTACATATTGAATTGTATGCATCTTAATGTTATCCTGTTAGGTACAGTTATGATTTTATTATTTTTTTGTTTAAAAATTACTGTATATACTTGTGTATAAGCTATGCTTTTCAGCACATTTTTATGCAGTTTTGTGGTAAAATTAGGTGTCTCGGCTGATATTCAAGTCAGCTTATCCTCAAGTGTATATGGTATATGGCTAAAGAGTTGTGTAAAAGTGTCAAGTTGGCAAGGGGTGGTCTGTGGAAGTTATGTAACTTGAGCTGAGGGGTGGAGTCTAGCCTGTCAATCAGGATATAGTCAAGGAGGCCTCTGAGTGGACATGGCATTCTCCAAAGAATTCCAGAACTCCTGTCTTCCTCCCTTGAGGCAGGACACACATCCTCTATGCTTCCCCTTTCTGTTGACAAGCCACATAAAAACACGCTGATGCCAGCCAAAGCCCTGGAGATGCTTCCACTGCCACTGGATCCACGAGACTTTCCACCCACAGGTCTGTGATCTTCCTGCATTCAGCATTACTGCATGTTTTGTGTGAGTCTCAAGAGGAATTTATAGACTGGTATCAGACATATGGGCTAACTTCGGACTTATGGACTTGATCTGGACTGGGGCGGGATGTTTTCTTAATATATAATCACTTCTTGATATAAAACTCTCTCTTACACACATATTAGTTTCTCTGGATTTGTTTCTCTGGTCAACCCAGGCTAACAGGCGCTATGGGCCAGAATTGTCTCCATGACAGTGTTTTGATGGGTTGTTTTATTGTTTTTGGTTTTGGGCTTTTAGCAATAGGAACATTGAAGAAAATAGCAACTACATGCAAAATATGAGCCAAAAGTGTTAATAATTTTCAGCAAGTGGTTCACCTTGTTTATATATAGTAGTTTTAAAAGGTTTAAGGTATTTTTATATTAATTTTAATTTTCCATTGTTTTAGAATATACTATTACCCATGGGTTTCATAACTGTTAATTGACAAGTTATTTTGAATGACTCTGAATTTATTCCTGCTAATCGGAGACAGCTGAGTTATATGAAAATATTAGCATCAGGATTAGTGGAAGGATTACTAACAATATGCAATATATAGATGACACAACCTTACTTGCTGAAATGAGGAGGGCTTAAAGTACTTCCTGATAAACATCAAGGACTGCAGCCTTCAGTATGGATTATAATTCAATGTAAATAAAACCAAAATCTTCATGACTGGCCAATAGGTAATGTTATAATATGTGGAGAAAAGATTAAAGTTGTCAAGGGTTTCACCTTGCTTGGATCTACAGTCAATGCTCACTGAAGCAGCAGTCAAGAGATAAGCAATGTATTGCATTTAGTAAATCGGCTGTACAAAACCTCTTTAAAGTGTTGAAAAGCAAGGACGTAACTTTGAGGACTAAGGTGCACCTGACCCAAGCTATGGTGTTGTCAATCAATTCATAGGCACGTGAAAGTTGGAAACTGAATAAGAAAGACCAAAGAAAAATTCATGCATTTGAATTATGGTGCTAGAGGAGGATATTGAAAATTCAATGGACTGCCAAAGAGCAAACAAATTTATGTTGGAAGGAGAGCCAGAATGTTCCTTAGAGGCAAGGATGGCTAGGCTTCATCTCACATCCTTTGGGCATGTTGTCAAGGAAACAAGTTCCTGGAAAAGGACACCGTGCTTCGTAAAGTAGAGGGGCAACAAAAGAGATCAAGCCCCTCAAAAAGATGGATTGAAGTTGTGGCTGTAACAGTGGGCTCAACCATAAGAACAATTCTGAGGGTAGCTCAAGACCAGCCAGCGTTTCACTCTGTTGAACACAGGTGCACTGTGAGTTGGAACCAACTCGACGGCACCTAACAACAGGTATGTGATTCAGCATGCACAGATGTGTAATAAATATGGCAGAGTTGACCAATTACCAAGGTGCTTATTCTATTCACCTATATACTATCCAGAGACAAATATGCTTTGGTGTAAATTATTTAATTAGGCCTCCTCCTTTGAATACATATGTAGTCAGAATGTATTTAACTTTCAAATTTGATCAACAATTATTCATCGAACACATTCAGCTTACAAGACACGATTCTAGCACACTAAAGAAACATTAAGTGGGTGGAAATGAAAAGGGAGAAGAGTTAATACACTATATAGGATCAATGTGGAACAGGCGAAGGCAAAACTAAGATATATGGCTCCATAGTACTAAAAATCTCCCTACCATAGAGTCCATTGTGGCTCTTAGAGACCATAGAGGGCAGAGTTGAGCTGCCCCCATGAATTTCCAAGATAGTAACTGTTTAAGAGAGCAGAGAGGCTCATCTGCCTCCCTCAGAGCTCTTGGTGGATTTGAACTGCTGAGCTTGTGGTTAGCAGACCAATGAGTGACCAGGGCTCCTAGAAGGGAGCCACGAGGGAGAATTCACTCCATGGTAGTGAATTCAGTAGTAGTGTTGTTGTTAGGTGCCCTGAGTCATACACACAACAGAAAGAAACACTGCCAGTCTTAAGCCATCCTCACAATTGTTCCTGTGCCTGAGCCCATGGTTGCAGCCATTGTGTCAATCCATCTCCTTGAGGGCCTTCCTCGTCACCACTCCTCTACTTTACCAAACATGATGTCCTTCTCCAGGGACTGGTCTCTCTTGACAACAGGTTCAATGTATGTAAGATGAAGTCTCACCATCCTTGCTTTACATAGAACTCTAGCCTTATTTCCTCCAAGACAAATTTGCACGTGTACTAGAGAGATAAAATTCCCAGAGGCATGAAAAGGAAATAATCACTTCATTATACACTCAACTTTTCCCCAAATTATAATTTAATTGCAAAGATATATTGCACTCTTTTGAATAAAATACTTACTTAGCATTAAACCTATCTATGATAACAGTGGGGCAAAATTATATCAGTATTTACAATGATGGAGTAGGGCCAGGCAATGTTTGTACATAGGGTCACTATGAGTTAGAATGAACTTGACAATAGCTAACAACAACATAACAGCGGAGTCCAAGGGTGGAATACATTATTACTGCACTGCTAACCCAAGGCTGAAAGTTTGAATACATCCAGAGGTACCTGGGAAGAAAGACCTAGATATCTATTTCTCACAAATCAGCCATTGAGAGTTACCATGCCTGGGGGATCAGGACCCTTATCTCTGGGGACACTAAAGTAAATTAACACAATTTATTTCATAAAGTCAAAGTTTTACATTCTACTTTGGTGAGAAGTAACTGAGATTTTTAAAGTTCCTGAATAGCCATTTAAGGTGCAATTATTGGTCTCGCCCTTTCTGGAGGAAAGAAGAGTGAGTGATGAAAATCAATAGACTTAAGAAATCAATTGGTCAGTGGACTAATGGACATGTAAGCAGCAGTCTCCACAACCCTGAGACCAGCAGAACTATATGGTGTCAGCTACCATTACTCCGAATGAGATCACATTAAAAGGTCCTGGATAAACTGGGACAAAAAGGTGAGACAAAATGGAAAAACAGAAAGGAGAACAGGCCTATTGGGCAGACAGAGAGAGAGTTGGGACTCCCAAGACTACGGCCTTTCGTCACTCTCGGGGTCTAAAATTGAACTCACCATCTGTTGAAGAATCAACCATTTAAGATAAAAAGGGCAGCATTTACCCAAGGACCAAGTTCAGAGGGTTAAAAAAAAGAAGAATCAAAACTGGAAACACAGGGAGAATAAGGCACGAGCCATCAAGGAGACAGCAATGGATGAGTTGAAACAAGATGTGTCTGAATTATTAAAGATAATGCTTGGTAAACCTTCTCCCAATTCAATAAAGAGAGTTTGTTTTGTTTGTTCTTTTAATCAGCCATTGAAAACTCTATGGAGCAAAACTGCTCTGACCTAAACTCATGGCAATTGCCAAGGGTCAAGGTCTACTCCAGAGTCACTGGTAGGCGAACAGGAGGGAGATTTCAGAGGATGAAAAGAAAAGCTGTCGGGCCGCAAGACAGGAAGCAGATTCCTGGAAGAAGAGGTCGAATACGATGTGTCATGAGTGAGGTATTATTTTAAAATTGGTAGGAAAGAGGGAGATAAGGAAAAAATAAAAGGTGTATACCTTTTCTATCACATAATTTACATTTTGAGGATTTCCTCTATTCTACCAATTCAAAATGAAAATCCCATCATGCTATTTTTAACACTAACTCCAGGAATGAATTAAAGCATGGATGTGCTTTAAGCAACATGACACCATGACTCTAAAGCCTACTGACTTCATCAGCCTTTGCCTTCTTGCAGCTGTCACACTTGAAAGCATTCCTAAAATTATTTAATATTTTCTAAGACAGATGAATTGCAAATGACATCATATTATTCACTCAGTTCTGACCAAGTAAGTTCCTAAGAGATGCTTCGCTCATTCATTGCCTTCAAATCTATTCCAACTCATCGTGACCCTATAGCTCAGGACAGAACTGCTACTGGGGTGTCCCAGGCTGTAATTCTTTTCAAAGCAGAGTTTTCTTCCACAGAGTAGCTGGTGGCTTTGAACTGCTGTCTTTGAGGTTGGCGACCCACTGCGTACCATGGCTCCAGTTAGACACTTCACATTGGATTATTTAGATGTAGACAAAATGTGGACACAAAGGAACACAATAGAGCCATGCCTAAGCAATCAACTAAATAGAACCATGTCAAAATCAGTGCTAAACTCAGAACTACTGAAGCCACTTTACAATGCCATTGTTAGATGCATGAAAGAAGAAAAGACTGCAATTTGAATGATTTCAATCGGTTAATGATCCATTGTTAAATTCACAAAAGCAATTCTGTGGGGAAAACTGTTGCAGCACTAATTCCCGTGCCTCTTCCCTAATCTGAGCAGAAGGAAAAGGAACAGAAATAAACTGCTCGATGTTCGGGGGAGGGTACTTTCATTTTGGCACCACGTCTTAGTCACACTACTGCAAGCCCACTCTTAGATACCATGCTATAGTATATATTCTAAATGTGTGCTTAGTAGAAGGTGAAAACTGTACCCATCTCCACTTTCCTCTACTCTGTGCTGAGTTAGATCTGACACAGCTTACAGAATTCCATCCATTCACGAACCTGCAAAACAACTATACTAAACAAGTGTGCATTTGCCCCAGAATTGCTCTATACAAGCATTAACTCTAGTGGCAAAATTAGAGCAGCAACTCTAGTGGTTAAAAAAATGTAAAGATAAATGAAAAAGGCAACTATTCAGAGAATACTTCATGAAGAAAATGAAGTTTAAAGTCACAGTTATAAAGATATGGCAGCTTCATTGTTATTAGTACATTTTGAAATTGCTATGTAAATATGGGTGCACATGCATGTATACCACAATACTTCTACACCAATGCAAGTTTCACAAAATATGTATCTGTTTACAACTATCAACATAATGCAATCTATTCCTTCTGTGACATTTAATCTGTTTTATTGTGAACAAAAGGCAAAGATCTTAATAATACATTTTTAACCTAAGAGAAACCATATGTCTTACCTGCATGAAAGTACCTGAAGAATTTCTGTAATAAACAGAATAATATTGTATGATCCCATTAGGCTTTGAAGGAGGTGTCCAAAAAAGAATTACTGATGAAGAGCTGAGATTTGCATAGTAGACATCGTTGGGAGGATCACTTGGTGCTGTAATACAAATAATTTAAAAATGACAAAAAGTCCTTGTGGCATCAGGGAAACTTCACATTATGAGTGTCTTAAGTTTTACCTGCCTTTGATATATCAAGGTGATGAGAACTGTTTTTTAAAATATCAAATTATAAATAACATGCAATTGGAGATTAGAAATGAAATACATAAAGCTCATGGACCATCCCTGTAACAACCAAATAGCAATACCCAGGAACAGAATAGATGGATTTCTTACTCATTAAACATTATCACAATTGTAAAGTAGTCCAAACTTGCCTGTGTTTAGAAACAATATTACACAAGTTTCCAGTTTAGAATACATAATATGAAATCTTAATTTAACTAATAATTTTGAAATTGAACAGCAAGGGCCAAAGGCAGAGAGCTAACCTTCATGCATTTCATTGCACTTAATAACCCCCTAATCTGCTTATTGCATGTCAAGTTCTGCGGCCAGTGCATCTACAAATATAAACATATTTAATAGTTGCAAGAGTTTGAAGAAGTACACGTAAATATGACATTGTTCCATAAATGAGAAATTAAGGTACAAAAAATTAGCTTTTCCAACTTTACAAAGTAAGTGAGCAAACTGAATTTTCATTCAACTGATATCAGATATTAAAATTTGGTAAAACTTAATAATATTTTATGTTGACATTTAATACTTTTTCTGAGAAATTTATTATTTCAATTTACTTATATCCATTAAAAACTCACCTCCTTCTGGTGTTCGAAAGTTAATAATATTGCTTCTTATTTTCCCATCACCAAATCTGGTGCTGGTAGTTACATAGGTATCATATACAGTATTATAATCCAAGTCTGAAAACTCTAATGATGTTTCAGTTATATTAATAGTTTTTAGTGTTGATCTGTCCCTGAGACAAAAAAAATATTACTTGCATAATTATCCTTTTTAATAATAAATTAAAAGTTAACAGACCTGTTTTCTCTCTCTCCCTCTGTCTCTCTCTCTACACACACACACACACACACACACACACACACACACACACTGCCTTACTTAGTATCATACAGTTGATTCTGAGATATCTAGAGCATAGGTACATTGAAAATAAATAACATTTATGCACAGAAAATTATTAAAACAGACTCATAGAATAAAATGGCACCTATCTGAAAATCCTGAAAATAATGAATTTCAGAACACTTCTGTAATTGAACTTCTTTGGTTCCAAGTATATTAGGTAGTTCAATGGTTAATAAGATATTAATTAGAATTTGCTTCTTAATGGATATTCAAGAGAACTATTACTCATAAATTAGCAACATTCCTTTTCATACTAATGTTTTAGTGCTATAATAGTTGCTATTTAAAGCGTTGGAAAAATATTGTTTAAATTACTAATTTATCAAGTGACCTCCTTTTTTTCCATAGAGCACAAAAATACAATTTACGTCAGATCCATCCAAATAATTAAATAACCAAATAGCCACGTCTAAAAAGTTAGCTTTTCTCATTTAATGGAGAGTACAAACAATGATTGTAAAATACAAAGTAGAAGAAACTAGTGTTTGTATCTCTCACTCAGCCTATGTCTCGAGTATTAAAGTACCCCTCTAAAGGAGGGGGCGGGTTAAGTAAAATAAATCTTTGCTCAAAACTTTCAAAGTAAGTACAAAACCTCAGTTGAAGACAAACATTATAGAGAAAAAAATGTTCAGGAAAGTTATTGGATGCTGTTAAATAGGTTTTGACTGAAAGACCCTATGTAATACAGAGAGCAGCACTGCCCAGACCTGCAAAATCCAAAATTATTATGTTTGAGCCTACTGTTGCAGCTACGGTATCAGTCCATTTCATTGAAAGGCCTCCTCTTTTTTATTGACTGTATTTCTGGGTCTCCTCTGAGAATGTTTTGAAAATGCCTGGCTTCTAAGGAGCACTCTGGCTGCACTTGCTCCAAGACAGATGTTTGTTCTTCTGGGAATACCTGGTATTTTCAATATTCTTCACGATTACTATAATTCGAATGCATAAATTCTTCCCTGATCTTCCTTACTCATGGTTCAGCGTTCATATAAGTTAGAATTCACTCGATGGCAATGAGTTTGACTTGGTTGTTCTCTTCTTGTGTATGTGAAAACTGCTATAGAGTCAGACCCTTAATGAAATGGATAGCCTCTTCTTTCTCCGGCAGTGAGGCTAGTAGCTTTGAACAGAGGCAGTGGGGGGTCCAGTGTTTACCGCACAGCAAAGGCAGGCTTCAAAGTGACTTGGACCAGTTGCACCTTAGTCTTTGTTCGTTAGTCCTGGAAGAGGTCATTTGAAGCAGATTTTCCCAGTGCAGCCTGTTGGATTTCTGGACTGCTGCTTCTTTGAGTGTTGGGTATGTGTTCAAGTAAAATGAAAGGTGACAACTTCCATCTTTTATTAATTTAAGCTGACGATTCTCTAGAGGTCAAGTTGTGAGGATCTTTGTTTTCGTTTCCTCAGCTGTAGTTCATATTGACAGCTGTGGTCTAGAACCCACACTCACAGCCATCGAGCCCATGTCGAGTCATGGCGACCCTACAGGACAGCGTGGGACTGCCACTTAGGAGTTTCCAAGAGGGACGCCATTCTATTCTTTTTCTTTAAAGCTATTATATAAATATAGTATGTTTTCAAAAGACTTTTTACTAAGGATGTGGAGGCCTGGTAGTGTCGTGGTTATGTGTTGGGCGGCTAACACATGACTACAAGGTGACTCGTCAGAAACCACCAGCCACTTCTCAGGAGAAAAGTGGGCTTTCCACTCCTATAGAGAGTTATGATCTCAGAAACTCACAAGGGCAGCTTCACCTTGTCCTATAGGGTCTCCATGAGCTGGCATTGACTCCATGGCACTAAGCTTTGAGTTTATCATTACTCATAATGACATGCTTTGGACATGTTATCAGAAGATATCACCCCCTGGAGGTGATCAACAAGATGAACTGACATGGGCTGCAACGAGGATCTCAAACATAGTAACTGCTGGGGGCCGAGTCTGGCAGGGTTTCCCTCAGTGTAGATAGGGTCACTATGAGTCCGAAACGGAGCGGATGGCATCTAACAGAATGAAGCATCCTTAAACCTAAATATGTTGTATTGCTACTTTTATACCTGTTTGTAGATCCCAGTTGTTTCATTGTTGGGTAAAAGGATTTGAGCTTTTTTAATTAATTATTTCAATGGTAATGCTCTAAAACATTATAATTTCAATTCAGGCAAATAGTGTATGAAAATGTTCATTTCCCCTAATCGCCATTATTACTAGATATTCATCATCTTAATTCCTGCAAGTCAAAT
>NW_022103898.1:50550136-50552543 GCF_000313985.2 Echinops telfairi
CAGGCAAATAGTGTATGAAAATGTTCATTTCCCCTAATCGCCATTATTACTAGATATTCATCATCTTAATTCCTGCAAGTCAAATTGACCCAAAAAATTTCACTTGGGCTGCTAACAGCAAGGTAAGCAGTTCAAGACCACCAGCTGTGCGGGGAAGAAAAATGTCCACTCCCATAACTACAGTCTGAAACCCACAGGGGGCAGTTCTGTCCTCTCTACAGGAAATCCACCGGACGGGAGTGAGTATCTTGCTGAAATGGGCACTTCCTCAACTACAAATGTTTCTTTGTTCTTTCTAGTCCTTTTTCACAAGCTACCTGTTTACACATTTACTCTTGAAATCTCAGTTTCAATCTTTTGAACAGAGTACAATCTCTGTCAGAGTTAGGCACTATTATTTTAGATGGCATTACACAAAAATATACATATCATTCCAACTCTTCTTAATTTAGAGATATGTAAACATTAATTTTCAATGAAATTCAACAAAATTTATGTACCATTTACTTTGTATGAGACACTTCATTAGGCACAGACATAAATAAGACAGTCTCTATGCTTAAGATAGAGAGACAAACAAACAATAGGTTTAAAACATTCAATGCAAACAGTGAGCTAGCCTTAAGGACAAGGCCAGTAACCCCTCCCTGCCCCTCAGAGTAACTAAAAGCAAAGACAAACATGAACAAAGACACTGGTGTAACCAAAGAGTAGAAAAGGAGAGTAAGAAATAGCCCCATAAAGATAGAGGATAGCCCTCACAGAAAGTTCATGTGTAAGTGTTAAGAATAGAATAGGGGGTTGTATGAGGTGGGACAAGGAAGTGGAGATGCCTGCCTACCTAACAAATCAGGTGTAACTCACATATGCAAAGTCATGAAATGTGGCAAGATAGGAGGAATAAACATGCCACATAATATTTAATATTCTCTCTATATATGTGTGTATATATTTATATATATATATACATAAATTTTCAGCATCAAACTTTGTCAGTGCAAATTTTCAAACAGAAAAACAAACTGAGAGGAATCCACAGTACTACAATTTTTTATAGATTTCATTGTAGATATCAGAATATTTTAGTTTTCTATTTTTAATTTGAAACATTAAAATAGAGGTTTTTAATTATTCAGTCAATATAAGGGGGAGTCTTTCTTTCTCAATTTATTGATAACACAGAGAAAATACCATGGGTTAAGATTACTAGTTTCATTGAGATAAAGTTATTTCTTAGTTTTCCTAATTAGCTTATCCTTTTTGTTGTCGTGTAAGAGAGACCACATCTTGAAAAGTAGGGCATTAAAATAATGCCAGGGCATAAAAATGGGACTGTCATCATATCAAAACTATGAAAAGCATAAGTATCTATTTAAAAAATCTTGAATACCAAAAACAAAGCACAGCATAAACAAACATCTCTTTTCTGAAGTTTTGAATGTGACTGGTTTCTAGACAAGGTTTGAATACTTCTAAGGACAATGGTCTTAATTGTAATCCCTCCCCCACTTTATACTTGTACCATGCAGGTGACCGACCCTGATGGCACATCAATTCCTGTCTATCACTAATAAAAAATGTCCCATAGAATTAAAACCAGTTGATATCTAAACATTCTAGAGATATCTATAACTTGCCAAATAAAAGATAGCAAAACATTGACTCACTTGATTATCACATCAATTTCATTCTAGTATGAATGTATGATATGTACTGATATTCCACTATAAGAGGTTTTTAAAAACTGTTCTCCTATCTCACACCTCCTTCTATAAAAATTATACTCCATAGCTTGGTAATAGCAGTTAAGTACTAAGTAGCCCCAAATTAGCAAGGTATAAAAATATTCAGATTTTATGATTCTCAAGTTATTCTAGAAATTCTGAAGCTTCATCAAAGAAGTCCATGTGCTATTATTGTTTCTTGTTCTCCTTGTCTTCATTGAGTTGGAGTGCTTTGATATATTTTAGTTTCTCTGTTGTTTTTCTTTTGTTTGCTTTTTAGCAGAAAGACATTTATAATGTTAAAGGAAAAAGCATTTAAAGAGAATTATGTTGAAGATTATTTGGAGCAGACACAAAAATGAGTGTCCAGAAAACCAGAGGACAGATTGTGCTTGACTTGGGGGAAACAGGTTTCATCCCTTGATAATGGATTCAAAAGTTAAGATTGTAGATGATTTTGGTAATTCTGGAAGAAGGAAGACAAAGTAGTTTAGACCTGATCCCCGCAATTTTCATTTTAAAGTGGAAGTTTATCTGCTCTGAATGAAGAGTATGGGGAGCTAGTAGAAGGCATGAGGGCAGGAAAGACAATTGGAGATACTTTCTAAATGGAAAATGAGAGGAAACTGATCAAGACCAAGTAACATTCCTACAGGGGTCAACAGGTCACTGAAGTTAAGAAA
>NW_022103898.1:50552643-50554812 GCF_000313985.2 Echinops telfairi
TAAGTCTAAGATGCATGAGGCACTGGGTCTGTCATGAAAACATAGTGTGAAAAAGACAGCCTCTGGCTCCCAGGAGTTTACATGATGTAGTGAAGAGAGCCATCCCTCAGGGCTAAGAACTATGGACAAGTTTAGAAAATGATGGAGGAATTAATATAGCTATTAGCTATCCCTCCCTTTCTTTAAAGTTCAAAAGCTATTCCAACTTGATTAGGTTTTAGTCAGCTTGTAAAGCATATTTGTTAATAATTTATTATTTTATTCATTCTAACATTTATTGTCATAAATCTGTACAAAACACCATCTTTTAACTTTTCAGTATTTATACTCTACTTTTATGCTCAACATAACTTTTCTCTTTATTTCTGGATCAATCTTTCTCATTTTTTTCTAACTTTGTTTTTAATTATTAGTTTTACTTTTCTGTTATATAGTTCTGAATATTGTAAGTTTTTGCAAGTATGGGAGGCATGATACATATGATTATTAAGGGATAATTGTCAGTTATTTTTTTCCTATCCACCTGAGAGTTTTTATCCACTCCATGTGCAAACAGGGAATGAGGTAAACTATTTTAGCTTTTAAAACATGATTAACTAAGAGTTATAAAACAAAAAGAATCAATTTTAGTGAACAATGACAGTATTAAGGGTGAAATTAATTATTTAATATTGTTGTCCTACACATAGTTATTGTTACTCCTACCAAGCGATGGGTCTGAAGATAAAGGAAGACAATGATTGTATTCAGTTGTGTGTGAAATGATAGGATCTAGTTTTGAGTGTTTGTTAGGGTTTATTGTGAATCCATTGAGCTGGGTATAAAATGAGCTATCCCAGAAGCTGAAAGGTGGATGTTCATTGCCAGTGAGAAAGAAGAGTCAGAAGTGCAGTGTGCCCTTGGACCCTGAAATGCAGGAGACATCCCTGACAGCAGGAGAGCGGCAGAGGTTGACTGCAGCAGAACCACGAGACAGAGCATAAATGAGAAGTGAGCTTCATGGCCCACAAAGAGAGTAAACTTGAGTGGATTCCGAGTATGCTGCCTCTTGGCCCTTAATTGGGGAACTGGGTTTACTGGCTCATGGAGCTAGAGTTAAGTGCCATTTTTACCCATTTTAAATTTGCTCTGGTTTTTAATATTTTCTGATTTCTTTTCAATTGCGATATTACTGTTTTATTTTGTTACTGGTGTTAGTTGTTTGTCTTTTTTGCTTGTTAGTTTTTTGTTTTGTTTTAAAAGTGTGTCTCTGTATATGAAATCTAGGATAGGTAAATAGTAACTACATTCATGTTTCCTCGGGAGGATGGCAGGGGAGGTTGGGGGAGAGGGTAATGGGGAGCTAATAAGGATGAGTACAAGAACAAAGTAAAAGTTCTAAAATTGATTGTGGTGATGATTGTACAACTCTTCTTAATATGATTGAGCTAATGAGTTGCATAGTTTGTGAATTACATGCCAAGAAAACAGTTTTTTAAAAAAGCTAATGTAGCCAAAATGCTTAATGTGTAGCAACCCTTAAAAAACAATAGATAGTTTGTTACTGAAGGTACTTAAATTGTAGTGAGAAAGATGGAAACCTGAAAAGAAATGATCAAAATCAAAATCTTCTCAGGTAAAGTAGTGCCTTTCCACAATATGAAAATAAAAATAATTTATAAATTATCAAGGGTTCATGAGGATGGGAGGCTTGGGGAGGCAGAGGAAAAAAGAACTGATACTAAGAGCTCAAATAGAAAGAAAATCTTTTGGAAATGATGATGACCACATATGTACAAATCTTCTTGATATGAAGGATGTATGGACTGTTGTAAGAGCTGTAAGAGCCCCCAATAAAATGATTTATTAAAATTTAAAACATGAATAAATAATTTTAATTGCCCTTCAATTCCTCTAAAAAAGTAATTTGAAAATATTGAAGGCTATTGTTTATGAATGATTTGAAGGAGAAGAAAACCTCCAAAGTAATTTTTTTAATGGATTAAATTGTGTCCTCCAAACAATATGTTGAAAGCCTAACTTTTATACCTGTTAATGGCACCATATTTGAAAATAGGTTCTTTATTTGGCAGTATTCTGAGTTAATAAAGTCATGGCAGGTAAACTGGGTCTTAATCTATTCTGAGTGATGTCACAATGAGCAAAATACATGGGAAGAAAGAGTCACAA
>NW_022103898.1:50557066-50603727 GCF_000313985.2 Echinops telfairi
ACAATTCATTCCAACTTCAGCATTTCACAAGCATTAAGAACAGATACATTAATCAGAGGTTAAAATTCAAAGTACAGATAGGCAAAAATAAATTAATAAAAAGATTGAGGTTAAGGCAGAGTGTGGTTGAAAGTGAAGCAAACCATAGCACCAAAGCCTCATTGAAAGAAGATAGTTACTATTCAGTTCTAGGAGATTTTTATCATGGTGACTGTGACAAAGGAAATCTGATTCCTGTAATGAACAAAGGTTGATGATATTTATTAGATTGCTCCTCTATTTTAAATAAAGCTAATTGATTCCAAATTATAAATAATTTTAAGGTATAGCAAAGCATGGGGGAATCTTCACCAAAGTCTGGCTTTGGCTCTGAACTTTTACCTAAAGCATTTCTATAAATCATTGACATGGCAGATCTGAGACAGAGTTTGAGTACCCCACTAATCATCACTGTGATTTGCATTGAATTGTGTCTCCCAAAATACATCTCAAAGTCCTAACCACTGGTACTTGTGAGTGTGACCTACTTAGGATCATTGAGCATGTTATCAGTTAAACTAATGTAATGACAGAGATATGAGGGAACTTAACCCAACCACTATCATCATTGATTGTCAGTGAATCTGGTCTTACTCAGGTGACTACATTGTATGTTCCTATGTTGATCCCAATTTCTATAAAGCATAATGCAATATTAGTCCATATTTAAAGTACATATCATAAGCACTCATAATATGAACTTAAAAATATATAGCTATGAGCCATAATAAACCTGTAAGTCATGAAAAGTCATAAATGTTCTGATTTTAGACATAGAAACCTAGAATTGTGTGCAGTGTGTACAGAATAAAAACCTTCATGTTGACATTGAGCTGACAGGCTGTACAAAGAAGATATAGCATAGTCTTTGTAATCTACTTTTGAGACAAATCTAAATAACGTTCTTTAATTCTAACCTTAAAGAAAAAAAAGTGACATTCTCTAACCCCAAAGAAATAACGTAACATATTGGTCTGCGACACATTGTCCCTTATTTTATGAGAAGAGTGAAATTTTCACAGATTAATAAGCTATAAATATCTGCTCACTCAGGCAGAGCAAAGGGATCATCCTCAAGTCTCATACTTTCCCCAAAATCTATCTATGAAGGACCTCCACTAAATTCAAGCTGCTGTTGTTTTCCTTCTGAAAACTCTTCTTAAAGAGATAAAATCTAAAGACTTGCCGTCTAGTCATTTAACTAATGATGTATTTATAATTGTTCATTCTGATTCTCATAAAGTTATATCTGAATGTGGAGAGGTCTTATTCATGTGCCTTGTCATAACTACATTTCAATAACTGAATTTATGCATAATAAATATAATTATCCCTTTATGAATTTCCTAAGGTGAAATCTTAAACATAACAGCTATCCATATATAACAGGAAGAAATGGTCTCAGGTCCTGTGCCAGCTGCACAATTGCTGGGACGCTCAAGTACATTGTTATAGTCACTGTCTATTTTCACTGTCTTCCAAACTACAGGATTCATTTTTCAACCCCAAATCAGACAATATTCTATTATAATCCACAGAATTTTCACTGACTGATTTTCAGATTTAGAGATGATAGAGAAGCTCAATATAAACAGTCAGAACAAGGTCAAGGGCCAACTGCAGAACAAACCATCAATTGCTCATAAGCAAGTTTACATTGAAGCAGAAGAAAATTAAGACAAATCCATGAGAACCAACGTACAACCTTTAATATATCCCCCTGAATTTAGAGATCATCTCAAAAATAGATTGAATTATTTGAATCCTAATGATTGAAGACCAGAAAAGTTGCTGGATGACATTAAGAATATCATACATAATGAAAACAAAAGTTCATTTGGGATAAAAAAGAAAGAAAAACAAAATAAAATGAAAGAACCAAAGAAAAACATTCACGCCTTGAGTTATAATATTGAAAAGGTTTCTGAGCAAAAACAAAAACAAAAAATTTAACAATGAAGAGAGCATCTAAAAAAGATTGAAGGGGAAAAGGAGATGGAAGAAATACAGACTCACTATGCCAAAAAGAATTGGTTGATGTTCAACCATTTCTCAAGGTAGCATATATTCTAGAACAAATACTATGAAAGGAAGAATTCCAAGCTGGACTGAAGGCATTAGTGAAAAACAAGGCTCTGAGAATTGACTAAACACTAGTTGAAATGTTTCAACAAACTGATGCAGGGCTGGAGGTGATCAAACATTGATGCCAAGAGATATTTGAAAGACAATTATCTGGGCAGTCAACTGGCAGAGAGCCATATTTGTAGCCATCACAAAGAAAGATGAACAATAGATCGTCAAATATCATTAATATAATATCTAAGTAAATTGTGAATAAGTCTTCCTCCAATCCTGTTCTACTTCATATAATCCAACTTCTCTAGTTATTTGCTCAATTTATGAATTGAATAAGTATGGTGAAATTAAATGTACTTTCAGATTTTAAATCACAAAGTATCCCTTGTTCTGTTTTAAAAAAGAAAGAAACTCACAAAACCCAAACAAAACAAAATCTGCCCCTTAGTTTACATACAGGTTCTGGATGAGCACAAAAAATAACTAGAGCAGGTGGCTTCAGTTGTGTGTAGATTGTCGGTAAAGCAAGAATCTTGAGATGGATCATCCTGGATTAGAGTGTCACTAAACCCAATCCCGATCCTGAAAATGACCACCTTACAAACTAGCACATGAAAATACGTTTCTTCCTTGTCACTCAGAGCTCAGTTAAATGCCCCATCTTCAAAGAGGGCTTCGCTGAGTATTTCATGGAAAGCACTCCATAGCTTGGCTTTCTTCCCATTGTTCTCTGATGGACCAATGATCCCATAGAATGGAAGCTCCTTGATAGCAGGGATTTTACGTGTGTCTTGCTCTCAGAGATAAAGGTTATTCTATTTTTTTTCATAGAAGGAAAGAAGGAATGGAAGAAGGAAAGGTGGGAAAGACAGAGCGAGAAAGGAGGGAGAGGGGGAGGAAAAGGGAAAGAAGAAGAAAGGAGGAAAAGAAATAGATGGGTAATGATGACCATTTCCAACTAATTCCTTCTTATTAGCATCAATCAGGCCACTCCTAAATTTGCTATGACCTAGTTTTGAGAATGAAGCAGTGGTGAACACAAGGAAGGAGCCCTAGTCTTAAACAGCAATAGGCAGAGGTTTGGGGGGAAAGGATCACAATCATATTATTAAAGAGGAGAAACAGAGTAGTTATTTAAAACTCTACTCTCACTCAATGTTGGTCCTTCATAATCGGGAGTATGAAAGTAAAGACTGAACGATATTTTATACAGTATTTTGTAAATTATATTTTTTGAATTAAAATATTTAAAAACCCACAAAATACATAACTTGTGAATCATCTTAAAAGAGCTTATAATAGATAAAATGAGTTTTCATGAAGTAAGATATAATCATGTTGCTAACTGGCATGATATACGCTATCGAATTTTATCTTTTTCACAATTGAATCATAATTAGGTTTTCAGGGCAAAATTGATCACAAAAAGTAAATATAATTCTTAAACTTCAACAGATATTTGGCTCTAAATAAGAAGACTTCTAAGAAATGTTTATGAAAAAAATTATCTAAAATTACTTTGCTCAAAGAAACTCTTTGAAGAAGACAGGGAGAGGGATTATACCTATGCAAAAACTTTAAAAGTGTATTTACATAAAACTTTAAAAAATTTTTAAATTAAAAATACATGCTTGTATTCATATAACATGATAGGAAACAATGACTTTTAAGAGCAGAAATGTAGTATAATTATACTTTATAATTAACAAGCATTTATAATTTATGTTGTGTTTTATGGTATCCATTTGGAATGTCAGGTAATTCTTGACATTTTTATATTTAATCCTCATTTTACTTAGTTACAAAAATATTTTTGACTGTACTTCAACCTCTATAAACTTTAATCCTATAAAAGTATGTTAACTTTCATGTTATTAATAAGTTTCCTAATGTAGCATAACATTCCAAAATAAAATAAAAAAACAACTTACATTCCTATTATGTTACAGATTAATAATTGTTCTCAGAACTATTTCCAAGGGCGGGGGCGGAGTGGGGGGGCGAATCTTACCAGACATAAACTGTGTAATAGAGGATAATTCCATTTGGCTCCAGGGGTGGTTGCCATGACAACTTCACCATGACACCAGACAACTGTTTCACAGAGAAGTCTTGTGGGGGAGAATCAGGAGCTGAAAAGTTGGGTGGGAAAAGAGTTCATTTTATGAAACATATAAAATAAAGGGTTACGAGGGAAAATCAAAAGATCCCTCCTATCAACTTTCTGGTAAAAGAACTGGATGCAGTGCTTTCCTCTGCGGGTGTGAGACTGGTTGTTTACTTTCAAAAGGAGATGATGATAAAGATTTTGCACGGTGGTGTTAGAACATCTGTTACAGTGATTCAATGGAAAAAATATTTCATGAGAAAATAGAGTGAACGGCTATGTCACAGTGATTCGCCTACTGCTCCAGTATATCTTGGTAAATTGCAGTCCTCTAATAAAAGCAAAAACATCATTGGACTGAATAAAAGGGTTCCCCAGATAGTAAAAAGAGGCAGGGGAGAAAACACACACCTTCAAGAAGTGGGAGAGTGATAAGCACAATGCTGGGAGAGCAGTTAAAACAACTGGCTTCACAATGAAGCCTGCACTCCTCAACCATGGTTGTGTCATAGAACTGGGAGGTCATATCAGTACCTATGCACTGATCTTCAAAAGTGTGTGGATCATAAAGGCAATGCTTTGTTGCACACAAATTGAAAATGAACAGTTGCGATCTGCTTCCAATTCGGCTGTGGTAGTGTAAGGATTCAAATATTTTAGTCACTGGATATTGACTATAGAGTAGAAAATCATGATGAACTAGTGTATCCAAGATTATAATTCTAATTAAATAAAATATTTCTAATAATATTTTCTAACATTCTGAGAAGCTTTATTATGAATCATATTAACTTATACATTATTATAGGTACCCAAAAGTATTTCCAATAATTTGTGGGAAGAGCTACCTGATTGTCATTTTTCCATTTGTTTGTTGCTTCACTAAATGAGCTGAGATATAGTTGCATGTGGGCATATTCAGTTTGTTGCCACTATCTGGTAACATTTTTTAATAGTTTACCTAAAAACAAAACATTGCTTGTTTAAGATGAAAAATGGCTTGACGCACTTGCTGATAAAGAGGAAAGACCAGTCTTCAGAGTGAACACACCTCGATGTAAAGCCAACAACAATCCTTAACAACTGGACCAAAAAGCAACATCATGAGGACCAAAGAAAATAGCCAAGCTGTCAAAATTCATTTTAGTGAATCCACAATCAATGCTCATAAAAACAGCAGTAAAAAGGGGTGGGGGTGGTCAATTTTGCGTTGAGCAAATCTGCTGTAAAATACCTCTGTGAAATATTAAAAAACAAAGATGCATTTTTTTGGGAATGTTGCACTTGAACCAAAAGATGGTACTTTTTAATGGCCTTCTATGCACATAAAATCCAAAAATAATGATAAAAGAAGAATCAATGCATTTGGATTATGGCTCTGCTCCAGAATATTGAATATGCCCCTAGACCGCCAAAATAAAAAAATTGTCTTGGAAGGACATTGAGAATATTCATTCGAAGCAAGGTTTTGTCTCTAGTACTTTGGACCTGTTATTAGGAGAGACCAGAGAGTGGAGGCCATGCTTGGTAGAGGGTCAGCGGAAAAGGAAGGATTGACCCAGTGGCTGCAGCAGTGACATCAATAGCAATGACTTCAGGAGGGTGCAGGACTGCGCTTGGTACATAGCAATCCTTTGGAACAGACTCACTGATGTCTAACAACAACTGCATTGCAACTAAGTATTTTTAGTTTATATTATGTTTTATGATGTTCATTTGGAATATCAGGTAATTCTTGACATTTTTATATTTAACCCTCAGTATACCCTTGACTTTTGTTTTTGTCAAATCACATATCAGATCTCAAATTCTTGTCATTAGGACCATTTCATTAAAGTATAAAATAAATAAGTGGGGTCCTATCTGTAAGGACATTGCAGTGTACAACCTTTACTTGTGATGTTTATTTTCCCTTTGAGAATAAGGGAAATCTAATTAAAATGAAGTGTGAAACAGGACAGGCAAGAAGAGTAAGTGAAAGGAGTGCCTAGGCAGGGTCTCGTGAGAAGCACCGCTGAGAGATTACGGCAACACAGAGGCCGGACTGGGAGAGGAGAAGCAGATTGTGCCATGCTTTGGACAAAGTGGAAAAAAGGAAAAAGGGCTCAAATGACTATTATTTGGAATAAAATAAGAGGACTCAGCGGGTAAAATGTCTTCCTTCTCGAAATACCACAATTTTGCTGAGGAATGACTTGAGATCCTTAGGGTTTGGGCCAGCATGAAGGTTGAGTAAAGAGAGAAAGGGAGGGTGAGGGGAGATACCACACAGCAGTTATCTTACATTCAGGTATAGCCCTTAGAGCAGCAGATAAAAATAAAAAAACAAATTTTCTCAAAACATACACTATGTAAAATGTAAATATTGATCCCAAATACATCCCTCAAAAAGCCATTTTCTAGCAAGATCGATTGTTACAACTTGGTGAAATACCAGTGGTCTTGGTAGTAAAGTTGAGTTTTTCAGGTTCATAGTAGATATGTTTAGGAATTCAATATACATGTGTTGTCATCACAAATGTGCTTGATACAATTGATGTATGGATTGTTATAAGAGCTTTAAATGCCCAACAATAAAATGATTTATTTTAAAAAATACTTACTACTGAAATCCTTTTTTAAAAAAGGAATTCAATATAAAAAGCATTAACATTCAGAAATAATATCTTGTCCAATTATGTAGCAAGACCTTGAGAGTAGGCTGAATTCATTAAAAAGCAAGTTTTAGCACCACAGGGAGAAAAAAAAATCTGAAAATTGACATAAAGACAATCTCCTACAATACTTATGTTAATGTCTATTTTAATGAATGTAAAAGCTGAAAAGCATGGTCATAACAAACATCAGTCAATGTTCAAACTGTTCAGACAGAATTTTTAGCAGTAAAAAACTGTTTGCAAAAAATATTGCTTATTCTTTTAAAAGAGTACCAATGACTTCATATGCAAAGCAGCATGTTATACTTGAATTTACTGAGTGTAAATCTGATTTTCCTAGCTACTTTTACCCCATGACAATGAAATTTCAGTACAATTGCAATGCAGTGAATTATTTAATATGACACTTTTATTCATAGCCTTTGCTATTCCCACCAAGCAACCTTCCTCTTTGATAAGTCCGGATTAGAAGGTGGGGATGATATTGATTGGATTATATAATTAAGATGCGAGTGATTATTAACAGGGTTAGTTGTGATTACCATCCTGCTACATATAAAATGAGCGATCACAGAAGCAGAAGGGTGGATTTCACTACCAAAAGAGAAGAGACATGAGTAGAACATATACTTGGGACCCCATGATCCTTAGACAGCAACTTCCATGGTCAAATAGAAAACTCTGAGACCAATGAAGTGGCAGGGGGGTAGCAGCAGCAGAACCAGGAGCCAGAGCAGGAGACATGGTGTTCTTCTCAAGCTTCAGGGGAAGTAAAGTTGAATGCTTTCTGAAAGGCTTGTGGAGTAGTGTGTCCCTGGGCACTTAATTGGGGGAACTAGTTTCAGTGACCCACAGTTATTGAGCTGACTACCTTTGGACTGAAACTTATGGTGCAGTGGCATAGCCTTTGGGTATTGCTGGTGCCCTAAAAAAAAACTGTGATGTTAGCTGAGCAGAGCAGAGGCCAGGCTGGGAGGCCTGCTGGTGGGCTGTCCTCACTGAATAACTGCATCCTGAGCATTTCTCAACTCTTAACTTCATTGATACTGTCCCTAAGAGGCCCCATAATATTCAAGATTGCCTGTGAGTTCTGTGTGGTCATTGCAATGAATTATCAAACCCAGTCACAGAAGTATAATGCTATGAGAGGAATAGCTGGTGTCAGAATAGAGTTAAGAAGGATGGAGGGTGGAGACAGTCTGACTTCTACCTGTGGCAACTGGCTTCAAGAACCAGAGATCAGAAAAAAAACAAAAAAAAAAAGAACCAGAGATCAGATGTGGCTCCCACCCCATCTTCCTCAATCATGTTAGCACCTAACTGACTCCCAAGGTTAGAGGAATATTTATATGAGATGTTCATTCTATAGACACATTTCTGGAATGTTGCTATCAAAGTGTATCAGTATCCACTACTATATTTACCATCTTCTTCTGTCAGTATACTTATCGGTGCACTCCGAACTCCTTCACCTTTGAGAGTACTAGCTGATACCTCAATAACATATTGGGTATATTTCCTCAGTCCTAAATAGAAATAAAATAGGTAAGTTGAGACTTATAAAATATCCTTTAATTATATGTAAGAGGCAAATTGTGAAATGTCTCTCATAAATCTTTCTAAAGTAATAACTAAATAGTAAATGCTATCTTAAAGATAAAATGATATAACATGGCACAAAAAAAGGACTGACCTAGAATAATTCCTAGTTTATGCAATAAAAATCTCAGAGTTTGCATATTTATAAAAAATAATTGCACTTAACGTACATAACATAAAAAACAAGGTAGTGTTTATGGCCCTGTGAATTACTTTTAAAAGCAATTCACAGGGCACATTTAATATACATGTAAATATCCAGTATCAGTTTATTTGTTTTTACCTCTAATTCTCTGGGTCAAAGAGGTTGTATTTATAGTTCTTTCTTCATTTTCATTATTTTGCCTGAGATAAATTGTATATTTTTGTATGATCCCATTAGGACTACTTGGAGGAATAAATGATAGCTCAATCTCTCCAGAAGAAATATTTTTGTAGGTAATATTTTCTGGTGCACTATAAGGCACTGAAAGAAACAAAAACATAAATGTATAAAACAACTTCATCCTGAAATCCTATTATTCAAAAATTCACAATCAAATGTGATAGGATATATATATAAAATAATCTACTCTAAGGTGTGATTACAATAAACATCCTAAATGGAATAAAATGTGGTTTATCAGATAACCAACTGAATAAAATTATATAAAATGATGAAAGGCATTTACAAGATTTTATATTAAAGTACTTGTGACTACAGTAGTTTCTTTTGCATCATGTTACATGTAGATGCAAAAAAGGAGATTGAAAAACACTATTAAAATCAATATTACTCCGATTAATAATATAATAAAGGTTAATAGGTTTCATAAGGATGTGATTATTAAAACACTAATTATCTGTGTATCAGATAATGTTCTTGTGACATTGAACATAAACCAGAAAACCATGAAGTCTGCTGATTCACAGAGACCCTAAAGGACAGAGTAAAACTGCTTCTGTGAGTGTCTGAGACTATAACTCATTTCAGGAGTAAAAGGCCCCATCTTTCTCACTTACGGCAGCTGGTGGTTTTGAACTGCTCACCTTGTGTTGTCAGACCCATGCTAATCACTATACCACCACAGCTCCTTTGATAGTGAACTTAGTGTTCCTAAAACTGTTCTCACCATATATTTCTATGTAGAATCTGTATGTAGAACTGTCTCTAAGGATTGCCAACACTGCAAATCTTTATGGGAGCAGAAAAGCTCACCTATCGTGGAGCGGCTAGGGGGTTTGAACCATTTGCTGACCCTGAGGGTGGCAGCCCAACACATAACCCACTCTGACACCAAGACTTCTGAATGCTGGAGTATATAGCCCAAATTAAGTGACTATCTTCAAGAACACAAATTTCTGTATAGAATGAAAACATTTTTGTAATTGAGAAAATTGTGGAGTTGACAAGGAAGTTACAAATTTGTGGTAGCCAGAAATAAACACATAAAAGCAAGAAAGGGCAAAGTAGAAGCGAACGAAAAATCGAAAACAGAAATCCCATTATAGAATCTAGTACAAAAGCCATCTTTGCCAAGAAGACATTGATCAATTCCCTTTTGGCTTTGTGTTTCTACACCAACAGCCATGTCAAATGTCAGGGGAAATATGATAAGGCCTTTGCTCAATTTAAGAGTAGATTCGGGTTATTCCTGAATAAGGGCTGGGACTGGAGAAGAATGCCTAGTCAGAGTCACTATTTCATAACTCTGACCAAGACGACAGCCCAACTCGACCACGGAGTCAATGCTGACTTATCGCTCCTTACAGCACCCCGCCCCCCACGCCCGAGCATTTATAGGAGTTTTAGAAAGCACAGTCTTTCTCTTGCAGAAAGGAGCCCTGGTGGTGTTGTGGCTATGGGTTGGGCTGCGATCCACAGGTTGGCAGTTCAAAACTGGCTCCAGGGGAGAAAGACCAGACTTTCTACTCCTGTGAACAGTTACAATCCATAGGGTATTAGCACTGACTTGATGGGTTTATTTTGTTTGTTTGTTTGTTTTAGGTTTCGTACTGCTGACTTTACAAATCATAGCCCAACGCGTAACTATTACGCCACCAGTGGTCCAATATCTATGAAAGATATCCTAAATTCTCATACAGGGTCCCATAGAATTCAGCGTGAGGGTCATCTCTAGGCCTTTGGAATGTAAGTCCACATCCTCCATGAATGGAAGATTGGAAAATAAACCCACTATAAGGAAAAAACCAAAAAAATGAAAATTATCTCCTGAGATTCTAGAATTGCAAACTGGTCACCACAGACAGATGTGGTCCAAATTCATGCTACGTATATACCTTAAAAACAACCAAACAGAAAACCTCAATTTCAGAATTTAAATTAAAATTGAAACTGTAACACTGAGTTTGTATTACTCCAAAGCAACTAACAAAAACAAACACAGCTCCACTCTGGAATAACTCAATCTCAATTTAGGTCACACAAATGTTCCACAAATCAGGTTGAAAGGGAATAATGAGCTCTCAGATGAAATCGTTAAACACATGAGCAAATCAGACACCAATAGTGCGAAGGAGTCAGGGGAAATGATACACATACACAGAGCAGAATCAGAAAGCCAGAGACTTAAGATTTAGAATAATAACATAATAAATAAAACTATGAATATTTAATATAGTCAAGAAATCAAATATATTGGAAAATATAGCCCAAATTTCCATAAAAATAGTTTAAAATAATATAAATAATCAGGTTAGAAAGAGAATAAGTAGATTTTCTGGAAGAAAAAAAGAAAACGCTTGATGAATTCAAAAGTAATTAGATAATGATGAAGAGAAATATAGTAAAATGGATTGCATGAGCTAAACATTATTTAAAATTATAGAAAATTATTGATCTGAAATGTAAACTCCAACAGCTAAGAGAGAAAAAAAGAACAATACCAACAAATAGTAAAAAACATAGAGCATACATTTAGAGATTCTTAAATTAGCTTCTAGATTAAAATAATACAGAGAAAAATGAAGAGAAAATATTTTTAAAATAATAAGTTAGACTTTCAGAATTATTGAAATATATTGTTATGAATTGCACTATATTTCCTAAGAATGTTTCATAATATCTAACTATGGTTATAATTTCATTTAAGAGTGGGTTTCCTCCATTCTGAGAATGAGGCAGGATTAATATAAAGGTATATTGGGTCAATCTATTTTTAGATAAAACAGAAATTAAATCCAGAAATGTTAGAACAGACATCTTAAGCAACATAGAAGATTGTCCCAACAAAGAAACTCCAAAGAAAACAAGGACTTCTTGTTTTCCAACACAGAGCCTTCCCTGAGTGATGGCACATTGGATTTGATTCCTCCTTCCCACTTAGAGTAAAATGTGAACGAAAAGAGATGGACTTAATAAGGAACCATATAAAATGAAAACAAAATGTAAAGATTTGTTACAGTAGTGGTGTCATACAATATTTTTCTTTTTGTGATTAACTAATTTCACTCAAAATAATATTCTATAGGCCCATCCATGTTAGGAGTTTTTCACAGGTTCATCATTATCCTTTAACATTGTATCATAATCCATTGTGTGTGTATACCAAATTTTATTTATCAATTCTTCCACTGCTGCACATTTAGATTATTGCCATCTTCTTGCTACTGGGAATAATGTGCGGTGAGCATGGATGTGCATGTATCTATCCAAGAGAAAACCAGAAAAACCTCAATTTCAGAAGTTAAATGAACATGGAAACCGTAACCCTGAGTCTATATTGCTCAGGGGTAGAGCGGCAGCTCTAATTTCTCTAGGAGTGGCTGTGCATGCCTTCCGTCCATTTCTCAATTGGTTTATATTGTGCTTTTCCTGTTCAGGTATTGAAGTTTACTATAACCTTTATAGATTAGTCTCTTGTCAGATATGTCACCACCAAAATTTAATTTTCTCAGTATGTGCTTGTCTTCTTAGCCTTCTGATGAATCTTTCAGTGTCTCGTTTTTAGATGTCCCAGTCACCTAGATTTTCTTCTGCTGTTCACAAGTGTCGATAGTGTATTATTGCCACAAGTTAAGATCCCTAAATTTTGCCCTATATTGTCATTGATGATCTTTGTTTATAGTTCTACATTTTATATTTAGGTGTTTGATCCATCTTGAGTTCATCTTTTGTATATGGTTGGCAATAAGGATTATTTTATTTTTCTGAAAATGAATATCCAATTTTCTCAACACCCTTTGTTAAAGGAGGCTACATCTTCCCCATTTAACGTGTTTTGGCCCTTTGTTAGAAATCGGCTGTCCATTGGTAGATGAGTTTACTTCTGGGTTCTCAGTCCTATTTCATTGATCTGTTTGTCCACTGTAGCTGGTATGCCTACCACGGCTGTGTAGTGCATTTTGAAATAGGGAAGTGAGTATACCTTGTTTGTTCTCCAGGAGTGTTTTGTTTATCTGATGTTTCTTTCATTTTCATACAAAGTTGTGGATTGGCTTTTCCATATCTTTTAAATATAATTTTAAAATTTGGGTTGGGATTGCATTATATCTGTCGATAACGTTGTGTATTATTTACATTCTTACGATGTTAAGTCTTCCTATACAAAAGAGTAGTATATTCTCATCTAGGTCTTTAGAGCTTGTGAGCAACTCTAAGGTGCAACTATTGGTCTCTCCCCACCCAGTGGAAAGACTTATAGAAACAATTAGTCCAGTTGTCTACTGGACCATGTAAACATCGATTTCCACAATCCTGGACCAGAACAAGATGGCATCCAGCTACCACCACCAACTGCTCTGAAAAATAGAACACATTAGAAAGTCTTGGATAAAGTAGAATAAAATATGGAATAAAACACAAAACAACATAAAATAACAGACCTACTTATCAAAGAGATACTAGTGGTACCCCCAAGGCTATGGTCCTTCATGGATGTAATGGACCCCCTCCCCATGTTAGAGTAATCAACCATTTAAGGTCAAACTGTAAACACTGAAGGAGCCCTGGTGGCATTACGCTTGAGGCCTACACACTAGGCTGCTCATCTTTAAAGGTAAATGCTTCCAAACTACCACCCTCTGCTTGGGACAAAGATGGGAATTCGACTCCCAGATAGAGTTAGTCTCTGAAACCCACAGGGGCAGTTCTACCCTGCCCTATAGAGTCACTATAGGTCAGCAGTGTGTTTGTGTTTGGGGTTTTGGCAACATTTACCCATGACAAAGTTCAGAAGGTTAGGAGATAAGCAGTGGAAACAAGACACAGGAAAGTAGACTAAGTGATGGTACAGTCAGGGCACTGCAATGGCTGAGCTGAACCAAAATGTCTATGAACTGTTGCATGTACAAATGATGTTCTGTTATGTAAACCTGCACCAATCAAAATTGAAAAAATTAAATAAAAACTTAAAATAGAATAAATAGAAAAGGTCATCAAGAAACTTCCAACCAAGAAAGGTCCAGGACAAAATGGCTTCACAAAGGAATTCTACCAAATATTCAGGGAAGAGCAGACCCCAATTCTAAACAGACAGTTCCAGAATATAGAAAGGGACAACAAACTCATTCTATGATGTAACTTAACCCTGATACCAAAATCAGACAAAGAAACCACCAAGACAGAAAACTACAGAATAATATCCCCATGAATATAGACACAAAAATTTTCAACAAAATATGACCAATGGAATCCAATAACATTTTTTTAAAATTTGACCATGATCAAGTGGAATTCATACCAGGGATGCAATGATGGTTCAACATTTTAAAAACAATCAACGTATTCCACCAAATAAACAAAATAAAGAATAAGAGCCACATGATCATGTCAATAGACGCAGAAAATGCATTTGACAATATCCAACATCCACTTTCAGTAAAAAAAAAATCGACAAAATATAAATACAAGGGAAATTCTTCAGCATAAGGAAGCCCATATACAAAATCCAATAAGAAATGAATAAAACTGAAACTATTTCCTCTGAGAATGAGAACCAAACAAAGATGCCCCTATCATCACTCTTATTCAATATCATGCTGGGAAACCTATGGCAGGGCCATTAGACAATAAAAAGAAATCAAAGGAATAAAATTGGACAAAGAAGAAGTGAAATTCACTATTTGTAGACAATATGATTTTATATGTAGAAAGTTCCTAAGACATGCAAAAAGTGTGAGAAACAATTGGGGTATTTGATAAAGTAGCTAAAATTAATAAGCAGAAATCAATTGGATTCCTGCATACCATCTAACAGAGCTCTGAAAAAGACACCCTGAAAACAATACCGTTTATACGAGTTACACAAAATATGAAATAGGAGCAAGCCTAACCAACCAAACAAACAAACAAAAACCCGCTATAAAGAAAACTAAAGAACACCATTATAAGAAATCAAAAGAGACATCTACAAAGGAAGAATACCCTATGTTCATGGATAGGAATGTCTAATATTGTTAAAGTCAGCACTACACAAAGCAATCTATAAATATAATGCATTTCCAACCCAAATCCCAACTTTATTTTTCATAAAAATGGAAAAACTAATTATTAACATCATACAGAGCGGTAAGAGATCTAGGATAAGCAAATAACTCTTTAAAAGAACAAAATAGGAAGCCTTTTACTACCCAACCTCAGAACCTGTGGCCCAGTCACAGTAGTCAGAGCAAATTGTACAATGGTAGTACAGAAAAATGGAAAAGACTATAAATCCTAGAAAAAAATGCATATACCTATTCACAACTAATTTTTGACAAAGGAACAAAAATCATTAAATGGAAAAGAGCCAGCCTGGTCAACAAAGAGCACTGGCAAAATTGGGTCGGCATCTGCAGAAGGAGGAAACAAGACCATACGTCACCCAGTACTCAAAGACATACTCAACATGGAACAGAGGTCTAAACGTAAACCTCAGGGCTGTACGAATCACTAATAAGAAAATTGGGACAAACTTAAGGGACCTATTGCAGGGCATACACAGACTACCAAATATAATAAAGGATATACACACAGAAGATAGTATAGATGACTGGAAGTCACTAAAACTAAACACTTATGTGCATCAAATGACTTCAGTATTTGAAGAAGACCAAAAAGAGAGTCCGTGGACTGGGGAAAAAATCTTTACCAATCAAACACACACACATACACATACACACACACACACACACACACAACTCCTCCATAACAATAACTCGATGGCACCTAATAACAAAAAACAGAAAACAGGGGCATGATTTATAATGTTCCCCAATAAAAATAGACTGATGTTTCTAAAGTGGATGAGGGACATATATAAGCCATAGATACATGACTAGATTTTGACTTTTCACTTAATCATAGCCCTAATCTAGTCAGTTAACAAGTCCCTTCTTTCCATAATTCCTTATGTGAGGAATTATAATTCTGAACTCTATGCCTTTGGCTAAAATCCCATTTTAAAGGTACTTTTCTGCTCAATTCATGGAAAGAGTCAAGTCCTGATATTAGTAGAGGGTGTGAAACAAGTCGACCCTTAGTTTCTGTGGGTGTGTGGTCTACTGAAAGGGAAAAGCCATGCCCCAAGGCCTCTCCTTTGCATATAAGAACTATCTAGGGCAGACATAGAAACCCCAGTACCACTAGTAGTACCCAGTAGTGGAGGCCAAGGCCAGAGGCACCAGAGACTGTGGCACAGAGGCTCCGAGGAGCAGCCCCAAGACTATGCGGTACCTTCTCCTCATCTGCAACTGTAAGACAGAGTGACAAGTGGGCTTCATGGTCCACACATGCAAAGGCCAAGGGGCCACTTGACTGGGAGGCTAAGAAGCAGAGAGTGACATGGGTCCTGGTTGTGAAGTGTTGATGTGGACCAACGATTTTATCCTGACTTGTGTTGACCGGTTAATGCTCCTAAAAAAAGCCCAAGCTCACTGCCTTTGAGTCAATGCTGACTCATAGTGACCTGCTGTGGGTTTCCAAGGCTATAACTGTTAGGGGAGTAGAAAGCCAGTCTTTCTCCCACGGAGCTGCTGATGGTTTTGAACTGTCAACCATGTGGATCACAGCCCAACCATAACCACTTATACCACGCAGGGCTTCCCAACTCTGCTCATAGACCCCTTTCATTATAAGCATGGTCTGTGGGTGCTATGTAGCCATTGCAATGAATTTTTGAACCCAGAATAGGAGCTCTGTGGGCTTAGTGGTTCCATGTGGGGCTGCTGTCCTTAAGGGCCAAACTGTGAAACCACCAGTCTCTTAGTAGGGAAAGAAGGACTTTCTGATCCAGTAAGTGGTTTCTCATTGGGCTGCTAAGTAAAAGATCAGCAGTCCGAAGCCAACGGACACGATGCAGTAAAAAGATGAGGATTTCAGTCTCAGTTACTGTCTCAGAAACCCACAGGGGCAGTTCTAACCCTGCCCTATAGGGTCCCTATGAGTCGGACTTGACACACTGGCAATGAGTTTTGTTGAGAAAGAGTTACAGTCTCAGAAATTTGCAAGCAGTCCTATCGTGTCCTACAGAGTCGCTATGAGTTGGCATCAACTGGAAGGTAGTGAGAGCATCGTAGAATGCCATGGAAGGAACAGTTGGTGTCAGAACTAGTAAGGAATGATGGAGGGAGGAAGCATGTCTGACGTCGGCCTTGTGGCCCTTGGGAAGCCAGAGGAGGGCAGATATGGCTCCCATGCCATTCACCGCCCTCTGTAACTAAAAATTACAAGCACATTCAAGGTTTGAATTCCTAAGATCTTTCATTTGAAAACTTCACAGATCTGTATCTTGGAGCTCCCTCCTGAAATGAACTTAAGACTTTAAAAACATTCAGAGCAAGGCTTTTCACATTTTTAATAGAAAAAGCAAATATAATTCTCAATTTCACACAATGAAATAATCCTGGTTTGCTTATGTAAAATATGAATAGTATGGCAATTGTCAGCTATTTTTACTATATTAATCTACATTATTAAATAAACCAACAAACCAAACTTACCAGTCTCAGATGTCCTTACAGAGAGCAAAGAAGACAGCTGATTGCCATGACCGACCCTAGTATAGGACCTTATAGAAATGTTGTAGAGGGTGTAGGGTTTCAAGTCCATTAAAACGATGCTTGACGTTGAGGAATTCTTTGTAAATAAAGCATCTGTATTTTTATAGAGTACTTCATAACCAACAATAATCCCATTGGGTTTCTCGGGTGGTGACCACTTCAACCGAATTTCATTTGCAGTAACACCAATTATTTGAACCTCTTGAGGTGATGATTCTGGTTCTGGTCGAAGAAAACAAAATTTTAAATGCATGTATTTTGTCATACTCATTTCAAATCCCAAAGTTAGCATGAGGTAGATGACAATGCACATTAAACATTGCTTGTGCTTGCTTCACTTTATTAAATCACCTTTGAATGTCTTACCATCTTCTGGAGTTGTGATAAAGATGTCGTTTTCTTCAGACAAAGAACTTTCTCCAACATGGGTTGAAGCAGCCACTCTCATTTTGTATCTTGTATATTTCTTTAACCCTAAAGCAAAACAGGCAATTTGTTTAAAATCCTTAAAATAACATTCCTGGATTAGGGCCATTTAACATTGGGCTAGTGAAAATAATCCATTTAATCCCAATCTCCCCGAATTCCTTAGGTGGTAGGGCCTTTCCATGTGGATGAGGTTTCATCTCTCTCCTAAAAGATTAAGTCTATGTCCTGAGGCTCAGGAATGATATTTGGCACAGTGTGGGAGTGTAGTTGCCTCGACACAAGCACCACGTCAGCATAATTGCTTCAGTTCCATCTACATTAATTCACTCCAGTCTTCCTTCAGCATCAACTTCTTTTGATGTACTAGGTAAAAACTTTCCTTGGTTAAGTTTATTCCAGTGAATATTATGGTGCTGTTGGTTTCTCTAAGGATAAACATAGTTAAAGAAAAACAACTTTAATTGGCTTATTTCTGCAGGTATTTTTCAAGAGCTCCACAGCAGCAGCGCAAGCGCGGCGAAACCTGAAATGACAGCGTGCCTTTGGCAGTGGGAAGGCAAGAGAAAGACGCATATTGGCCATCAGAATAGACATTTCAAGAGCAAAACTTTGTTCTACCTGTTATGAGAAAGCTGTTATCTACAGTAGTCATCTGGAAGGCTCTGCTTGTATCCAGTTCCATTGCATAAATTGTATAATGAGTGATTTTTCCATTGGGATATTCTGGAGGATCCCAATATAATAAAATAGATGAAGAACTAATATTTCTATAGTTTATTATTTGGATGGAGCTTGGCACTTCAAAAGAAGAATGAACAAGTATATGAATGAAAAAGTGTTACGATGCGCCCAAGTCGTGTTTGCGGGTACTTCTTTGAAGGCATATGTCTTCTTACCTTGCTCACGTGTCCTAACGTTGAGAACCGTTGGTGGGCCTTCTCCCACGATGGTGAAAGCAGATACACTAATCATGTGCTCAGTGAAAGGGGCCAGTCTCCTGACAACGTAAGACAGCTGTTCAGCAGCAATGTCCGTAATGTACTGATTCTTCATCGTAACTATTCGAAATTGGGGGGGGAAGCAAAATGTTGGACTTCACACTCAAAATAATGCTTGCTCATATGCTGAAATATTAAACCTGATTACATATCATTTATTAATCTCTCCAAGAAATCCTTGACATGCACACCTTCACACACACACACAGCAAGAGCTATACAATTTTAGAATGTAGTTTAGTTATTAAGACTATTCTGGGACTCAAGAATGTTTTTGTATTTTGGTTTTTTATTTTTCTATAAACTATAACTTTCTAAAGGATATCAGTTAGAAATTATTTCTGAAAAGACAGACCATATATCTAATATATGGTCTAATATATATTGAAGTATCACAAATCATAGGAGAGCTACAGAAATAAGACTCATTTGAACGCTAATTCTGCATGCTTTCACTACCTCCAATAACACTTTAGACTAAGCATGCTTGCACAATTGACACAGACACATGAATCCGGGTTTCAAGTATGGCGAGGCTTTTATTTTATCTAGAACTCAGACTTCTGAAAAATGTTATCAGAAATGTAGGCCAAACTTGAAGTATTTGAAGAAACAGCTCTATCAAAAATCCCAGGCTTCTTGGTTTTTAATGTTGTGTCCAATATTATTTTCACAGGCGGAAAGGGTAAAAAATTAAATAAACATATATGAATGTACTATTTTTACTAGCTTTAACACTTGTGGAATAATACTATAATTTGGCATGGGATAAATACCAAATCCAAGAAAAGGCAAAGGAGTAAATTATCCTGCTCAGTTCACAGTAGAGAAAGAACAGAGGTAACACCAGTGTTATCTTACAAAGGATTTTTAATTTGCTGTCTAAGACCATTCCCCTTTTAGAAACAGAAAGATCCATTGACACCACAGAGCAAGTGTGTACACTAATGACATCACCACGTCAGTGGAGTTACCTACACCTGTTGATTGCCCCATGCACTAGAGTTGTAACTTTCTGACCTATTTACCTTTAGTGACATTTGAAAACCTATTTGTCAAAAGCTGCACAGAGCAGAAGGCCTGTAAATGATTTGAAGATATGTTAATCCCTTCCCATCACACCTGCTTTGGCAACTGTAATAACTGATTGTCTATGCAGCTTGGCCGGAGACTCTAGGGTGCTACTTTTTCTAGGAGGAAGGTCAAATGGGTTAGGAGGGGCCAACCCCTGCCTGTGTGGCATTCCCATTTGCCGCTAAAGGCTATCCAACAGTTAAAAAAATCTGACTGCAGCCCATGAACCATTAATAATTTAGTTGAACTCGAAGCAAAGGTTCATATAAGTGTTAGCACTTCTGGTGGCTAAGATGCACTATACCGAGAATAAAATTTTTACTTACTAGTTGTTGAATACTGGTGTTCGGCTCTATTCCTTGCAGGAAAGTTATATGGAAGGTTGTGATACACAAGTGAAGCAAATGAGTGCAGGTCGGAAGACATCTCTGCTGAACCCTCCAGTAATTCTGTCATTGGCTCTACTATGTTCATAGTCTCTGAAGCCATGGGTTCATTAATATACTGTAATCAAAAACAAATATTTTCAAATCTGCTTGTGATCTCTACACTTAATATTAGTTTGCCACAAGTAGAATTACTTTAAAAAATAACAAAAACTAGTGACTTTGAAACGGAGACTTGGTGGCACTGTGGAGTAACAGATGGACAATGGACTATAACATATTTGGATCAAACGCCCAGACAACCTGCAGGAGAAAGATGGTGCTAACTGCTCCTGTAAAGAGCTAAGAAACCTCTGAATCCCTATATAAGGTCGATATGAATAAGGAATCCACTTGATGACCATGGGTTTTGTTTGGAGAGTGACTTTGAAAATATGCTTTTTCAAAGGTAATATTTTCATTACCATCCAAGACTGCATTCTCAAGCTCCTGAAATCCTGCATCATTGTAACACAGGGTGATTACTTCCCTATCTCAAAAGGCCAATCCTGTACTTGACTGAGCAGCAGATTTAGTTAGTTCTGACCTGAGCTAGATTCTAACAGATAAAATTAGACATCTGTGTGTGAAGTCTTCAGGACTAAAATATTTTACCTGCTCATCAGCAAAAAGATAAAAGTTCTAGACATACTCCCTGTAAGGGCAGTAAATGAGTTTATGTGACTCTGTTAGCCCAACTCGCTAAAATGCCCACCAAACAATCTTTGCCTGCCTGGGTTTGGGTAGGAAGGTAGGGAAGACACTGATAGGGTTCACCTGTGAGTAACTGATCGTTGATCCATTGTGAGAAGTAAAAGAAGGGATCTTAACTGCCAGCAAGAGTTGGGTCCCCTGCACTAAATATCCCTGTGCGGTGAACTTCTGGATCCAGAACAGCTTTGACATAAGCGAAGCAGAAGCCAAAGCTGGAGGCAGAGGACAAAGCAGGGGGTGGACTTCCCAACCCACGGAGTAAGTAAAGCTGAGTGCTTTGGGGCAGAAGCTGGAGTGGGGTGCCTCTGGACACTTAGTAGGCGATACCGAGCTTGCTGGCCCCTGGAAGTGGCTGAGAGACTTTAGGCTGTGGTTTACTAAAGTGAGGGTGTCTCTGGGCACTTACTTTGTGGCGCTGATACCCTGTCCCCTGGAGCTGGAGCTGAATACCTTGGGGTTGAGAGTGAAAACAGAGTGGCATGCCTTTTGGGCACTTATTAGCAGCCCTGAAAGAACTTTATAACATTTCCTGACTGAACATCTGTATTCTGAGTATTTCCCACCTGCACTGTAAGCTATTAACATCTTTAATAAACTCATTAATCATGAATATTGTCTCTGAGGCTTGTGTATCCATTGCAATGAATTACTAAACTCAGTAGCTGAAAAAGTAGAGAGTGTTGTAAATGACAACACACTCCCATCATTTTAAAAGCTGTTTTACTCCTTTTTGTACTTTCTTTGCATTCCAGGTGTAAGAAGCCAATTGTGCTTGCTTGATGTACATCAGGGATGGTGGTTTTTCTGTAGTGAATATTCACATCATGATAAAAAAAACTGTATGGTACTTGTTTTTATAGGATTCATATCAGACTTATCCAAGCATCTCGACCTGTAAAATATTTTATCTGCAATTGTCCCTAGATCTAACCTGGTGCACTTCAAATTCATCAAGTGTCACCATGACATGAAACCATCAGAAGTAAACATGTGCAGTAAATATTTTTTTGTTGACAGAACAGTATGACATATTTGACTGAAATAGACTAGGAAAAGTATGTGTTGTCTAAAGAAATACTATTAGATATTTTGTGTAAAATGTTGACCATGCAAATAACACTAAAATTAATCAAAAGCAACTTAAGAGTATTTTTCTCAAATGAAATATGTATATGTTTAGATTGCGATTAGAACAAATTTACCAAGGTAAATCTTGGAGATCATCAGGGAAATTTGAGCATAGTGTATATATTAGATAATATCAAGAAAATATAAGCTGTGGTGTGTTATTATAGAAGGTATTAAAATGTCCATCTGACTGTAGAGATGCATGCTTGGCATGAAGGCATGCTGGTGGCAATGTGGGGAAAGTGCTGTGGGTTCAGAGGTCAGCATTTCAAATCTGTCGGATAATGTTGCTGCAGTAGGTTCCCATAAAGATGGGCACCCTTGGAAAAAGTATGAGGAAGTTCGACTCTTTTCTATAGGGTCGCTATTGAGTAACTATGAATCCGAATCAATTTGAGGGCAGGCTGTTTGGTTTGGGTTTAGGCATGTAGGAGTGACCATGACGTGAAATGTGAAATTTAATTTAAAGTACTTCTGCAGTAGAAACAGAAAAGAGAGACATATGAGACAAGAGGGGCAGAAACTGATAGTTATTACATCTAGGTGGAGAGCAGATAGGGATTCATTAAACGCTTTTCTTTACTTCTGTACTTATATGAAATTTGGGGGAAAAGATCACAACTTCTCTCTCTTTCGTCATTATCTTTTCAAGTTCTGTTTCAAACCTCACCTCCAAAACTTCTCTTCAAAAATGTTACCCAAATTCCATTCAATGCTGTACCCTTGTATCTTCTGAACAACTATTTTTATTGCAGCTTTTGCTTTTCTTTCTTTCTTTTCTCTTTTTTTCAAGTTCCATGCACCTGTCCTTTAGCTATCTTACCTGTGTTTGTGGTGCCCTAACACACAAGGCTAAAAATACTTTATATGTCTTCCTAACACTAATGTTCTCAGTATTTTCAAGCAAAATGGTAAATGTTCAGAAAAGCAAAAATAAATAAATAAATAAATTCTAGAGCAGTTTAAGTAAGCTAAACATCAAAAGGTAGGTCATTTAAATGTTAACTTTTTTGAGGAATGGAGAAGATGCCATAAAATACTCTGTCCTTCCAATGATATTTATATAAAACTTGATAGAGTGGGAAAACCTTGCATTGAAAAGCAGGGAGACATCTTTAAGATCTACTTTAGAAAGTTCTGTGATTAAAATAAAAACAACTCAGCCTAGGGAAAGCTGCAGGGGGAAAATTAAAGGCCTTCCATCTTCCAATAACCACTTCAGCTATTCCTCCACGGGGAAATCAAGGGTGAGTGGTGGAAGGGGGATGGGGCACGAGTCACAATCACATAATTCAGAGGTGCTCTGGTATTCCCGTCAATATTTTATGTGTGAACAACACAGCTGTTTCTACTATCAATCAGTCACCCTTTGCAGATCTACTCTGCACCAAGTTTGAAGGTAGACTGAGAGAGTACAAAGAATTTACTTATGAGCTATGGTTATTGCATTAAATCTCTCAATATTTTCTACCACATGTCAGATAAATTAGTGAGAAGCCATAGCAGTCCATCAATTATGTAAGTTAGGCAACTCTGTTGGAATACTGTCATCGCAACCTAGTAGTGAAGCTGATATTTTGATTCTCTGGGTTTCTTGCAAATTCTGATGTTCACTGAATGAATCTCCAACTTAGATTCCAAAGCCACTCAGCATGTTACTGTAATTACCAAGTGATCTTTGTATGACTCTTTTCACACTTTGACTCCTTATAAAATTCCTTAGATAATAGGTTTTTTATAGGGCTACAGATAAACAGATATGTGGGGGGGGGGGAAATAAGAAAGTAAAAGAAGGTAGAAGGGGCAAAATGGGGCAAATAAAACATTGAGGGAAGGTCCACTGTAACTTCTAAAAATATTGGACTCATTGGTCACCAGTAACTTATCACTACTAACATTTTGATAATTTTGGTAATTTTCTGCTGTGGAAAATGATTCTATATATTGTAGATGTTTAGTAGCTCATCTGTTCTTTATCAACTAGAAACAAGTAGCACCACTACAAGCCTGAAAAGTAGAAATGACTCCAGAGAGTACCACATGCTCCCCCAGATGTTAAAATCTTCCCCAGCTGAGAATAATCAGTGAATGTCACAATCCATGAACATGGACGACTTCTCATATGCGACCCAGGAAACATTAAAATTTTAATGTGAAAAAGTGAGAATATTTTAGTTATACTTCTAATGCAACTGAATAAATTAGATTTTATATATATATTATATTTAATGAGAATTGTTTAAGAATATATATCTATCAATTTGGACTCACCAAAGATTTAGTGAGTCAGATTAATAAAAAGTGTGAGAGGAGGAATTCAGGGATATGGTTACGAGATAACAGGCAAGGAAGATTTCCTTAGCAATTACTGGAGAGGTTTCACTAGGAGAAATATCTTATGTTCCTAAGAATGAAGAATTCCATTTAAAAACTAAGTAGATTCAAGTGTTTTAAAGTGGGAGAGTCATGACACCTGCAGACATACTCCCTTTAAACACTGGCCAACACCAGAAGCCATTCATGTAAGTCCCACTCTTATCCAGTGCAGCAAATTCCCCTGAGGCAACCCAGCCAACCAAATCTCTTACCTCACTGGCCTCTCGTGGTCCTGCATCAATAGCAGATCATATAGGCTGCTTAGTACAGATATTCTCAGTACCAATGCTATATTTTTCATCATTCTTTCCTGCTTGTTCTCTGGTACCTTCATGCCCCTGACATGGCTCACCTCTCCCAAGCAATATGTACTTAAGCACAATGGCACTACAAAAGGAGAATGAATCCTCATCCACAAGGTGGTTTTATTTTATTTTGTTTTTGTACTTTTGTCCTACTGAATTACTTTTATTATTTGATTTCTAGTACTCTTCTGCCTGTCTGGTTTCCTATTTTGGTACAACTACTCCTGAGAATATACATTTCCCACAAAAACAGGTAGGCCAGTAGATTCTGGCACACCTATCTAAACAAGGGTGTTTTTCCCCCTCTGAGTGCACTTACCCACACACATTCATGCTGATATAGCAACAGAACTTGGAGAAGCAGTGGCTTGCTTAACAATACTTACATGGAACCTGAGAGGAAAATATGCCTGGTACTATGTTCCTAATGGGACACTTTTGATCCAGTTTCTATCCAGCCCTTGGTGACCCACACTGTGTACTGTAGACGATTGGCACTTTATACTCTGTCTTTCAAGGTGCTCACCATCCTTCCCAGACCACATCAGAAGGATTCAATGTGAACACACTATGTGAACTGGGCTTTCTCTCAAAATCACCTGTAGAAGATTTAAGGAACCAACACGCTCCTTCTGACTTAAGGCTGAAGCCCCGTGGCACAAGAAGAAGCAGATGACTAGTATCCAAAGGTTATGGAACTGGTATTTGTTAGACTTTGATTTAGAACTCTTGCTTTGAGGGTACCCAATGAATGGTGGCCCAGGACTTCCATATATTTACTAGTCTGCTGCCCCCCTAGCTTTTCTATGACATGTATTAGTCTGGTATGCATGGTTCTGCCTTGTGAATGAGAATTGTTGAATGTTTTACCCTATCATCAACCCCCAGTTTTTTCATGTAAATGGGGTTCTGACACTTAAGAATTTAATCTGTACAAGCAAGCAATGTATGTACATAATTGGCCTAGAGTTATATAATTTCCTTTTCTCGGTAATGTTGTAATTATATATCATTGGCTAAATTCATGAAAATATCAATAGAATTACCTTATGCCTCATGGGGATGATTTATAAGGTTCTCTAAATGATAGTGATGTCGCTAGACTCTAGAGTGACATATATTAATCATAGATATAATGGATTTGGGGGTTACACTTAAATCTGATTCCAAACTAAAAACAATTCATTTTTATGATATGGCCTGCTCAGTTTTCACCCACATGAAGGGAGCATTAAAGATATAGGTACCATAGTAAAGTATGGTGAAGAAAACAGAAGGTGCCCTGCTAGCAGAAAGGATAGCATCTGTGGTCTTAAAGCCTTGTCTTAAAATAAGCAGCCATCTAGGCAGGGCATCAACTAAATCCATATAGAACAGGCACACTAACCTGTGTGATCTGAGGATTATAAATAATAAAACCAAAAGGAGTGAATTATATCATACCAGAAAGTGTGACACCGGGTTTGCAGAAGGCTATGGATGACAGTGTAAGCCCAAAATCCATTTAGAGGGTCCCCACATGAATCCCCTCTAAGGTAATCCTGGGCTGTGAATAGACTTGCTATCAGTCAGAGAGCATTGTAAAGTTGATTATGGCAGATGTAGTTAGGTTGAAATGTATTACTTTATATTTTGATTTCTCTTTTGATCCAATTTAAAGCTACTTTTCAGTTTTTAATATTTTCTGATTTCTGTTTGATTGAGGATTGTTGTTTTGTCTAGTCCTTGTTGTTGGATTTTTGTTGGTTTATTTGCTTCTGTTATGTTTGGTATGATTTTATGTATATGAAATCCATGATATACTTATATCTCATATAGAGGCAGTAACTGGATTCACAATTACCTAAAAGAATGAAAGAAAATGGGGAGCCAATAACAATGAGCACGAGAAGAAAATGTTCTGAACTGGATCGTGGTGATGATTACACATCTCTTCTTCATATGATCGAATGATTACATTGTATGAGATGTGAAGTAAATGCCAATAAAACTATCTTTAAAAAACAGTTTGGTTCATCTCAAAGAAATGCTTTGTATTTTACTACATAGTATGGCATGGGTTAAGCTGTTATCAAAAAGGATTGAAATGAAAAACTTGGAATTATTTTATAATTGGAAACCTCTTAGTGACTACTGTCTCATTCTATACACTACATGGGTGACAAATACTTAAGGATTGATTCTGTTTCTTTTCCTTATGCTCAACAAAGCATACAAGGGGGTACCCCCCACCACCACAATGGATTTTTTCAAAGCTATGTATTTAAATTTTTTTACAACACAACCTTATTACCTTCAAAGTACTCTCCATTACATTTAATGCATTTGTCAAACCTGTGATTCTGTTCTTGGAAACATTTTTCAAACTCATCTATTTGTACCACCCTCATTCCCCTTCACCCCCACCCCTTCTACATCGTCAGATCACTGTCCTTTCATGTTCCTCTTCATTCATGGAAGCAAAAAGAAGTCACACAAAGCAAGGTCAGGTGAGTAAGGAGCATGGATAAGAGAGCCATGCTGTTTTTAGCCAAAAACTGGCACACTAAGATGGCTGTGTGAGTGGACGCATTGTTGTAGTGGCAAAACCAGTACCCTGTCTGCCACATAATTTGCTGAACCAAGTTCTAAGATAGTCCACATAGCTTCCCCATCTCTTCAATTGTCCAACATTAGTCTTTGAGCACAAGTACACAAATTTTGTGGACATTTTCATCCATTCAGGAAGTTGACATATATCCAGAATGAGGTTTGTCATCAATCAACATTTCATCCTTTTTGAAACAAGAAAACCACTTATACACTTGAGTTTTTCCCATAGCACTATCCTTCTAAGCTGTGTCCAACATCACAACAGTTTCTGCAGCATTATCCCAAGCAGGAAACAAAATTCCACAGATGCATACTATTCTCTTAAATCTCAAAACAATGTTCAAGCCAAACTGTTTGTATGAAAAAACTCACTGTGACCACAGAGAAACTTCCCAGGTGATGCCAGTGCACTAACGCAGAGCGAATTGCTCAACACTCGCCCAACAGGGAAAATACTTGTACCAGGAAAGCTCTGCTCTATCCAGTGCAATTCCAGTTTTTAGGGGGTACCCCCACATATTGCAATTATTCCCAAACTACTGTTTGATACCGTCCCCAGCCTAACTCCAGAGCATTTGGCCGAACACTTAGTTGGCTTACTTCTCATGTTCACAGTGACAGATGCTGATATACTCAAGGACTATGTTAGATGAAGAGAGGAGTCTAAGAATATTAGACGTTTGTAACATTAGACAGCAAGGTGGAGTGTGGTAGGGCAAAGAGTCTTCACCTTTCTAACAGAACAAACAGGTACAGGAAAAGGTCTGAGTGTGAGCAGTTCCTAGAAAGAGAATCTTAGGGCTTTGTAGACTTTAGTCTCAGTAAAATGAGGTTCCCAGAAGAATTGAATTCTTGTTTTTGCATTAATAGACGTAGAAATTTGAACCAAGATAGAAAATAATTCTTCTTTATTTTCGTTGGTCAAACTACACATGAAATAGCTTGTTCATGGCCAAACTTAAAAAAATTCAGACACAGCAGAGTAAATCAGTGTTAGAAAAGACCTGTAAAACATGACAGATGTGAAATAGAGGACGTTAAGCCTTAGGGAAACTAGGATCATTGTCATCAAATAATAAACAGAAGTTAAAAGCTTCATTATTACTGCAAGTACTAGCACTTAAACTATCATGTCTCAAACACAATGTAAAACACTTTTATCCATATATTACATTTTAGTATAGCCCCAGAAGATAGTTATTATTCACTCCATTTTATAGTATAGACAAGAATCACCTATCCAAATTCACAAAACTAGTGATTGCAGAAGTAGAACTGGAGCACATTTTTTTGTCATTGTGATTCCAAATGCCATGTTCTTAGCTACTCTGTGTGACTTTACAGGGGAGAGATAGGGCAAACTGATAAAACTTAGAGGACAAGTATTTCAACCCAACATGCTTAAAGAACTGGGAGGCTTTTTATTCTTCTTTGTATTTTTTAACCCCTAACAAATGACTGGAACATCACAGTTACTTAATAAACATATGCCAATGTAGTCATAAGGAAGGATATTTTAAAGCTTATAACAAATTAGCTACTTTTGTCACGGTGAATCCCCTATTATGGGAAATAACTAAGTAGCTTATCAGAGTCTTTTGTTCCGATCTTTTATTAGGTAGAAATGATAGACATAAGATGCATGTGTAAGTTTGGAGATCAAAATAAAAATCTTCAAATTTGAGATTCAATGCTTTAATGTATTTCTTCAAATATTTGTATAAATAGTGAAAGAAACTATTTTAATTGTTTAGTATGGAAAGTACACATTTCAGTGTACCCAAGTAGCCCCTATTTATTAGTAAATTTTATATCTATACATAAGATGAATCTATGCACTAATTTAGTTAACACACATATAGAAAAATGTACCATTTTCTATTTTACTTTTAAGCCCTGATGGCACTGAGGAGTAAGTATTATATTGCTAACTGAAGCAAGGGCAGTTCAACCACATCAGATGCTCCTAGTGAGAAAGATGAGTCTGCCTGAGCCCATAAGGATTAAAGTCCCAGAAGCTTTATGGAACGGCTGTCCTCTGTTCTATAGGGTTGCTATGAGCCAGAATCCACTCAATGGCAGTGAGTTTGGTTTTCTGTTTTGGAAGCACCAAGGAATGAAATTTTTCTCCATGAAGAGGTTAGGAAAAAAACCCGAAAACTCATTGAGTCTATGCTAGCTTATGGAGACCCTCTAGGACAGGTAGAACTTCCCGGGTGAGTTTCTGAGAATTGTGTTTACAATAGTAAAAAGCCCCATCTTCCTCTCATGGAGAGGCTGGTGGTTTCAAACCGACAACCTTGTGTACCACAGTCCAATGTGTAACCACTACACAACCAGGTTCCTTATGAAGGGATAAATTGTATCAAAACAGTCTAAAGCTAAGCTAGGATCAACTCATAGATAATAAATCATGTAAATAATTTTGGCTTTAAATTATAGATAATTTATTGATTGAAAACAATTACTACATTCTAGGAGAGTAGATAAAGCTTAATATAAGCAAACAAAAAGTAGCACCCACCCTGGGTGGGTTGCCCAGGTAAGTAGCACATACTGAGAGCTCTTTGGTATATGGTGGGTCTGGTGTCCAGGAGGACTAGTGGAAGGATTCTGCTGAGTGAGAGGTGCCCCTAGGACAACCCTAGGACAACCCCCCCAACCCACCTACCCACCTCCTAATTCATCTTCCCTGAGTTGGAATCCCTGGAGATCTGAGATCTGATCCTTGGGACATCTCGGCTCAGCCAGCTGAGCTGGCCCTGCATGCTGCCACTGCCGGCACTGTGGTCACTGTGGTAGCCAATTGCCCCACCCCACCCCCCGGCCTTGTCACCACACCAGAGGCTGCTTGGATGCCCTGCTGAGACTTGCAGCTGTGATAGGACCCCTGCAGCAGCTGCCCACTCACAGCACTCCCTTGGTGAGCTGCTTCCTTCTCCCATGGTTCCCCTCTCTCTATGTAGCAGTGATCCACCACCAAGCTAGCATCTCTCCTTCCATTCACACGGTCCCAGGAACTTACCTGCAGTCTACCTGTAGCAGGTTAGGTGACCTGTGACTACGCATGCTACCCCACACCCCATATCATTGCCTGAGACCCCTCCACCAGCGTCCCTGCCTGTCCACCCCTGCTATCTCCATGGTGAGCTGCTCCCACAAATTAACCCACCCTAGTCCATGCTCCCACCTGCTCCCACCAGCGCCACTCCCCGCCTAAGCCCATACCACTCCTGCCTGTGCCCACCAACTCCCGCCAGCGCTGGACCACACCACTACCATGTGCTCCCCACCACAATAGCCCAAGCCCTACCCCCTTCACCCAGCACCCCTTCTGCCCAGACAGGCTCAGCACTTCCCTAGGGTCCCAGGCCCACAGGGAGTAGGGGGGGAATGCATCCTTGATCCAAAGAGCATACATTCCCCACACATACCCTGCCTCCAGAGCCCAGGGGAAAAGTGACCCTGGTCCAAGGGCTTCCCAATTGAGGCCCAGCCATACTACCTCAGACCCTAATGTGGCTAAAGCCTGCCGATTGGTCCCCTTCAGCCTTATCGCTGCACATGGGGCTCCTCCATTCCCAGCACCCTAAGCAAAAACAGCCTGTCCCACACTAGCATGGTGCACCCCACTGTCAGATGCAAGAGCTGCCCCCACCAGTGCCAGGCTCCAACACCCTGTGGAGGCTCTCCCCGAGACAGTGGGGCTGTTTTCACCCTTGATCAGCACCTCCTCCCATGACAGTGAGGCCGCCCCCACTTTTGCCTTCTGGTAGGCATACTTTTAAAAAAATTAAACAAGGAAAGACTGCTAATTGTGGCCTGATAGACCAGTTTAAAGCAGCCTAGGGGAATACATACAGGATCCAGCCTCTCTCCAGTCACTGAAACTCCTCACTACTATTGGCCACTGAACCACCTTGGAACCCCGCCTACACAGCAGTCTGACCCACCTCTATAGTAGGTCACAGGTGTCTTCCTAAAAGCACCCTTATCAGTAATACAGAGAAAGACCTCAGAGTTCCCTGGTCTCCCCAAAACATGGTGCCTACCTCTACAAAGGGGTCAAGGAAACATTAGCAAACCACAACACTCTCAACAAAAAAACAAGAGAGACAAAACACAATAGCAGAGTAAATGACACTCAGAAGAATCAGATGCAGATGTACCACAAAAAGAAATCAGAAGGCTGCTAGGAGTGATACAAGAGTTGAGGGAAGCAATGCAGAATAAGGATGCAATTATAGAGGAGATAAAGTCCACAATTGAGGAGATGAATTCCACGATAGAGGGGATGAAGTCCACACACCAAAGGGAAATACTGGTGCTAACAGATGGGGTAGCAGAAGCCACACACAAGTTTACAGAATTTACCATTAGATTTGAGGAGGCAGAAGACCATATCAGTGACCTTTAAGACACTCAGACATACCTCAGCAAATAAGACAGTCAAATAGGAAAATAAAAGAAAAGGGAAGATAACCTGAGATCAATGACATATGCTATTAAGAGGAATGATATTCGTATAATTGGTCTACCAGAGCAGGACACGACAAACAAGTTTACCGCAAAATAGTGAAGGGATTTCTGGAAGCAAACTTTCCCACCTTAATGAATGAGGATCAGACACTCATACAGGAAGCAGAAAGGATACCAACTACACTAAACCCTAAGAAGCACTCACCAAGACATATAATAGTAAAAATATCCAACTTTGAGGAAAAAGAGAAAAATTTAAGAGAAAGGAAGATGGTCACATACAAAGGATCTCAGGTAAGAATATGCTCAGACCTATCAGCAGAAACCATGAAGAGGAGGAGAGAGTGGAACAACATCTTCCAAAAGCTGAAAGAAAAAACCACCTGCCCTAGAATCCTTTAACCTGTCAAATTATCCATTAAGATAGATGGGGAGATAAAGGTCTTTCAGGACAAGGAAAAACTCAAAGAAGTTGTTGCAAGATACCCAACCCTGCAGAAGATACTGGTCGACTCACTATGGTCAAAGAATCAACATCCATCAAGCACAAGCAGGAGACCACCATATAGCCCAACTCCTTCCAGAAGCCAACATGCCAACAACAATTACCAAGCTAACAAGGCCTCAGAGGGAAAAGAATCCAAGATAGAATCCCTCTCCCTCCCCTAACAAAATACAGCACGCTGATATGAAGGGAGATAGGAAAACACCCAAAACACAAGACATGAGATGACAGCAATGAATCCACAGATCGTGATAATAACTTTGAGTTTTAATGGCCTCAATTCATACATTAATAGGAAAAGGCTTGAAGACTAGCTCAGAAAACATAACCCAACAATCTGTTGCCTGCAAGAGACACAACTTAAGTGCACAGACAAAAATAAACTAAGAATAAAAGGCTGGCAGAAAGTATGCGAGGCAAATAACAATTTAAAAATAGAAGGGTGGCCATTTATAAACTATCAAGGGCTCATGCGGGAGGGGGGAGCGAGGAGGGAAGGGAAAAATGAGGACCTAATGTCGGGGGTTTAAATGGAGAGAAAATGTTTTGAGAAACGATGTACAAATGCGCTTTACACAATTGATGTGTGTATGGATTGGGATAACAGTTGTATGAGCCCCTAATAAAATGTTAAAAAAGAGAGAAAAATAAATAAATAAATAAATAAAATTAAAAATAAATAAATAAATATTAAAAAAAATAGGAGGGTGGCAATCCTAATCTCTGACAAAATTGACCTCAAGCTTCAAACCATATAAAAAGACTAGGAGGGGCACCGTGTAATGCTCTAAGGATCAGTAAACCAGGAACCAGTTGGCATATTGAATATTTACTCTCCTAATAATGGATCGGCAAAATTTATCAAACAAACTATTTAATAGATGAAAATAGAAATCACCGATTTAACAATCATAGTGGTGACTTTAATATACTGCTATCAGAGATGGATAGATCACTGGGAAAGAAGCTCAGCAAGGAGGCTATAGAGCTAAAGAATAATTAGGCAACTGGATCTGATAGACAATTATAGAACTTTCCATCCAAACCAAAAAAAACACATTCTTCTCAAGCCCACATGGCTCATTTTCAAGGCCAGACCACATGCTGGGACACAAGTCAAGCTTGAGTAAATTCAAACACATAGAGATTATTCAGAAGTATTTCTTGGATCGCCATGCCATAAAGCTGGAGATTAATAAGAGGACAACCAGAAAAGCAAGGGAAATCACTTGGACGATGAGAAACAATCTTCTGTGACAATCTTCAGGCCCAGATTATAGAGGAGGTTAGGAAGTTTGTAGAAACTAATGAGAATGAGAATACAACATACCAAAACTTATAGGATACTGTAAAGCCAGTCTGCTATCAATAAATGTAGATATGAAAAAAGAAGAGAGGCTTATGACTGATATGCTATCACAAAAGCTCCAGAAACTAGAACAGAGTTAATAGAACAAATCCTCCAATAGCAAAAGAAAAGAAATAATAAAAATCAGGGCAGAGTTAAACCAGTGGGAAGACAAAAAAATGTTGCAATAGATTAATGCAGCAAAAAGGTGGTTCTATGAAAGGATCAACAGAATTGACGGATCACTGGCTAACTTAACCAAGGAAAGGAAGGATCAAACATCAATAGGGATGAGGGATGAAACAGGGGAAATCACAACATATTCCAATGAGATTAAAAGGATAATCACAAAGTACTATGAAGGATTGTATTCTAATGAATTCAAAAGCATGGAAGACATGGATAAATACTTGGAAAAGCAGTTTCTCTCTAGATTATCCAGACAGAGGTCAAGACCCTCAACAAACCCAGAGTGAAAGAATATATATGTATGATTATCAACAAAAAAGCCCCCAGATCAGATGTTGGAGGGGTTGTGGTGAAAGATGGAAGAAATTATGCTAAGCAAGGTCAGCTAATCACAAAAGAACAAGTATAACAGGAGTCCCCTGAGGTAAGTATAAGCAGCACAGTAGGAATAGAAGGAAATATATTGGCGGAGGCACAGGCAGTCGGGGGGAGGTCAGAACAAACTCAAGGAAGTACACATGAATCCAACATAAAGAAGGAAAAAGGGGCAAAGGATGAGGGAGAACAGGGGGTGGGGAGAAACTGAGATGACGGCATGGGGGGAACAGGGCACTAACCCACCCAGAGGGGTCGTATTCGTTGTGTCTCCACAAAATTGGAGCGTGCATACAGACCCTACCATGGCACACCAAACCAGGAGGGCAACGAAAACACGTGGAGGATTGCCTGAAAAGATTGGGCTACAGGTGCAGTCCCAACCAGAGCCAGTCTGACCCCCACCCTAGAAGTGTGTGCCACAGAGAATGACACTATACCTTCAGGTGGGGGAAAGGAACAGACTTACCATGCCCACAGGGAAGCAAACCAAGAAGGAAAAAGAGAGAGACAGTCGGCCTAGACTCCATATAGGCACATCAAGCCTGGAGGATGATGCCCCTGCACGGAGCTGCTAAGGCACAGAGAGGAATGTGGGACTGCCAACTACTCAAGACATGTTGTCCCCTAACTGGAGCATATGGTGACAGAGGACAATAATGGGGACACAAACCAGGGAGATAGTGTGGACTGGTTCCCCCGCAGTGGGACAAACCAGGAATGGAGCATAACAGATCAGCACTTGGAGTAAAGCTGATCCATAGAGCCCCTGAGGAGCTCCAAGAATGGACTTTGGGTTAGGAGGGGCAGCCCCTGGAACTCCCGCAGGACAAATGGAGAGGAACTCCTGGTGCCAGCGATCAGACCTTGATCTATGTAGGGTTTCTGTTCTTTTTCTTTCCGTTTTTTTCCCCCAGCCTTTTGTTTTATTGTTGTTTGGACTAGGACATTGCTGGTTTTCCTACTTTTATGAGACGGACATAAGAGAAAAGCTCTGGGAGAAAGCCATGGGGCCAATGATCCCAGAGTGTCTTGGGGGAAGAAGGAGGCGGGGAGAGAGAGTGGTAAGTGGACAGCACCATGTACAGGGGAACAACTAGGGAATTTAAACCAACATCTAGGAAGGTGTAGAGATCCTGTGGGTATTAGAGCAACAGCATTCTGGCTGAGAGGAAGCACTAAGAGATGGAAGAAGGGGGAAAGTGATGGTGGGGCAGGAGGAAGCAAAAGGAAACAGAGGAAAGCTCTAGGAATCAAAGCAATAGATAGAGGTATGTACTTATGTAAATACATTAATCCATAAAAATAAGAGTATTGGCCTATGTACAATACACTGAGGCTGAAGATGGGCCTTGGGCCTCAGCTCACACCCTCCCTCATTACAAGAACACTTTGTTCTAACAAAATGGCATTTTGTGATGCTCACCCCCACCCCTGACACAATTGCTGAAGACAAAATGGGTGCATAAGTAGATGTGGCGAAGACAGAGGATGGTGCCTAGATATTAAAAGATAGAGTGTCTGGGGTCTTAACTGCTTGAAATTAAACAAGCGGCCATCCAACAGTGAAGCAACAGGCCCACATGGAAGAAGCACACCTGCCAGTGCGGTCTTGAGGTGTCATTAGGACCTGGGCATCAGGTAATGGGCATCAGAAGATTCACAACAAACAACAAACAAACAAAAACACATTGGTGAGAATGAGGGGGGTTGGAGCGGAGACTCAAAGCCCATCTGTGGACAATGGAACATCCCCTCTCAGAGGGGTCACAGGGAGAGGATGAGTCAATCAGGGTGCAGTAGAGCACCAATGGATCACGCAATATACCTCTGATCCCTTGTGGCCTCCTCACCCCCCACTATCATGACCACAGTGCTTTTTCCCACTCTGGACTGGATGGGAGCATGTACATAGGTATAGGCAAGAGATAATGTTCATGGCACACGGAACCCAGGAACAGGAATGGGAAGAGCGATACCAAAAGGGTAGGGGGAAAGGGTTGACGATCACAATGTGTGTGGTACATAACCACACACACCCATCCAGGGGGAAGAACAATAGAAACCAGAGGGGAAGGGAGACAGCAGTTGGTGTGAGATATGAAAATAATAACCTATAATCTAACAAGAGACCATGAGGGTAGGGAAGGAAGTGGGGAAAAAGAGGAGCAGGTCCCAAGGTCTTCATAGAAAATAAATGTCTAGAAAAGAACGATGGCAATATACTTACTAATATGTTGGATACAATTGATATATGGATTGTAACAAGAGTTGTAAGAGCCCCAATAAAATAAATAAATAAAATAGCACCCAGCCCTCAAAACAAACAAAAAACCCCAGTGCCATTCATTTAATTAATCCAGACTCATAATAACTCTCTGTATGGTTTCCAAAGCTATGAATCATGACAGCAGCAGATAGCCTCCATATCTATCCCATAGGAGAGTTGGTGGGTTTGAACTGCCAATCTTGGAGTCAGTCTATATTTAAATATTTTTAAAACTTTTCTTCATAGTATTTGTACATGGCTCCTAAACAACAAAAATCAAAAAGAGAAAAATAAAAGAGCTACCATAAAAAGAATAGTTACCTTTTCAAACCTTAGGGAAAGTTAGTCCTTAAAACACTTGGCTTCTAAGAAAAATCAGCCCCCACTCTGTGGGAGAGAGACTATAGAGATTCTCAGCCTTGGAAATCTCAGGGGGAGTTCCACTCGGTCTTATAGGACCACGATGAATAAACTTGATGGGAATCGGCTGGATGGCAGCGGGTTTTTCAAACCTTCCCTGTTTCTAATTTTACTCCCAGGAAGCAACACGTCTGTTGTGAGTGTTCATGCTGCTTACTTCTAAATCATGAGATCTTCGACTCGCACTGCTTTGCTTGACTCACTCACATTATCTGCTCACCTTCTGCTGTGGCAAGTGAGGTGCTAGGTTACTTCCACAGATACACACCCTCTCCCATTTAGTTTCCATTCTCAGATTGTTTTTATAATTTAAACACTATTCTTCAACTGAGAAGAATTATTCTTATACATGGGTGAAATCTGAAGTAGTGGCCTGGGAAAGAATGGTTAGCAGCCCAGGAGGTGGCCGGCCCTGCCTTGTTACCACCTCCTGGCTTCACACTTTATGTTACCCCTCTTCAGGATACAGTAGAATCTCTGGCTTGCTTTCACCGAATAGAAAAAGAGACCCCAGGGACACTTTGATGTCACTCGTGATTCCTTTTATTCTACAGACTAGAGGATCTCCTGGCTCACTTGATAAAGTAATCCCATGTAGGGAAAGCACATTGGTCAACACCTGGGTCTAGATCCCTAGTCACAAGGAGTGTATGCTTCCACAAACCTCAGTGAATCTGGAAGTGATTCTTCCCAGACCAAGCGTCCAGATGACAAGAGAGTTTGGGGGAAACTTTGATTCCAGCCTATGAGACTTGAAAGGAGGAGCCCATCTGCTCCAAAGAGACTGTGACATCATGAAGGTGGGCTACTTTAAGTGAGAAATTTGTGACAGTTGGTGGCACAGCAATAGAAAACCAATTCTGTGAGATAGCAGCAACACAAGTCCAGGCAAGTGGACCAGGTAACATTAAATGGCTCCTGGGTGTTAATTAGAATCCTAGAACTAAAAAAAAAAAAAAAAGCTAGTATTTAATTTAAGAGCTTCTCATCAGGAGCAAAGGATGAAGATTTTGCCCTTTGCTGGAACTGTCAACTAGAGTATTGGAGAAATCATTACTCAACCTCTTTTGCACAGAGGAAGGGAGTCAACACTGAATTATAATTTAACCCACGGCTGAAGACAGTGAACAGTTTGAAGTGATGCATCCTGGGTGGTCAGAGTATATGGAGTACGTGGAATGGAAAGTCTGGCACTAGAGAAAAAGTGGACAGTCTAGGTCATAGGTCCCCAAACTTATTTGGCTTACTGCCCTTTACAAAAAATTTACTGAGCACCCCTCTGGCAAGTAGAAAACTTTTGTACTATAGCCCATAACCCGGGATAAATGTACATATCTGATTTTGCAAGGATCCCTGGTGATGTACTGGGTTACTCGGGTTGAGCTGCTAACTGAAAGGTGGGCAGTTCAAAACCATCAGCCACTCCAGGAGAATAAGATGAGGCTCTCTACTCCTATCAAAAGTTACAGTCTCAGAAACACATGAAGCAGTTCTACCCTGTCCTCTAGTGTCGCTATCGGTTAGAAATGACTCAGTGGCATTGAGTTTGGGTTTTGATCTGCTTTTGCAGCCTCGTTGGATCACTCAGGGCCTCCCCAGGGGGTGGTATCACCCACTTTGGGGAACACTGGTCCATGTGGAGGCTGGAAAATCAAAGCATGGCTAACAGCATCAGCGGCTCTTAACCACTACAGTTGCTGAATAACGATCAGGTAGCCATTAGAGGCCCAGTGGCTGGTTCAATGTACGTTTATTCTTCCAGTGACCCAGAAAACTCAAACCAAACTCATAATGAGTTGATGCCGACTCATAGGACGCGAGAGGACAGGGTAGAACTACCCCTGTGGGTTTACAAGCTTGAAATTCTTTATAGGAGTTGAAAGCTTTGTCTTTCTCCAGTGACACAGAGAAGATATGACCAGTCTGGAGACGTAGACAAGTGAGGCCAGCAAGGGAAGAGAAATCAGTTCTGCCTGAGGGTCTAAGAAAAACAACGACAGCAACAAGAAAAATAGCAAACCCATTGCCAAAGGATCAGGTCCTTTTATGTTAAATCTATGAAACAGCTTAAATCTTTTATTTAGTTACGTGATTTATTTAATCAAATGTTGGTGTATTTTTTTCAATGTGGCAGCTTAGAGAAATTTAGATTCCCCAAACCAAACAGGACACCAGCATTTAGAGCAATAGCTACTAAAATCACTGTGCTTTTCAACAGCAACTGTTTCCAAATTTCAAGCATAGTCTTAGAAGGAGTATTTAAATCATAGAAGGGTTTCCAAACAATTCATTAACTAAATTACCATAATAATATTCACGTATGGAGGTACTTTTAGTCCTGCTTAATTGCTCAATTAGCATTTTTCATATGCTGGGAAAGAATACTAGTACTTAACTAATAAGATGTGCCCTAGAATAAAATATGATCTAGCTACATTATCAAATTGGCCCACATCTACATCACTTTGTACCATGAGTGGAAGCAAGCTATTGGCCGTCTGCTGCTGTGACAATTTGCATCTTTGGAAAACCTATGGGGCGGTTCTGCTCTGTCCTATAGTATCCAGCTGACCCTCATGAGTTTTGTACTACGAAGCTTGTCAAAGATTTTGTGTTCGGTGCTGACAAAGCTCCATGTTCCCAGGGCCAGAACCAAGGAGAACAGGCTCGCCAAGATATGAAAGGAAAGTATAGTACCTCGTCTATTCCTGTGAGCAAAGTATTTTCCAAAACAACTCCTGTCTCCAAAGCCAGCACCTTCACTCGGTACTGGTTAATGATTCCATTTGGTTGTCGAGGCTTCTTCCAAGTAATTCTTATTTGTGTGGCTTCCACTTCTGCCAGTTGTAAATCAAATATTGCACCTGGAACTAAATAAAGAATATGAGAGAATCTTAAAAACACATTTCGAATTTCAAAAAGTCTTAACTTATGATTTCAGATAAGAACTCCTCATGGCATAGCGGTTAAGCACTGGGCTGCGAGCCACTAAGTCAGCAGTTTGAAACCACCAGCCATTCAGAGGGATAAAATGGAGGGTTCTTTCCGTAAAGGGTTGCAGTCTCTGAAACTCACAAGGGCAGTGTTGCCTTGTCCTAGCGGGATGCTGTGCGCTGGCATAGATTGAATGGCAGTAACTTTAGTTTGGAGGCATTCTATTAAAAATAGACTAAAACAATTTCCCAATTTAAGTAAAATTAATATGATGATAAGATTGTTGCAACACAGACATTTAAAATCAAAGGCTATATATTTTCCCCAAAACTGAAATAGATGATACAAAAGCCTAAAATAGTACCCCAAATAAAAATGTCACAACATGGTACCATGATTTTGTTCAGACAAATTAATTAATAAAATTAACTTCCCAGGGAAGCTGCCTAATTTTTGGATGATTAATGGTCACTTGAAACCTTGAAAGCTTCAGAAAAGTTATAGCAAAATATAAAATAAAAATTATCCAATGAGCTTGAAATGTAGTTGGTATATTCAATTAGACCATCTCTAAACTTATTAAATGAAATTACTTGGAGAGTTGAATTTCGTCTGTTGCCTTTCAAATTAATCATGTGTCTCAAATTTCAGGTGCACTTTTTAGAGCAGAAAAGGAAAACGAGGATGAACAATTAGTTTAAAATAAAGCACTGGGTACTTTAGAACTAGAACTTGAAGCAAGTTACAGACATAGATACTCAACCAATGGAAACACTATTATGACTACACTGATCATATTAATCAGGCAAGTAAACAATGCCAATTGGAACTAAGTGAAATGGTCAGTTCAATGCAGCACAGCATTAATGTAGCAGGATACTAAAATTTACTAAGGAAATCAGGAAAAAAGTCTTTTTTACTGTGCTATTTTATTTGCCAAACTAAAACTAGAGCAGACACCCTATTTTTTAAATTACAAGATTTTCTTTTTTCAGGAAAACAGTATTGCCCCATGGCACTAATGCCTAACATTATAATTCAAATAAAGATTAAGTGATTTGATATCACCCTACAAAGGTACCCCAAACTTGTATGAGAATAATGACTGTAAATCCCTAATTTCTTTTTCTATCAATGGGAAAAATAAAAACAGGGGATAAAGGAAATGGAGTAGACAGCATTGAATCTTATCTTTAGAAAGAAATTTCATCTGGCTACAGTACAAATTCTTATGGGGAAACAAGAGACATGCAGATTAGATCAAACTGTCTTAATATTGATATAAAAATTAACTAAGGAAAATCAAACACACAGGACAATTCATGGTTCTGAATCAATTTTGAAAATATTCACTTCTAAGAGTCATTCTCAAGTCTATACATGAGAGAGTACACCTATAATCGGTAAAATATATGCAAAGGGGCTTTTTGTTCAAAAAATTAGTGGAACATTGGAATTAAAAGATGTGGAAACATTTTGTGTATATGCATACGTATGTATGCAAACCATTTGTATTTTCAAGTGAAAAAGCACTTAAAGAACTGAAATAGATAGATGAATGACACTGGGCTTAAAAAAAACACAAACTGCAAATGAAATGTGCCCTTACTTAGCAAATCGAACCATTAAAATTGCATTTTGAAAATATGTATTAAAAATAAGAGTCACTGAGACTCCCAAAGAGCACAAAATGGCTAGGCTTTCCATGGTTTCTCTACCCACTTTTTATTAGAATTTTCAGGAAGGGGCCCTGGTGGTGCAATGAGTTATGCGCTAGGCTGCGAACCATAAGGTCAACAGTTCGAGATTGCCAGTTGCTTCCTGCTCTCTAAACAGGGTCTCAAAGACCCAGAAGGGTAGCCCTACCCTGTACCAGGGGGCCGCCGTGAGTGGGACTTGATGACCATGCGTTTGGTTTTGGTTTGGGAAGAAACTGAAATCACTGAGGACAAAAGTCTTCTCTCTCAAAGTCTATCAATGAGCCTGCAAATGTGGATTTCAATGTTTTGGGGGTTTTTTGTTTTGTTTTTTTCTTTTTTAGAAATCAAGTTACTACCTCTTTGTAAAATATTTGACACTGATGACAGAAAATGATTAGGGGAGCTTGAAGCAACAAAATTTATTTAAGATTTTATTTTACATTCCTGGAAATAATCAGAAAATGTCATTGCTAAAATCACATCCACCAGCATTTCTGATTATGAAAGCAACTGTTACATGCGATATTATTATATGGTTATTTCTCAAAATAATCTACTTTTCAAGATTGTATAAATCAACTCAGCAAAATAAAAGGTATCTATTTTAAAATGTGACAAACTATATAGAACTATGATAACAAAATGCTGCTATTTGATGATCAACAGAAAACCACCAACTTTAACCACTCTGTGTCAGCTGAGGTCTAGTCAGACCCTGATTCATGGCGACATCATGCACAAGATGTTTCCTAGTCCTGACTCGGCCCTCCCCACCCGCGAATGCAGACCGAGTCAATACTATCCATAAGATTTCTGTTGGACGATTTTTAAAAAGAGCTCTTCAGGGCTTCCTACTCTGCTCTAGTCTGGATGTTCTCTTGAAACCTGTTTAGCATCATACTAATGTGCAAGCCTCCCCTGACAGAGGGGAGGTAGTTGGACACGAGATGAGTTGACCAGGAAGTGGACCATACTCTCTACGAAAGGCACGAATTTTACATCTGAACCATTCTATCAATGCGATCGATGCCACTGTAATAGGGACACTCGTGGGTCAGTGTAGAAGAAGCCTTCCGTGAGAAGACTTGAGTGGGATTCCAGCCAGTGTACCTTATGCACAGCCAGTAACCATCTATGATTAAAAAACAAAACTCACTGCCATCAAGGCGATGCTGACTCACAGTGATCCTCTAAGAGAGGGTAGAATGCACCTGTGAGTTTCTGAGACTGTAACTGTTTACTGGAGGAGAAAGCCCATCTTTCACCCATGAGGTCATTGCTCTAACTGCTGACCTTGAGGATCACAGCCCAGTGCATAACAACTACATCACAAAGGCCCCCAAACATCTATAATATAGGCCAATTCACTATTTTCTGAGTGTCTGGAGGCCAGAAGGTCAGTTGTTTTCATGGGTACTAATTTAAAAGATGCAAGTTAGTTTGAACTAATTTTAAATAGACTGCACAGTACTTTCATAGTTAAAGAGAAGAAAATATATTCAAGAATCATAATTAAAATACACAGAACTTCATTTGATGAATAAATGAAAAAGAAGAATAAAATTAACATATCAATTTTTAATTGAATGTCTAGTTCTAATGAATCACTACATTTCTAATGAATTACTACATTGTTCTCATATAGTCTAAAGATCCCTTTATTGCAATATTTAAATTAGTGAACTCAGGATTAATTAGTATTGTCATAAATGAAAAGCTGCATTAACTTCCTTTGTCAGAGCATTCCATTACAGCCTCTCCTGTGGCTGAACTATCCCCAGAGAACCCCACAGAGGAACACTGACAAGCAGAGGTAAGAGCTATGTACTCCTGCACTTAGTGGAGCCCATTTGTTGCCAAAGGAGACACCCCTGAAAGCCACCTGAATGTGCTCTTCATGGTGAGTAGCTTAGGGAAGAAGCAGGAAGAAATGCAAAATAAGTTGCTATTTTTTTCCAACAAATTGCTTTTTATACAGGACAAATGAATTTAGTTTGAAAAATAACCCATTATATATATTACATATTATTTTGTTGATTTAAAAAAAAACAAAGAAAGGGAAAAGATTTTCTAAATACTATTCAAAGTAAATTATACGACTAAATTCTTTAGCGCTTCTCTCTGAGTATCAGCTATCTATTTCTCTATTTTTGTCAAATTCTGTACATCAGATACAATGGCATTTTAAGTTATGGGTTCAGTTTTAAAACAAAAATAGACTTTACTTGAAAAAGGCAAACCATAATAATGTATTTAATTGTGTAGCATAACTGTGGCAGTCATATAATCTCCTGTCAACTGTGAAGGGGTGGAGTCCAGCCTGTCAATCAGTCGCAGTTGATGACCTCATTTGGAGACATGAAAGAGATAAGTAGCTAAATGGAGGCCAGATACACTCCCTCCCTGTGAAGTATTCCTGTTGACAAACCACATGGAACTACACTGATAAAGCCAGAGCCCTGGAGTTGGAGGAGCCACGTGGAGACCCACACCAGCACTGAGATGCTTCCACCACCGCTGGATCCATAAGACTTTCCACTCACTGGCCTGTGATCTTCCTGCATTCGGCGTCAGAGCATGGCTGCATGAGTCTAAATTTAAATTTGTGGACTAGTATTGACATACGGACTTGATTTGGACTGGGCTGGGATGTTTTTTTAATGTACAATTGGTCTTTGATATAAAGTTCTCTTTTACACACATAGGAATGTCTATGAATTTGTTCTTCTAGTCAACCCAGATTAATACAGTAAGAATAGAATATGACTGACAAAATGCATTGGTGGGGGGGAAATTGTTATTGAGGTCAAAATCAAGGGCCAATCTAGTGATGGCAGCATGTCTCCACTCTGGTTAAGAGCCTTCGATGATTCTGTCTAGCTTTCTTGGAAATGCCTACTAGCAGTTTTGGTTGGGAATGGAAAACTATTTTAATATCTAGTGGATATTGAAGTCACACAAAGCTCAGACTGGTCTGATAGAAATACATAGCATCATTTTATAGAACACTATGCTTATGAATACACATCTCCCTCAATTTGTGTTGTCATTTTCTTCCTTGTTCTTTCAGCAGGGGAACATTATTACGGGTTAACTGGTCTGTAAAGGGAGAAGCGTACAGTTTCCTGACAGTTGCTGCCCTCTGATGGTCAACTATTTGAATGTACGCCCAATCGTTAGGACTGAAGTTCGGTCTGCGCTCTCTGTAACTTACCAGTTACTTGATACCAGCTATCACACAGACAAAATCTGGAGACTTTTGCAGGTGTTGCTGTGTTGTAATCATTTATAATACTCTTCTCAAAAACTACAACCCCTAACATAAATATAACCCCTAAATATCAATACCAAGTTTGGTCATTTCCAAGAGAACATGTTCTGAAATGCTGTGGCAACTTAAAAATACACATATTACTTTAGTTTTCCCATCACAGTGATGTTTAATGCATAGATCATTTAAAACACATTTTTAAAAGAATGTTTCAATAATTTCAGAAAATGCTGATAAATGCGTACTTTGCATTCTCGGAGAATCCTTGCAAACTTTAGAAAACCCTTTTGATTATAGACATACAGATATTTTTTCATCTACCCTCTCCTTGACCTTCTTGGCATTGTCAAGGAAGTAATGGACTACTCATCCCAGTGTTGAAAGTTCAAACCTACAAGCCCTGGCTAGACAAAAGAGGAGGCTATTTATAGCCCTAGAAACACTGTATAGGCTGCTGTTAGTCAAAATGACTCGATGGCAATGGGGCTGTACATCTATATCTATATATATTTCTGACACTAGTTCTAGAGAAACAAACTTTTTACATTAAACAATGTGGGCCCAACAATGTTAAAAATTTTCAATGTGTTTGTTTACTTTAATATTTCCTGAGATTTTGCTAATATTGACCATGAATATCAACAGGTTGAGAGTATAAATAGTGTTTTCTAATCTTCCTTGCTCGGGTCCCTTTTATTATGAAGCACACTATGGGATGATGGTTCTGGGAAACACATGTGCAGCATAAATTAGATAGTAATTTGATTTTTTAAAATAGCATGAATGTAGTAAATATAAACTATACTGCTACTAAAATAGTTTAACCAATTCAACAAAATTCACAAGCACAGCAAAAACATCCCATGAACTCTCTAAAGATGTTCTTACCATCTGGAGGAGTGAATATTGAAAGATTTGACCTTGGTCCAATCCCCGCGCTGGTTTCAGCCGCGACATACACGGCATATGTTGTAAATGGCGTTAGGTCTGTGAATGCAAACTTCAGATCTTTTGTGCTGTTATCCACAATGCGACCTGCAAACGACAGAAGCCATCTATGGATTATTTTCTCATCAAATGTGCAACCTTTTAAGTAGAGCCAAGGCTAGTAATGAAGGCATTAAGATTTTAATTTTTGTTATTATAATCTTAAAAATGGATATGTTTTAAACATTTGGCTTAGTAGAGTCCTGATATCAATTTAATTAGTAGAAAGAACATAAAATATCATAGTATTTAAAAGTACTTTGTAATAAAACATAAGCAAGGTATCGGAAATTCCCCTATGACCTCCAATTCTTTAATTTTACCACCATTTTGGCCCTCATTCATTGATTCCTCCTCTTCACTTTTAATTATAATTCACTACTTATAATAATTGCCTTACGTAGGCCTTTCATTCATGAGCCCTTTTATTGTTGACAGAAGCCCCGGTGATGTCGTGGTTAAGAGCTAGGCTGCTAACTGCAAGGCTGGCGATGCAAACCCAACAACTGCTTTCTTGGAGAGAGACATGACAGTCAGCTTATCTGAGACTACAACCTTGGTCCCATCACTCTGTACTCTTCTAAATTCCTTTTCGTACTTTTTCCTCTCTCTAAAAGGAGCTCTGGTGGAGCTATCAGGTAAGCATTCGCCTGCTAACCTTGGAGGCAAAGGTTCAAATCCAC
>NW_022103898.1:50604580-50606536 GCF_000313985.2 Echinops telfairi
TTGAGCCCTTGGTATCAGCTCCTTATTTTTCCCCTCCCTCCTCACCCCCCGAATCTTACCTTCTTTACTACTTTTTATTATATTACTTGACTCAAATGTAGGGACTTCTAATATTATTTTGATGATATTTATGATCCTTACTCCAAAATTTAAGTATGGAATGAATTAACACTTACCTGGTGGTCCATATAATTCAACTTTATAGCTAAATTTTCCTGTTACTACCGCTGGTGGGTCACACGAAATGGAAAAAGATTTTCCTGTGATATTGCCTGTTATACAGTTTTGTGGCGGTCCTTCAGGCACTGAAACAATCATAGACAAATATAAACATGTATTAGAGATATATTTTAAATGGGATAGCATTATTTTTAAATACACAAAGTTGTTATTGCTGTTAGGTGCCATTGAATGGGTTCTGACTCAGAGCAACACTGTGTACAACTGCACTAGACACTACCCAGTCCTGACCATCCTCAAAATTGTTCTTACGTGTGAGCTCATTGTTGTACCCGCTGAGCCAATTCATCTTGTCAACGACCTTCCTCTTCCTTGCTACCCCTCTACTTTAACAAGCATGGTGTCCTTCTCCAGGGACTGGCCTCTCTAGTCCAATATCCAGTCGACATGTCCAAAGTTCATAAAACAAAGTCTTGCTATCCTTGCCACTAAGGAGCACTCTGGCCATACTTATTCCAAGGCAGATTTGTTTGTCCTTTTGGCAGTCCAGGGTACTTTCAATATTTTTCACCAGCACCATAATCCAATGCACCGATTCTTTGTTGGTTTTCCTTATTCAATGTCCAACTTTCACATGCATATGAAGTGAGTAAAAGTACATGTAGAAGAAGCCTCCGGGGATCTCTCTGCACATGGACCAGGGATGTGACTGGCCATGCTGCTGCAGAGTGCACTGGAAAGTGGATGATGGCAGGAGTAGCTAGGCTAAAAGCTAACACGTTATCCTTTGAACTCCCTTTTGACCCATTTTAAAGTTGTTCTACTTTTTCATATTTTCTGTTTTTCTTCAACTGAGGTTTTTCTCTATTTTTGCCTTTTGCTTTTGTTTGTTTGCTGGTATATGAAATCCAGGATGGGTGGTGAGTCTATAGAGACAGCCACTAGATTAAGGGTTCTTGGGGGTGCGGCAGGGGATGGTGGGGAGAAGTGAGGAGCTAATAAGAAGGAATAGAAGAAAGAAGAAAACGTTCTATAGTTGATTGTTATAGTTATATAAATCTTCTTGATATGATTTAACTATTGAATTATGATACATGGATTATGTCCCAATAAAATAGTTTTAAAAATAATAAATATTATGCTTTTAGAGTATTCTTACAGATGCTCTACATTTTTAAAAATAGAATTTTATTATTTTAATTGAAATGAAACAATTTCAAATACTGAATTTTTGTGTGTGTTTTGATTACAAAATGTGACTTTGAGTAAACCTCCATGAAAGTATTTATATATTGTAAAGAAATAGTAATATGAACTAAGGAGATAATATGATTGAAGATGACTGTTTAAAGAAGAAAAACAACTACAAAGCATATATACATGATGCCAAATAATAGCTAATAACAATGTCAATAGAAAAATTTACTTATCAATTATTATATCTGGCAACCTCAAAACTATACAACTTAAACATTATATATATAATTTGTGTATACATTGATATACTACCATCAGAAAATATATAAATACTCAAATTTATAAACAGGTACTCTGAGAACCAGTAATAATAATAATAATATTTAATTATGCTCATTCAATCCTAAAAGCAGCTTTGTGAGGAAGATATTAACTATCTCTATAATTTAGATGAGAAAAGAGCAGCTCAAAGAGAATATAAGAAAGTATATACTTTACTCTCTTCATCTGACATTGAAAGTTAATCGCATGGTAACTACTACTGCAGGTGTTATCACACATTTGGAAGTAGTGAGAAAA
>NW_022103898.1:50608100-50609343 GCF_000313985.2 Echinops telfairi
AGAGATCAACTTATCCATTCAAATTATGAACAATTCTGTTAGATGGCAATTATATTCACTCACAACTATAGTTTGGAAGAGAATATTGTATTGCACTTTTTCCATTACAATTTCAATTATAAAGAGAACATCAAGTGGCTTAGAATAAAGATGAGCAGCCCTGGTGGTTCAGTGATTAAAGTGGTTGGATGCTAACCAGGAAGTCAGCCATTAGAAACCACTAACCACTCATTAGAAAAAAGATGCGGCACTGTGATCCAAAGATTTCAGTCTTGGAACTGTGGTAATTACATAATCTCATGTCAACTTGAATGTCTAAGAGTGAAGGGATGAGTTGTAATAATTAGGGGGTTTTTTTGGTCCAACATGACTCCCATAGGAACATGTGGGCAGAATTTATCCTGTCAAATAGGCTGCAGTTTGATTGGGGAGCAAAGGAAATAAATGACTCTCCGGGCTGGGCTCTTTTTCTTTCTCCGTGGAGGTGGGCCACGCTCTCCTTCTTGTTGACAAGCCATGTGGAGACACGCTGAAACCTATGAGAGCCCTGGAGATGTTTCCACTGCCACTGGATCCACAAGATTTTGCACCCACTGGCCTGTAATCTTTCTGCAGTTTGCAACATTGCATGCTCTCAGTGAGTCTCAAGAGGGAATTATGGACTAGTATCAGACTTAAGGGTTAATATAGGACTTATGGATTTGATCTGCACTTGGCTGGGATGTTTTCTTAATATACAATTACTCTTTAATATAAAGTTTTTTCTTATACATACATGAATGTAACTGGATTTGTTTCTCTAGTCAGCTGGCTCTAACACAGAAATTAGATGGGACAGTTCTACTCTGTCCTATAGAGGCACTATAAATTAGAACTAACTCAATAGCAATCTTTATTTTTTTCAGAAATAATGTAAAAACAGCAAAATCATAAAACCATAAAAGTAAGAAATTTAAAATATTTATGTGAAAAGAGCAATCACCAAATAAATGAATATTTTCACTTCTTTGGAATGTCAAGCACCATTATCTTCATACTCTTATTATCTTTTTTTTTCTTACAAGTACTTAAAAGATAAAATCCATCATACAAATGATGTGAATGTGTTAGAAATGTATCTTAAACTGGAGGAGAAAATGTTGTGAATTCTACAAATTAAAGTATCTCTAAAATTGTGTTTTGTTCTCCATCACTAATACTAAAAGATCACAAAATAATGGCATTTAAAGAACAATCTTTTTTT
>NW_022103898.1:50611346-50620624 GCF_000313985.2 Echinops telfairi
CCAAATAAATGCTAAAAAAAGAGTAATGACTGCTTAAGTTGGTTTTAATAATAAATGTGTTACTGAAATATCTCAGAATTATATAATTAAAATATTAGAAAATAAAGAATTAAAATAATCATTCAACAATTTTCTAGAAAAAACAAAAGCCCATTTCTTATATGTATAAAATCTCTATTGCCTAACTTCTAGTGGGAACTTACCAAACAGATTTTGATTATGAGGTTTTCAGTTTTATAAATCCTCATAAAATTAACTTTCTTCTGAACTGTATGACGCTTTGCTATCAATTATTAACTATGCTACAAAACAATCTTGTATTATTGCGCTGAAATGACATCAACAGAAGTCAGCTTGAAGGGAACTTAGGCCCATTGATTTTAAAGTAATTATGAAAATCTAATAAAGTAGGATATAAGTATCTTTTAGTATATAGAACAGGCATGGCAGTTATTATTGAAGTAAAGAAAAACAGAAATCATATCTAGTGTAAAACAATAAGTGATAGTAAAGCTTTCTAGTATTAAGATAATATGTAACTATTATACAGATAAAAACCAAAATATTGGTCAAAGGCAAAAGTTTAATTACAGCTTTATATTAAGTTAAGATCTAGGAAATAGGGGTGTGTGAGAGTGATGTGAGGTAAATGAAGGGAATTAAGAAACATCAGTCCATGTTTTTTAAAGCAAAAACACATTATTCGGAATAATTAACCATTAAAAATGGATGGAATAGTATTTTCCAAAGAAATTACATCTATCAAATTAATTACTTAAGATGATAATGACAATATGACTATTTTCTCATATTAAAGATATAGCATTTCAATTTCATGGGTAGATTTAAATATAATAACATAAAATATTAAAATGTTCATGTAAAAATCTAATAGCATAAAATAAAAACTTTTGCAATATGTATGATGTTGTAGAATTATAACAAATATATCATGAATCATAATTATCCTTTTAAATTCTTTTTGTACTCATATTTTTGTAAGTATGATTAAAGGGTTTATATATCAAAAGCAAATGTTAAACTAGTTGACATATTTCCCAATAAGCCACAATAATAGTCAGCTAGGAGTACCGAAATGTAGAGAAATTTGGAAAGTATAAGGTAATTGAGAGTTGAATAATTCCCAAACACTTTATGTTTAAAAATTAGAAAAGTGGACCACACATGTTAAATGCATAGAAAGCAACAAAAATGTTAAACAGAATTTACTGAAAAAGTGAAAATTTTTGTTAACTTACATTAAATTATTTTATAACAATAAAATTATAAGCCTGTGTGTTTCCTCTGTGTGATTTCATTAGTTTCGGAGATTAATCCTAAACTATAGTGTAATCAGTAGATATTTCTATATTTTAACTGTTCTGAATTTTGTTGTTTTCTAGATGCCTATGTACCAGAATCCTATTATCTCTTTTTTCTTATTTTAGTAATTTTATTGACATATAATTTATGTATCATATTCAATGGTTTAAATATATTAGAGAGTTTGCAATCATCACCAAAATCAATTTTACAATATTTTACCCATTTTTGTACTCATTATTTCCCCACTCTTCCTTATCTTCCCTTGCCATAACTGTAAGAATCTATTAATCTAGTTACTGTCTCTATAGGTTTACCTATCCTGGATTTCATATGAAGGAAGACATTTTTTAAATCCCAGAATAAAACACAGAAAAACTTCAGTCCAAAAGAAAGCAGAAAATAATAAAATTGAATAAATTCAAAATGGGTCAAAAGGGAAAACAAATGATTATGTTTAATTTTAACCAAACTATATCTGCATTACTTCACTGTCCAGTACCCTCTGTCTGAGTGCAAGTCTCTTCACATCCCTAGTCAATGGTCCAAGGGAATTCAATGGAGGTTTAATTTCCATAGGGACTCTGAAATGGGGACTTTGGGAACTGTCATCCATAGCCTTCTGCAAACCAGGTGCTCAGAATTTATTCTCTAATACAATTCCCTCCTGCGAGCTTAGATTTTATTATTTAAAATCCTTTGCTCACACAGGCTGGTGTCTTTCTTCTGTTTGGACTTTACTGACACCTCACTTCAATAGATACTTGGTTTAAGACAAGCTTTTAAGACCCTAGACACTATTCTGTGTGAGAGCTGATTGACCATCTGATTTCTTCCCTACACTTTGCTATAGCATCCATATTTTCAGTGATCTCTTCATGAGAGTAAGTTTTATATCTCCTGTATTTTTTTTATAGAACTGTCTATTTTGACCCAAGAAAAAATATTATATGGAACTACTAAATATTATTCTTACATGTCATTTCATTTTTCAGACTTAGTACACATCTTAGTGTGCTAAAACTTAGTAACATGAAAAAACAAGTATGTGGAAATATCTACAAGTTTTCATAATGTAGAATGCATTATTTCAAAATATAAAATATAGAGTCATAAGGGATTTTTATAAAACCACTAAGTCAGTGTTGATAGGGTCTGTAGAGTTGGTTCCAATGCACAATGACCCTACATGAAGCAGAACAAAATATTCTCTGACCCATCTTCAAATTTTTTGTTATGTTTGACTTCATTATTGCAGCCACCATGTCAATCCATATTCTAAAGGGTCTTATTCTTTATAGCTTACTCTCTACTTTGCCAAGCACGATATCCCTTCCCCGGTACTAATCCTAAGAGTTCATATTTCATATTCAAAGTATCTAAGAGAAAATCATTTTAGCTGTACTTCCTCTGAGACAGATTTGTTTCATCTTCTGGCAGTTGGTGGTGCTTTCAATATTCTTCGTCAACACCATAATCCCAAATGCACCAATCTTCTCTGGTCTTCCTTGTTCGTTGCCAGCATTCACATGCATCACAGGTGACTGAGGCCCTGTAGCATATTAAAGAGGTCTTGAGCAGCATGTGTGCCCAGTGCAATCCATCATTTGATCTCTGGACTGCTGCTACCATGAGGTTGGTTGTGAATTCATTTAAAACAAAATCATTGACAACTTCAATATTATTTTGGTTTATAATGATATTATCTATGGCCCAGTTGTGACACTTTTTGTTTCTTTATAGTGAGCTTCAATTTATACTGAAAGATATAGTCTCTGATCTTCAGCAAATGCCTCAAATCCTCCTCACTTTCAGGACACAAGGTTGTGTCATCTTTATAGGGCAGGATATCAATGAGCCTTCTTCTGATCCTGGTTCTGTGTTGGTCTTCATATAAGTTTGAATTCTGGGATTATTTGCTTAGCATATAGACTGAATATGAATGGTGAAAGGATATAATCCTGACATATGTCTCTTGTGATTTTGAACCATGTAGCATCCTGTTACTCTGTTCCTCCAGGTCCATGTACAGGTTCCACATGAGCACGATGAAGTGCTCTAGAATTCTCACTTTTTCAAGACTAAAGCTTGATATAATGTGCACAGTAAGATTCCTTTGCATGGTCAATAAAATACAAGTAAATATTTTTTCTGGAATTCCATACTTTCCACCAAGATCCATCTGACATTGGCAATAATATCCCTCTTGGATCAAGTCATCTTCTGATTTTGGACAGTGAGGAAAACTGAGGCCCTGGAAGGGAGTATCAAAGGCCTCATTTCTACGCTCATACCCACAGAGCTTGGAAGACTGGCTCTAGCGGGAGAAGATAAAACCTAAAACACATTCTCACACTGAAAATCATCCCCTCGATAGCCCCCCTAAAGGTGCGAACATAAAAGTTGTCTCCTGCATGCACTTGGCTGCTCACTCTGCGGCTGAAGACTGCCTGTCTTTAAGGGCAATCGGATGCTTTTGTCCTTCCCACCCCAAGTGCAGCTGACTCCCTTCTGATGCCTCCTTCTGACACTGACCATAGATTGTTCCCCCCTGGAGAGAGCTCAGGGACATCCAAGGTTAAGCCACTGTCCACTCCATTACGTATGTGCCTGCTGAAAGCTTGCAAGCCTCAGGACTACATAAACCCATTGGAAAATATATTAGCTCTCTTGATTCCAGTATCAGGACAAGCCCTTGTGCCCTGCTGTCACCCTTTTCCCCATAATTGCACACACTGTTCCTCAGAACCTGTTTGGTTGTCGGGCTGGATACCACAGGACAGACTTTCTGGCAGCTCCCTATTTAACTGCTGCAGCCATTGTTGAATTATTTCAGCAAGATTTTACTTTCATATTATAATAATGACGCTGTTTAATATTCTCACTTTCTGTTGGTCACTTGTCTTTAAAGCGGCCTGAACACAGATCTCTTCCATTGAGTTGTCCGAGAGCTGTCTTCCAGAGGTCTTGGCAGGGAACAGTGAGCACGTGCAGAGCTTCGCCAGTTGGTTGAGATATTTCCACTGAATTCCTGAAGGTTCTTGATCACATGCTCCTTCTTGAAATGGTTGATTGTCAACCAGTGTTGTTTGGTACCATGTCTGTGTGTTTCTTCTAGCTTCCTTTGACGCTTCTTGCACTGTGCACTATTTTGCCCAGGGATCGTTAAATATTATCCTTCAGTTGTACAGGCTTTCACCCCAGTTCTTTCAGTTTGAGATGCTTGATGTTTTCTTGCTTTTCTAACTCTAAGTCTTTTCACATTTGTTTTAATACTCTGTCTTCTCAAGCTGCCCTTTGAAATCCTCTGTTCAGCATATTTACTTCATCATTACCTCCGTTTTCTTTACATGTGAGAACACGTTTCACAATCTCTTTGGACAACTACTTTGGTCTTTCTTTCCTTTATTTTTATTTCATGTTCTTAATCCCACCACTCATCAAGTCAGACTCATACTGACCTTATGTGACCTTATAGTCCAACGTGGAACTGTTCCTGAGAACTTGTGGTACTGGACATTTTTACAAGAGTAAACAGCTTTCTCTTTCTCCACAGAGAGGCAGAGGGATTTGTGGTTAGCAGTTCAACTCACTGTGCCACAAGGGCTCCTAACAGTAATTAAAAAACAAATACCCTCACTGCCGTCAAGTTGATTCTGACTCATAATGACTGTACAGGACCAGTTTCTTGAGATATTTCTGCCCCTGTGGGTTTCTGAGACGGTACATTTGCACAGAAGTAGAAAGCCTCATCTTCCAATCGCAAACTGATTGGTGATTTTGAACTGCTGACCTTGTGGTTAGTAGCCCAATGTATAACCACTACACCATGGTCACATAGACATACATTAATGAGCTACAACAACCCCAAAAGAACACACTAAAGTGCACCAAAATGGTAACACAGTGTCTTTGTTTTATTATACACTTGGGACACAGATAATGATCATTGCATATTTGTTATTTTCTCAAATAACTCTTGCTACTTTTATAGCCAGAATAAATACTTCAATAAATAATTTAGTCCTCCAAAAATGCTCTAAAAATAATTGAATATCCAAGCTCTTAAGAATGTTATGGTTTTTAATGTCTGATTTTGTTTATAACACTATTTAATTTAACTGAAAAACTTATAACTACATTAATTTATTGTAAAAGATTTTGGAAAATTACCACTTTCTGCAGTTTGAAAGAGAAAGGGGTCACTAAATACTCCGATGCCAGCACTATTTTCAGCGGCAACCTAGAATTAAAAAAATTAATTATGGTCAAACTGTTTGCTAAATGGTATCTGAAATAATTAAACTTTGATTTTTATAATATAGATACTGATGGTAATTTTTTCCATTCTACAATATCCTCAATGTAGAAGGCATAGTATTTCTCCTAAAACCATGTTTGTATATACTTTGATTCAATAGATTATCCCAATTCCTAGGTAAGAAATCAATAATCAAATATTTATAGTAATAAGTTATTTTTGGGAGCTGCTGTGTAATAGGCAATCATGTATGGTTGTTAAGTATCTCATTTTATTCATGGAACCAAAGTATAACATATCATTATCATCTGGGGTTTAAAATATCTAATTTTATTCACAGAACCAAAGTATAACATACCATTATCATTTGGGCTTTAAAATATCTCATTTTATTCATAAATTAAAATGTAATATATGATTGTCAACATTTTTAGATGACACAACTAGTCAAAAGAAGTTAAGTAACTTGTCTAAGATCACACAAGACTGAGAGGTAGAAGCAGAATTGACTTAAAATTATGCTTATTTACAAATTTCAACCTTGTCTACTACATCTACTCTGCATCAGAAATTATTTTTATAATGGAGTTTCAAAAAGTTCATGGAAAATACGGAATTTAAAGATAATGGGATTTTCACACAACTTTTTAAAAAGCTCACTCATAATTTTATAATGAATACAAAAGGCCATGTATATAGTAACTGACTTTGCAATTTGCAATTTAATTAGGTAAATATTCGAGAAAACCTTTTAAAGACAATAATTAAGTCTAATTAATAATTTAGACTAAGTGCCCTGAAATTTAAGGGATGGGAAATTATTCTGGCTACAGGAGGGCAGACAAATACATATACATAGAAGAGGCAGAGAAAGTGTCATCAGTGAGAACAATGGATCATTGGGAATTGGGCTCTGAATGATAACTGAGCTTTGAGAAGAGAGAAAATGACATTCTAGTGAAAGAGACAAATCAGAAATATAACAGCCATATTTTTGCAGCTGCATAATTTGTGAAAAATGAAATGTCATGGCTGTGTTTGCTATTAGAAAGCTGTTTCTTGGGGTTTTTTTGTAACGATGGATAAAATATCCAATACTATCCCAAATGCTAGCAATGGAATAATAGAAAGTAAAATGTGCACGATTGTTTCAGAGTAATAGATGTTCTTGTCAATTAAAAAAGAAGATTATTTTGATATAAGTTTAATGAAAATAGAAGTAATAAAAAAGGAAGCATGGTATAAATTGTCTCTTTCTAGTTATACCATTGAATAAACCTAATCAAATCCTATTGCCATCAAGTCTTTTCTGACTCACAGTGGCCCTACCTAAGGTTTCTGAGTCTGTCAATCTTTATAAGAGAAGACAGCCTCCTCTTTCTCCAGAGGACTAGTTGGTGGGTTTGAACTGTCGGTGCTGTGGTTAAGAACCATGTCTAACCATGGCACCATCATGCCTCCTAGGTGTGGTAAAAATCAAGTCCTTCTGAGTTCCAGGTATCTTTTTAAGAAAGGGCTACAAAGAGTTCATGGAAAAATACATTATCGTTGCATGAAATTTTCCCACAAGCTTTTTTGAAGTCCCCTCATATAGTTTGTAGTATGTGGTGATTCCCTCTTTTTTGGTGGGTGTCTGTGTGATAATTTTTATATCTTTACTTTTCTTTTTAACTAGGAGCTCTGGTGGCATAGAGGTTACACATGGGAATGCTAACTACAAGGTTAGAAGTTTGAAACCAGCAGCCACTCTGTGTGAAAAAGATGTGGCTTTTACTCATACAAAGAGTATCAGTCTCGGAAACCCACTGGGGCAGTTCTATCCTGTCTGAAGGGTCCCTAGAAGGTAAAATGGACTCAATTGCAGTGAGTTTAGCTTTTTTACAAGTAGGAATCTAGGAAAATGGGAAACCATCAAAAAGGAAATGGAAGCCACCAAAAGAGGAATATCCTAGGCTGCAATGGACTGCTATTGGCTATGCCCATGAAGTGAACTAAAAGGGGGGCATAGCTGACCTTCTCTAGGAGAAGGAGAATCCAACTCCTGACCAGACCAAAGCCTCTTGCCACAAGTCAGGATCAGTCACCGCGTAGTTACAGTCATTGGTCTATGGCAACACCACACCTCAGCCAGTAATGAAATCTCTTTCCAGTTTTCAACCTCTTATCCACATGGTCCCTTGGCCTTTGCGTCCATGGGCCAGGAAGTTAACCTGCTGCTCTGCTTTACAGTTGTAATATTTCAGTGCTGCTCCCCTGCACTATTCAATGTCCTCCTTGATGCTGCCCCTAGAACTGGCCTCTACCACTTCAGACAGAGATCTCAATGTGCCCCCATGATGACTCTTCTTCCTTGATGGTCCTGCTTGCCTTCCCTGTACCAAATCAAATCAAATGGATTTCTCTGTGCTTGCTTCTGAGATGGCTCATTATTATGATCAAGAGAATGGGAAAATTGACTAATCCTCTCTAATAGTTTATTTGCATAGTCCTGCCCAGTCACGCACTGGCACTTATTGAGACATGGACAGAAGAGCTATAGTAAGAAAGTTCACTTCATCACAGCCATTTTAGTCAGGCAACCATATGACTTACTATGTCAGCCATGCGAAATCAAAGAGGAATGGTGTTGTATGCATGGTTAAAAGGAATATTTTAATATATATCTTAAATACAATAATGCTCTTATGAAAGAATAACAGCAATATCCATATAAGGAAGTGAAATTAACACTAATATTATCCAATACTAGTTACATCAGTTCAATGTTATTAGTTCAATGTTACACCCAAACCACTAAAGTTAGAGTTGAAGAAATTGAAAAATTCGACCAACTTCTTCAGTCCAAAATTGATCAAACATCAGTCAAGATGCATTAATAATTAGTGGTCATTGGAATGTGAAAGTTGGAAACAAGGAGGAAGGTGAATAGTTGGAAACTATGGTCTTGGTGGTAGAAAGAAAGCTGGAGAGAGTACGGTAGAGTTTTGAAAGACTAATGACTTCTTCATTTCAAATACGTTTTTCCCACAACAACATGAATTACAATACAAATAGACTTTGCCAGATGGAGTATGTAGGCATCAAATAGACTAGTTCTATGGAAATGCACAATGGAGAAGTTCAATGTCATCAGCCAAGATTAGAGATCAACTGTGGAATAGACCATCAATTGCTCATGTGCATGTTCAGGTTGAAAGTTGTAAGACGATTTTTAAAACGTCCATGACAACCAAAATACGACCTTGAGTATATTCCACCTCAATTTTGAAAACATTTCAAAAACAGATTTGATTAACTGATCACTTATGAGTTGATGAGTTGTGGGATTGAGAACATCATACAGGATGAAAAGGTCATTAAAAATAAAGAGAAGAAAGAAAAAACCAAAGTGGATGTTAGAAAAGATTGTGAAGCTTGTTTTCAATTGTAGAGTAACTAAGGCAAATGGAAGCAATGTTGGAGTAAAAGATCTGAACAGAAATTTTCAAAAAGCCGTTTGAGAGCACTGCAGGCTATTGTAATGAACTGTGCAAAGACCTAAAAGTAGAAAGCCACAAAAGGAACAACGCTCACCATATCTCAAGCTGAAAGCATTGAAGAAAGAATAGAGTCTCGCGTTGTAAGACTGAAGGGTGAGTCCTTCTACTCCCATAGTTACAATCTTGAAAACCCACATGAGTAGTTCTAAAGTTCT
>NW_022103898.1:50621698-50650785 GCF_000313985.2 Echinops telfairi
GGCAATGTAGCCAAGAGAAATTACTGAAACCCGAATGAAGGCCAAACAGGATAGTGGGCCAAGCGGAAAGTAAAAGGAAATAGAGGAAAGAATTAGGAGGCAAAGGACACTTATAGAGATCTAAATACAGGCATGTACATATGTAAATATATTTGTATATAATGATAGGGAAATAGATCTATGTAAACATATATATATGTTAAGTATTAAGGTTGTAGATGGACATTGGGCCTCTACTAAAATACTCCCTCAACACAAGAACAACCCAGCATACTGTGATGTTCACCTTCCCGCCATGATTGCTGAGGACAAAATGTGTGCATAAGCAAATGTGGTGAAGAAAGCTGATTGTGCCCAGCTATCAAAAGATATAGCGTCAGGGGTTTTAAAGGCTTGAAGATAAATAAGCATCCAACTAGCTGAGCAGCAACAAAGCCCACATGGAAGAAGCAGACTAGCCTGTGTTATCACAAGGTGTGGATGGGATCAAGAATCAAAGACCCAGAACAAATAATCATATCAATGTGAATGAGGGGGAGCACAGAGTGGAGACCCAAAGCCCATTTTTAGACAATTGGACATTCCCTTAGAGAAGGGTCACTAGGAAGAGACAAGCTGGTCAGGGTGCAGTATAGCACCGACAAAACATACAACTTTCCTCTAGTTTTTTAGTGCTCCCTCCACCCCCTGCCTATCATGAACCCAATACTACCTTACAAATCCAGCTAGGCCAGAGGCTATACATGGGTACAGATAAGACATGAAAACACAGGGAATCGAGGACAGATAAACCCCTCAGGACCCATAATGAGAGTAGTAATACCAGGAAGACAAGGGGAAGGTGGAGGAGAAACGGGGACCTAATCTACATATAACCCCCTCAATAATCTACATATAACCCCCTCCCAGGGGGATGGATAACAGAAAAATGGGTGAAGGGAGACAGCAGAAAAATGGGTGAAGGGAGACATGAAAAAAAATTGTAAACTATCAAGGGTTCATGAGGAAGGGAGGGTGGGGTGGGAGTGGGGAGAAATGAGCTGATACCAAGTGCTCAAGTCGAAAAAAATGTTTTGAAAATGATGATGGTAACATCTGTACAAATGTGCTTGACACAACGGATGGATGTATGGATTGTGATACGAGCTGTATGAGGCCCCAATAAAATGATTTTTTTAAAGAGAGAGAGTAAGATCAACAGTTATTCTTCTAAACCTATTTTACTTATTAGTCCAACTGCTGTGTTTATTCAAGCTATCATCAAACAAGTAGGTACTAAGCCTTAATGTGCCCAGAAGAAAACAAGTAGCATTCATGGATGCTCTCCTGGCGACATTCATGATAAGTTAGAGCTCCAGGATCCAATTGGTTATGTTAAAAACTTCAAGCTCCCTAAATTGAGGCCATTTAATTTACAGTAGCACATTATATCTGTGAGCATTTTCTCCGGACGGGTTTTTCATCTAGAATTTCACTTAGACTCACATTGACTGAGCATTATGATAGCAATGAAACTGTTCATTATAATTCTTATATATGGCTCAGAATGTGTTCAAATGATTTATCTATGATGTCACAGGATGGTTGGGCCAAGAATGAAATTCCCCCAAATGTTGTCCTTTCTAAGGATCAATGTGTCATTTGATGAATACCTTATCGTGCACACACTATTTCAAGGGAGCTAGCACAGGAAGTGTTATAATGGTTCTTGTGGTTGGTTGTTGTCTCACTGGTTTTGGCTCGTGGAGCCCATGTGAGCCAAGTCAAACTGCTGAACAGGATTTCAAGGATGTGACCTTGCAGAAGCAGCTCTCTAAGCTTATCCGCAGAGATGCCTCTGGGTGAATTTGAACTGTCGACCTTTCAACTAGTAGTCAAACCCATAAAGCTCTGTGCTTCCATAGAACTCCACAGTGACGCTGACGGCCCTAAAAATAATTTTGAACTCTCTTTTTCGTTTTCCTTACAGAAATGTTCCTTATAAGAATAAATATTCCTTATACGAATAACAATTTCATTACACTTTAAATTCAACCTTCAATTTTCAATATATATAATATGCATGGTATCTTATTGGATGATGGAGATATAGAAAGATAATGTAATTAGCAAGAAATTTATAATTTAGCAGACATCACAATGAAACTTTTAATTTGAGATATTGTTCAGAACACTATTTTATGTTCCACTAAGGAAAAAATATTATAAATTAACAAAAAAATGTTACTTGCATGTGATAGTTATGATAATGTTTGATAATTTCCCCAGGCTCTCAGCTCACCACTAGATATTTATCTGAATTATGGTATTAATGAAGAATACTGAAAACATGGTGGACTGTCAGAAAAACAAATATGTCTAAAAAAAGATGGTGAGACTTTATTTCATATAAATTGGACATATTATCAGGAGAGACAAAATCCTAGAAAAAACATCTTGCTAGGTAAAGTAGATGGTCAGCAAAAAACAACAAGGAAGATCATAGACAAGATGATAGGCATGGGGACTGCCACAACGGGTTCACATATTTCCATTTCAAGGATGATGGAGGCCTGCGAAATGCTTCCTTCAGTTGTCCACAGAGTCAGTATGAGTAGGAACTGACTCAATGGCACTGAGCAACAACAACGTCTCAAGGTGGCCATACTGAGTCTGGAAGCCTGTTCTATTGCTTTTTTTCCCAAGATTTTGTTAAATTTATTCTTCCAGTGAATTTTTTAGAAGATGGTTTTATTGCCATAGACCTCACACATGATATATATGTTCAATCATATTAAAATATCTGTGACCATTACCCCAATCAGTTTCAGAATATTTTCTACATGTGTTCGTTGTTGTTAGCGCCCTATTTCCCTCACCGCCCAGCCCCTGCCCAATGCTTCCTGATTCAATTTTTTATCTTTCCTCTTGGCGGCCAGGATTCCAGGAGTGCCACCTACATCTGCTTTACTGATCTTCCAGGTCTTTGCTCTAGAGGCATTTCTTGTGTTTACCTCAACCTCCCTCCTCCCTTAACTGGGATTCTATATTGGCCATCCTGCTTTCTGAGCAAGACATGCTAGATCGAAAGGGAAAAGGAATGACTCCATCACATGCTTTCATCTACGCCACCTACACAGTGGTTCCCCCGCTGGGCCCATCTTGCAGTCACTATGTCCCTGCAGATCCTCCAGGACCTGCCTCTCCTCCACTGCTCCCTACACTAGCAAGCATGTGTTCCTTCTCCAGGACTCTTCTCTCCTGACAACATGTCCCAAGTATGTAGGATAAGTCTTGATATCCTTGCCAATAAGGAACACTCAGACCACACTTCTTCCAGGACAGCTCTGTTTGTCCTTTTAGCACACTGTGGTATTTTCAATATTCTTCTCCGGCACCACGATTTAAATGCGTAGATTCTTCTTCAGTAGTCTTTATTCAATGTCTATTTTTCACATGCATATGAGGTGATTGAAAATACCATGGCTTAGGTCAGGTGCACCTTAGTCCTCAAAGTAACATCCTTGCTCTTCAATATTCTAAAAAGGACTTGTGCTAAAGATTTACCTAATGCAACATGTCTTTTGCTAGACTGCAGCTTTAACCAATGCCATATTTCCCAATTACTGTACCTTCCTCTTTGTTTCCAACTTTTGTATCCAATTGCCAATAATTATCAAGCATCTGATTGCATGTTTGATCAAGACATACCAAACCCAAACCAAACTCAGTGCCATCAAGCCAATGTTGACTCACAGCGACCTCCCGTGGCTTTCTAAGACTATAACTGCTTACAAGAGGAGAAAGTCCAGTCGTGCTCCCCTGGAGCTGCTGGTGGTTTCAAACTACTTACCATCTGGATCACAGCCCAGTGTGTAACCAAGATACCAATCCCAATGGAAATCACAGAAAAGCATTTTCGCAGACTCCACTATAAGCAAAGAAACTGAGTAGACACACCCAGAAGGAATCAATGTTAGCAGAACCCAGTACAGACCTAAGGGGTGAAAGCACAGGGAGGGTAAGGCTTCTTGGGATTCGGATTTCCACCGAGAAAAGAGGGAGTTAGGATCCAGGGTCCGTGTAGCTTAAGAGTGGTAGTTCTTGACCACTGGGTGGGCAGAGTTCATGAAGCTCCTCATCCTCATCCACCTGGGCTAGAATTTGCACACCCCACTACTTGCACTTGGATGCATCCGGGTCCCAATTGCTGACTCCAAACTGTGGGCATTTCCCAGATAGCTGTATAAGTGATATGAAGAGTGTACTTGCCCTTTCCCCACACTCCCCGTGACTAAAAGAACAAAGCCCCATATTCCTGCAGCCCTTAAAGCCCGAGATTGCCCCACTCTCCTCTCCACCAAGCCTTATCTGTCATCCTCCCTTATAGCTTTTTGTCAAGCAGTACTGGACTGCTGCAATGACCCCCACCCCATCCAGTTACCCAACCTCCACGTGATTTGGAGCCTTTCAACAATGCCCCCTACAACCTGCCTGCCAATGTGCCCCATCCTTTTGTACAAAAGTACTTTCAGCCTCAGATTTCCCGTTTCCCCACCCAATCACTTAATATACCTACCACATCTTCCTGACCAGTGCCAATGCCCACTCTTTCCTTCTTGATCTATGACAGATCCTGGCCAATAGCTGCCCAAGCTAACCTAAGCTGTCACACACAGCCAGTAAGAAGAGATTTTGAATGATATTGCCATCACTGCTCCCCCCCTGCAAAGACAGGTGATGAGAGCTCCAGCCCTGCCAGGACCCCCGACACAGCATTCCCATGCTGCCAACCTTGACATAGCTAAACTAAACTAAATTGAAGAAGCTATTTTAAAGTATAAGGGTGGTATCCAATCTGTCAACCAGGTCATAGCATGATGGTGCCTCCTTGGGGGTATGGCCTTCTCATAAAGAGGGCCCAAGGAACCTCCCCCTCACTCTGCCTTGACTCTCCTGTTTGCTGGCCATCGGGGAGCTGCCGGAGTCCTGCCCTATTCCCACTGATCTCGGATCCATGTCATGTAGTACACACAGACCTGTGATCTTCCTGTGTTCTGCACCATTGCATGTGGCTGTGTGAGTTTGAAGAGGGACTTAGGGATTAATATTGAACTTATGGACTGAGTTGGACTGGGTTGGGATGTTTTATTGATATATAATTACATCTTTTTATAAATCTCTCTTCATACATATAGGAATGTTACTGGCTCTTTTGGACTTGTTTCAATTTTTGTCAGTTTAATCCTGAACTTACATGTGAGCAAATGATGGTCTGTTCCACAGAAGGGCACTGGTCTTGTTTTAGCTGGTGACATTGAACTTCTCCATTGTGCCTTCCCACAGATGTAGTCAATTTGGTTTCTGTGTATTCCTTCTGGGAAAGTCAATGTGTATAAAAACAGTCTTTTGTGTTGTTGGAAAAAGGTATTAGTTTTGCAAAATTCTATCATATGATATCCAGCTTCATTTCTATCACCAAGTCCATATTTTTCAACTACTGTCCCTTCCTCTTTGCTTGGAACTTTTGCATTCTAATCACCAAAAACTGTAAATGCATCTTGATTGCATGTTTGATTAATTTCCAACCACAGTCATTGATAGAATTCTTCAATTTCTTCTCATTAGCTTTCATGATTGAATAATATTTGTATTGAATGGATTTCCTTGAAGGTAAGTAGAAGTAATCCTACCAAAGTCAGAATTGTACTTTGACTATGGATTTGTACTTCATTGTGGATTTGGAAATCTTCATTTGATTATGGAATTGTACTTCATTATGGATTCAGCAAGATCCTTTCTTACTATGAATTCCATGCCGTGCCTCTTGCTCATATTACTCCTGGCATAATACCTCATGTAATTTTCTGATCCCAAATGGCTAATACCAGTCCATTTCAGCTCACTAATGCCTGGGATATCAATCTTCATGTGTTCTGTTTTATTTTTGACCAAATTTCAATTTTCCCAAATTCATACTTTGTACATTTCAAGTTCCAATCATTCGAACTCTGTTGTAGCTCCTTCTCTTTATCTTGAGTAGTGGCCCATCAGCAAACAGCTCCAATCCTACAGGCTTTACCTCCCACCCATGACCGTGACCAACTCCCATCCAAGAAATCAGGTTCTCTTCAGTCCTATCTCAAGTACCTTGGGACATGAGGGGCCCATCCCTGGCAGTATTTCTGACAATGTTCTGTTCCTTTGTTTGGGCATTCAGTATTTGACAATGTTTCAAAGCATAACCATTAGACAACAGAAGCTTTAGGCCATACAAAAAAATCAGGGGAATGCAAATATAGAAAGAAGAATTGAAACTCTTGCTGTTAGAAGAGGCAGAATGAAACAGGACCTACACCTCACCTCGTGGAAAGTCATGAACTCAAGCTGAATTAGAGACCTGAACATAACCCCCAAAGCTATAAGGATCATTAAGGAGAAAATTTGGACAAATGTAAGGACCCCATTGCAGGGCATAGACAGAATGTCAAGTCTAATAAAGCACAGACAGTGGAAGACAAAACAGACAACTGGGACTTATTAAAAATAAGATATTTATGCACATCAAAAGATTTCATCAAAAGATTAAAATAAGAACCTGCAGACACAAATCTTTAGCAACAGACACAAAGGACAATGAAATAATCACTAGAATATGTAGAATTCTGCAACAACTCAACATGAAGAAAAAAATCATCCAGTTTAAAGGTGGGAAAAGGACATGAACCAAGAATTCACCAGAGATTCCCACTTAAATTGCTAAGAAACACATGAAGAAGTGCTCAAAATCAGTAGCGATTCAAGAGACGCAAATCAAAAATTGATATCACTTTACACCCACGATGGCAGCAACATTAAAAAAACAAAACAGAACAAACACAGAGAACAACCAACACTGGGGAGGGTGTGGAGAGATGGAACTCTCACACACTTCTGGTGGGACTGTAAACATGTACAACCGTTGTGGAAAGCCACACGGCTCTACCTAAAACAACTGGGAACAGGCTCACCTTAAGCAAAACCGAAACCTGAAAATATTTTTAAAAACAAACAAAACAACCCCTCACTGCCATCAAGTTGACGGTGCCTCATAGTAACCTGATCATATGGCAGGGTAGAACTGGCCCTGCGAGTTACCAAGACTGTAACTCTTAAAAGGAGTAGAAACCCCGTCTTTCTTCCATTTTTTTCTGGTGGTTTTGAACTGCTGACTTTGCAGTTAGCAGCCCAACACATGATCAGTATGCCACCAGGGCTCCATAGACAACCTACAAATTTCTCCATTGGGCATATAACTCAATAAAGCAAGAAAAAGAACACAAATAGACCCACGCGCTCCCATGTTCATAGCACCACAATTTACATTAGCAACAAGCTGTAATAGCAGCAGTTTCCATCAATTGAAGAATGAACAAAGAACCTCTGCTACATACACACATTGGACTCCTATGAATTCCTAATCAATGGTGTTGAGCCTGTGAAATAATCATGACATAGAGAGACCTGGAACCCATTCTGCTGGGTGAAGTCAGTCAATTGCAAAAGGGCAAACATTGAATGAGCCCACTACTCTAAGGACAAACACCAACACAAAGGCAGGCTTCAGTTCCCAGGCTATGGAAGCTTATCATTTGGTCCCCCAACCAATGAGGGAGCGAATAGAGCCAGCTCCCATAAAACATAGGTCATTCCTTATAAGAAGACCTCTAAAACCATCTCAAGAAATGCAACCTCAGTACAGACTGGGTCAGTTTCCCATTATTAGGGGGAGAAGAAGACCAATTAAAACCCGCAATACAGCAGTGTTCTGATGTCCCCCCAGATTAACAAATAACTCTAAAATAGAAATCAGTGAATTTTATTGGGAGAATACATCAAGAGGTGTTAAGGGCTCCTGTTTGCCTTGGGGGAAGCCAATGGAATTCTGAATAATGGGTGGGCAGAGTTGCACCCAGCCATTGTGAAAAACACTTTTCCAAGAGGAAAACAGACCTGATTTTTTTTTTTTCCTGACTGGGCACTTATGACCTAGTTCCTAACCAGTGACTCAAACTATGCACCATCGACAATGAGGGCATTAGACTGTACTTCTGAGATACACAACACCCTTTATAGGTCATACCAGAAGGACCCAGATTGGAAACTCTACTAAGTGATTGGACTTTACCTTAAATTCACTTATGACAGAACGAAGGAATGGAAATACCCATTTGAACTTTAAACTGAAATACGCTAATAAAAGATGAAATGAACTATCATTCTCCTAAGGTTAAAGAATGGTGAGCACGGACCAACATATATTTGCTTTTTTCATGTTCTTCTCCCTCCGCCTTTATGCAAAGAGTGTTAGTCTATGAGACAACATTGCCCTCACAGATGAGGGTTATTAAAGTACTGTTCTATCTCCAACCCTCATAACATGTATACATAGTATCCAGTCATGCACATCTTGGAGATACATAAACTAACTATTCATGTAAGGAAGTCTGATAAATCCTATACCTGTATGAAATATTTGCTCAAACATGAAAATTTTCTAAAATAAAGTTACTATCAACAAGGTTACATTAAAATCCTTGAGGATGATTTAGGATGTATTACAATAAAATGACAATGATATCCCTAAAATTGAATCAGGAACTTATAAAAACAACAATTTTAAGAATGGATTTTGAGCTCTCACTTATCATAGTCCTATTATCAGAACAACTAGTTCTTACAATATGGCCCTGCATAGTACTTGCCCTCAAGAAAAAATCACTGAAGACATGGGTGCCTTAGCAAAGTATGGTGGAGAAAACAGATGGTGCCCAGCTCTCATGAAAAACAGCATCTAGGATCCTAAAGACATCTCAACCCAAGCAGTCATCTAAATGAGGCGTCAACTAAGTCCACATGGAAGAAGGACACCAGTCTGTTTGATCTAAAGCTAGCTAATAATAAGATCCAATTCTGAAGAGGAGAATGGTACCAGTATTGAAGTCTTAAACATCCAGTTGGAGGAAAGCTAGAGATGATAACAGTAGCCAACTTGCAGGGTGCCTACATGAGATGAGCGAGCCTCTGGTGAATCTCCAGGCACAGAGCCTGGGACCATCAACAGCCCAAATAACATAGTGTATTTTAAAGCGGAGTTTAGCAACTACTTACACTGGAATGTAACATCTTGTAATTCGATCTTCTTATGGACTCAATGTGAAATTGCTCTAAAATTTTAATAGGCTCTGCTTTATCTTAGATTAAGGTCTCTATTGGTGTCATATGGTCATCGCTGATGGATGCCTGCTTACTCTCTGCCCTAGTCTTGTATATTTATCTGTATAGGGAAACTGGAATGAGTGTAATTATGAAGACAGCAATGGAGATGATGATTATTTGGGTATATGGAAGGGGAGGGGAGGGAAAATGGGGAATCAACACCAATTTATAAAAGAAAGTAGAAAAGTCTCCAAAGCTGATTAATATGATGATTATACAGCCCTTCTTGATATGACTGAACTATTGAATTGTATGAAGTATTAAATTTAGCTCAATAAAAAATGACTCAATAAATACAAACTCAACAAAAATGAACTAAGTGAAAGGAAATTCAAAAATAAAAGATCAGCATGGATAATTAAGTGTAACAAAGAAATTCTTAACACCATACAAACACACACACACAAACAAAATAAGATCATTAAATTAATATATTGACAATATCTTTAAATGTAAATGATTTAAATACATCAGTCCAGAGAGAGTGGAAGAATAGACTTTAAAAACATTACCCATTAATATGTTTTTTAGTCCTAGAAAAAATAAACTTTAAATCAAGCCCCAATCATAAGAGACAAGGAGGGGAACTATATATTGATTAATAGGTTGCTTCATTGAAAGGGCATAACCCTAACAAGATATTACATAGCTAATGACAGAGCTACAAAACACTTCCAACAAACTCTGACCAAATTGAAAAGAGAAAAGAACAGTACTACACTAATTAATGGTGGACAGTTTAACACATTGTGCTTGACAAAGGACAGAATTAGAAAGGGACTCCTCAAGGATATAGATTTTAATAGCACAATCAACCAATTTGACCTCATCGATGTAAACAGAACATGTTATCAAGGATTAACACAATAAGCATTCTTCTCTAGAGCATATGAATCATTTAGTAAAATAAACTATATTTTAAACCACAAAGCAAGCTTCAATATATTCTAAAATATGAACTACAAAGTATCTTGTTTGAACATGGTGATAGTTACATAATTTCATGTTAACTTGATAAATAAGTCTAGAGGTGGAGTCTACCTGTCAATCAGGTCACAGCCTGATGATGCCTCCTAATGGGCATGGCCTTCTCATGAATATTCTGGAAACTTCCCCTCTCTTAATTCTGCCATCACAAGAGGTGATCTCTCTCTCTCTCTCTCCCTCCCTCTCCCTCTCCCTCTGCCTTCACTTTCATGTTGGCAAGCCATGCAGAGACAAGCCATGGGGATCCATTCTCTCTCTAATTCACCTTCCTGTTGACAAGTCACTTTGAGTCACAGTGATGGCAGTCAGAGCCAAAGAGATACATCCACTGCCATTGGATCTATAAGACTTTGACCCACTAGCCTGTGACCTTCCTGCATTCTGCATCATTGCATGTGGCTCTGTGAGTCAGAAGAGGTATTTATGGACCAATATTGGACTTATAGGCAAATATTAGACTTATGGACTTGTTCAGGACTGGGCTGGGATGGTTTTTTGATATCCAATTACTCCTTGATATAAAGCTCTTCTCAAAAAAGGAACTATGTTTTCAAAGCTATGTATTTAGATTTTTTTTTTTACAAAACAACCTTAGCTCCTTCAAAGAACTCGCCCTTATACTTAATGCATTGGTCAAACCTACAATCCATTCTTGGAAACATTTTTCAAACTCATCTCTTTGGATGGGTGACAGCACCTCCCTCATTTTCTCTTCACCTCTTCTATGTCATCCAATTTCAGACCTTTCATGTCCCTCTGCATTAGCAGAAACAAAAAGAAGTGTCAAGGAGTGAGGTCAGGTGAGTAAGGTGCATAGAGCAAGAGACATGCTGTTTTTTGCCAAAAATTGGCACACTGAGGTGGCTATGTGAGCAGGTGCATTGTCATAGTGGCAAAACTAGTCCCCCACCTGCCACAAATCAGGCCCTTTTTGTCACATAAGTCATGAAATCTTTTCAGAAACTCTAAATAGAAAGCTTGATTAATAGTATGACCTGGTGGAACAAACTCCAAATTCAGTATCCCCCTCACATCAAGAAAACAAATGAGCATCATCTTGATCTTTAATATCACTTGAATAGCTTATTTTGGACAAGGTGACGATGGCAGCTTCCATTGGCTTGATGTTTGCTTTTGGGGTCTTAAGAATTAGCACTGTCTCATTACCAGTGATGGCCTTAGAAAAAAGTCTGGGTCCCTTCAGACTTTCAAAGCATGGCATGTTTCCACTTGACACTCTTTTTGCTGGTCAGTCAGCATCCATGGCATAACTTTCACAACAACCCTTCTCATTCCCAAATGTTCCATTAAATTTTGCTGGACCAAGCTCCAAGAGAGTTCAGGTAACTCCCCCATCTCTTCAATGGTCCATCCATCTTCGAGCCCAAACACACGAATTTTATCAATGTTTTTGTCCATTCAGGAACTTGACAGATGTCTTGAACGAGGTTTTCATCAATCAACATTTCACCTTTTTTTAAAATGAGAAAACCACTCATACACCTGAGCTTTTTCCCTTAATGCTTAGTTCTTATAAGCTATGTTCAACATCATAACAGTTTTTTGCAGCATTTTTCTGGAGCATGAAATAAAATTTCATAGTTGCACACTGTTCTCTTAAATCGGTCACCACAAAAAAAAAAGAGGTTCTAGTGAAACTGCTTTTATGAAAAAAATTTACTGTGTGTTAGTCTGGGTAGACTAGAGAAACAAACTCAGAGAAACTCATATATGTATAAGAAAGAGCTTTATATACAAGAGCAACTGAATATTGAGAAAACATCCCAGCCCAGTCCAGATCAAGACCATAAGTCTGATATTAGACCATATGCCCATTCCAATCTATAAAGTCCACTAGACTCATGAAACACATGCAACGACACCAAATGCAGGAAGATCACTGGCCAGTGGGTGAAAAGTCTTGTGGATTCAGGGGCAATGAAAGCATCTCAGCACTGGTGTGGGTCTCCACGTGGCTCCCCCAGTTCCAGGCCTCTCGCATAACTCCGTATGTTTTGGAACAGGAATGTCTCCCAGGGAATGAGTGAGTGTCCGGCCTCCAGCAACCTATTTATCTCCTTAGTGACTCCAAATGAAGTCATCAAGCTGCGAACTGATTGACAAGCTGAATTCCACCCCTTCACTCTTAAGTCTCAAGTTGAGAACATATTATTTAACTACCACAGACCACTCCTTAGCAAATTGACACTTTCGCACAACTCTTTAGCCACATATAATTTTCAAACAAACAATAAAATCGTATCTGTACCTAACAGGATAAAACTAAAATGCATACAATTCAAAAATGTGTCAAAGCCTCATTTAAACATAATATTCTCTAAGTGAAAAAAAACCCAAAATATTATGTATGTGAATACCTATACCATAATCCTATGAATATATTATCCCACCTACGAAAGTTTGTAAGCCAGAAACTTCATGCCTTTATCTGCCCCATTTTGTTTATCCAATTTCTATACTGCCCGTCTAAATCAACCCAGTGCTCTGAGGAGACAATTATATCCTTTGATGTGGAGAATCTTCATCCCAATTGGAAGCTTGTGAAGTCTGATCCAGAAGCAAAGTCAAATCAGGACAGGCCGTCCGTAATGTCAGCACCAATATGCATCAGTTCACAGACTCAAAAACCTTCTCTTCATCTGGTCAGGTTTTGGTCAAATCAGTGTGGGCTGCCTCACTTAGCCTCACCAAGGTGACCTTTGGTTCTTTCACCTTTAGACCATGGACTTGTCACAAATTCTCAACAAGCCTAGCCCCCTTGTGCTTGGTCATGAATTTCAGACCAATCAACCCAGTCTCATCTTCTCTTCTAGTCCCGATAAACCAAGTCCACAGGTGTCAGTGGCCAAACTCAACCTGTCTCTTTATTGCTGCATTTCTCCCACTTCCACTCAACAAGTAGATCCAGGTGGTCACCTAGCAGGCATTTCAGCCTGCCCCCAGGCTCCCTGTAACATTCAGTCCTAGAGGGGAGAGTTTCTTCATGGCTCCAGGCTTTCCTCCAGCCTCAGGCATAAATCACTACTTTAATAATCAAAAAGCCAAAGAGTTCTTTTTTCTTCAGTCTTCCAACAGCCCCCTAGGCAACTCTCTTCACTTCCTAATGCCCTGAGCACTCAAGACACTGAGTGGGATTTATCTTTTCAGAGTCTTCCTCGCAGGCATGTCCTAAACCCATTTAACAATCCAATTTTAATGGCAGAAGACAAGTGGGTTTACGAGCTCCCTATTCCCATACTTCCCTACAGTCATGTCTATCAATCATTATATCAATAACAACAAGCAGAAGAAGTCAGTAGAATCAGATACTAAACTTGAATCCTTATCCAACTTATCTTAATGCTTACCTAAACTATTCCATTGATACAAAGTATGGGATTTGGCCTCTGATAGCATCAAGCCACAGTCAGGCTTTCTGTCAGCCATTTTGACCTTCTGTCAGCCACTTTCACTAAGCAGCCTGGTCTCTGAAAATTCAAGGAGCAATTTATATCCCTAAGCGCAAAATACATATTAACAACATTCATTTTCACTATTTCAAACAGGAATAACCAAAGACTACAAGCAAAGAAAATAATCAAAACTTTAACTTCCCATATTATTTCCAGAAAACACCCCAGTAAACCACATGGACATACATGATTTCTGGTTAGCCAAAGAATAAAATCTACCATGAGGCAGAGGTTGAAAAAGCATGATTTGTTTCTCTATACCCCACTCCTAAGGTACCATAATGTTAGTCTGGGTTGACTAGAGAAGCAAAGACAGAGGTACTCATATGTGTATAAGAAAGAGCTTTATATATAAGAACAACTAAATATTGAGAAATCAACCCAGCCCAGTCCAGATCAAGTCCATAATTCTGATATTAGCCCCTCTGTCTGGTACCAATCTATAAAGTCCTCTTCAGACTCATGCAACACATGCAATGATGCTGAATACAGGAAAATCACAGGCCAGTGGGTGGAAAGTCTTGTGGATCCAGTGGAGGGGTGAGCATCTCAGTGCTGCCGTGGGTCTCCATGTGGCTCCTACAGCACCAAGGCTCTAGCATAGCTCCATGTGTCTTGTGAAAAGGAATGTCTCACAGGGAGCTAGTAGTGTCCCACTTCCAGCAAGCTATTTATCTCTTTAGAAGCTTCAAATGAGGTCATCAGGATATAACTTGATTGACAGGCTAAACTCCACTCCTTCATTCTTAAGTCTCAAGTTGACAACAGATTATGTAACTACCATACACTATGACCATAGAAAATCTTCCCAGGTGATGCTACTGGGTGCACTAACTCAGAGCCAGCCACTTGATACTCTCCTAAAGGGAAAATTGTGTACTATGAAAGCTTTGCCCAGCGAAGTGTTTTTCTGTTTTTCTTGTTGCTGTTACCCCTCCTATCTGAGTGCCCCTGGATTTGTTTCTCTAGTCAACCCAGACTAACACAATCACAATGCTATAGAATTAGAAATCACTAACAAAGAATGCTTTAAAAAACTAAATACATGGACAATTATATTATTCTGATTAAAAATGACTGGGTGATAGAAGGAAATAAAAACAATATTTTTATAAGCTCTAGAATCAAATGAGAATGAAAAGACAACAAAACAAATCTTTGAGAAACAAGTAAAACTGTGCTCAAAGGAGAGTTTGCATCAATAGCTTAGTTTTATTACTTGAACAAATAGAAAAAGAACAACCAAAGAAGCCCATGGTCACCGGGGGGTGGGGTGGAGGGGGTGGGGATGAGGTGGGGGAGTGGGGGAAAGGGCATAGTACAAATGTAAGTAGAAATATGTGAACAAAAACAGGATAGAATAGAAGCAACAAGACTTAGAAGTTAAATTTTGAGAGTATTTAAAACAGAGACAAAAAACATAGACAAACCATTGTGCAAATTAACCAAGGAAAATTATGAGAAAATGAATATAATAAAATTAATAACATGAGCATTACAACAAAAACAACAGAGCTATCAAAGGGTCATAACAGAATATTATAAAGAAAATTACTACAACACATTTTAAAACCTAGAAAACATAGAAATCGACCAATTTTCATGAACAGGTAGGAATTTGAACAGACTCCTTCCTAGGAGAAGAACTTAAGGACTCATAAAACAAAAACAAAAATAACAAGAAAAAACTCCAGCACAAATAGCTTCATTAGATAATTCTCAAAAACTCAGGGAAAGTGGACATCGATCCTAATCTAACTATTCCAGAACACAGAAAAAGAAGAAAATCGTCCTGGTTAATTCTGACGCCATCTAACCTTGACACTACAGCCAGGCAAAGATACCACTAAAAAGGAAAATTAGAGAACACTATCCTTCACTAGTATAGATTCAAATATTAACAATAAAACCCTAGGCAATAGAATTCCACAGCCAATATAAAATAATATATGATGGCTAAACACACTTCATACCAATTATGGAAAAATAGTTCAACATTAAAAAAATCAAACCATGAAATCCACTACTTAAATAAACACAGAACAAAACCACATGATCATTTCAATTGTTGCAGAAAAAGCATTTGATACAATCTTTTAACACCCATTTCAGGAGCCCTCTGGTAACTGAAAGTCAGTTGTTCAAACCCACCAGCCACTCCATGGGAGAGAGACGAGGCATTCTCCTTTCATAGGTGCAAAAGCTCTTGATTTGTACATTTTGTGGAAAATCTGGGATTATGAGCCTCTGTGCTAACGAATCACAAACAAAACAAAACAAAAAGACATACAAAGAAATAAAACATTGGCGTCATCTTGTAGAAAAGGACCTGATGTTTGGACGGGAGATAGTCTGAGACACATACGTAGAAATCTTAGGACTTTACCGTCTATCTGAACCCAAACCAGAATATTCTCTAGTCTTGGGATGACTACAACATTAGGATACCAAAAGGAGACTCTCAATTTTTTTCAATGAGCTAACTTCATACCAATCAGCAGCCAGACTTCTGGTCATTTCCCCAATAAAACATAATGACTACATTTCCTTAACATGTAAAATTATATAATGTGTATGTGTTATATATATTACAAATGCACGTTAATATACATATGCAATAATATGTCCTTATATTATTATTGTGTATATATAGTATGTATCCTTTATATATCAAGTAAATATGTTGCTTATATTTTAGTAGGAAATGACCAGAAGTGTGGCTGCTGATTGGTAAGAAGTTAGCTCACAGAAAACAAGCACACACACACACATACACACACACACTGCTGGCACAGGTAGCTTAGCTTACTCAGTGGGCTGCTAACAACAAAACCAGCAGTTTGAAACCACCAGTCACTTTTTTGGGAACACTTGAGTCTTCCTATTCCTATGAAGATTTGTAGGCTCAGAAGCGCATAGGGGCGGCCCTACTCTGCTCTATAGGATTGACTCAGAATCCAGTCAATGGCAACGAATTTGGTTTTCAGGTTTGCATGTATATATCTCTATCTCTAGCTATATAGATAGTTTTCTTTTTATCACCTTACCCCCATCCAAACTTCTAACGATATTCATCCTCTGTATTTTTATGTGTCATTGCCCTCTCCTAAGTGGGGCTGAACCAGTGAGAGCTCAGTAGAATGATGGTGCTATATCAATTTGCATCAATAAAATCTAGACTTTTACTCAACATAACCTGGTGGCTATTTAGACCAAGAGCTATAAGAGGTTTTGGTGATATTAGACCTTAACCCTATGATAACTTAAAGATAAGAATCTTAAGCAGTTACAAGTGTCATAATTGAAGTTAGGCTATTTGTGTTAAATTATAGCTCAACTAATTCCTAGAAGACAGGCTTGGGGTAATTTGCTTAGCTGTTCTAAGTCACATTTTCCTTATCTTTAAAATAGGAATAATAATGTATCTCATCCACAGGCCTGTTTGGAAAATTAACTTGAATAATATACATAAAGTAATTAGCAACATCCCCCCCTTAATATATATAAAGTAATTAACAACACCCCCCTTTTGTATTATTTATACAGAATATGCCAAATGTACCAAGCCGTACACTCCTTTGCACTGTAACATACATTTGAACAGAATAAAGGTCACAGCAGTGATGGATAAAGTGTGGTATAAAGGGTGTGCAGAGGTTTCCCTACAGGATTAAAATGAGAGAATGAAAGTAGAAAAAATTCAAACTCCATAAAGATAGATCTAAGCAGAACTAGTAACTAAATCAACTTCCTACCAGCAACAGTTCCTTATATCAAATCAAATTTAACATTTCAAAGTTATGCCCTGATAGTATATTTTAGCATATAAACATAATTGAAAATGTACATGTTTTTGTAAAATAACTGAACTATATAAATTTCCAAGTTAGGAAAAGGTTGCCTGCTCTCTAACCAAAGTTTTTGTAGTGAAATGGCCGTCAGAAATCTTTGCTCTTGATCTCTGCATTATTAAAGTTTCTATTCGTTTTCTTTTTTTTTTTGAAGAATATTTACTATTGATTTATGTTCTCCAGTTTTGACTGTGTGTGCTCTTTATTTTAGCCAGTGGCCACATTTGAAATTAGGAAAAAAATATCCTAGAAAATGCTGCCCATTGCTTCTGACTGTCTAGAAAATCATCTCAGTTTGGGTGAACACAGTTATAAAAGTTCTCAAAAAACTGTTTTCTCTATGCAGTTATATTCAAGGTTCAAAAACATACTGATGTCATGCTGGAAATATATAGGACCCAAAATCTATATTCTCTAGTATCTCCCAGGAATATTCCTTTCCCCCCTTACTTTTTATTGTGACTTGAATGTAAATTTACAGAGCATATTGGTTTCCCACTCAATAATCCACATTTTTTTTCTGACATTGATTTCAGTCTAACAGAACTCTTTCCTCTTCCTCACTGTGTTTCCTGTTTCCATTAGTCCGTCTTTCCTATCTGTTCCTGCTTTATGCTCTCGATCCCTGGACAAATGGTGCTCTTTGAATCTCTTGTGGCTGATTGTTCTAAGCAGTGCTTACCCCCCTAGTGTGATTGTTTGCCTTAAAGCCCTGTCTTTTGTTTGGCTGAAAGTTGAGTTACTGATGTCAGTTCCATCCCAGGCTTGAAGCATGACTAAGAAAATCTGTGCTTAGTTTCTGTCTAGTCTATTTTGCCTCATAGTAACCTTATGTATAATAGACAAATATGTTGCCCTGTCCTACACCATCCTCATGATTGATTGCAGGTCTGTTTGAGCCCATTGTTGCAGCTAGTGCAACCATCCATCTTATTGAAGGTTTTCCTCTTTTTCACTAAACTTTTACTTGACCAAACATGATGTATTTTTTAAATGAATGAGGAGATAACACAGATATATCTTAATTGTATATAATTTTGTATTGATTTAATTACTCTAAGTTTGGTTTGTTTGTCAGCAGATAGTAAGAATAGATGACTGAAACCTACTAAAAGTAAGATACTAGGTGCATCAAAAAACTTCATGAAATGAATAGAAAGAGAACCCACAGGGTGGGAAATTTTTTTGGTTGACCAAGGAAAAAACGGGCAAGGGAATAATCACTAAAGTCTAGAGAAAACTGCAACACCTCAATAAGAAGCAGATGAATAACTCAATTAAAAATTGAGCAAAAGCCATGCACAGCCAGTTCACCAAAGATAAAATCCAAATGACCAGCCAACATCTGAAGGAATTTTCACAGTCACGAGCCAGCAAGAAGATGCGATCAAAACCTTCCATTGATAATGACATCCAAGCTAAAGAAAGAACACATGCTGGAGAGGCTGCAGAGACTGGAACCCTCATCTACTGCTGTGGGAGTGTAAATACAGACATCCACTGTTGCAAGTGATAAGGCACTACCGCAAACAACTAGCGCAGAAATCCCATACAGACCAGCAATCCCTCTGCTGAGTATATATCCTAAAGAAGGAAGAGTCATAACACAAACAGACGTGGGCACACACCAGTTCATCGCAGCACTGTTCACAGTAGGAAGATGAAGGAGACAACCTAGCTGTCTATCAGCAGAAGAACGGAGAAAGAAACTCTGTATAATGAACACTGTGCACACATTAGGGGGAAACAGACTAAACAATAAAGCAGCTCCTGTCATGGATGGACCCGGAGAATAGTGTACTGAGTGAAATTTACCGTCACAAAAAGCAAATCTTGTACTGGTACACCGATACAAGAGGGGAATGGTCAAGGTAAAGGCCTTCATACTTTTGAGACTACCAAGGTGGGAGGAAGTGGGCAGGGTAAAGCAATCAGCTAGATTGTTGATGGGTGTTTATTTGGGTGAAATGTGGATAGTAGTCCACAGAGAGGAGAAAAGAAATCAAGGAGTGGGCGAAGGATCAACTATTGGCGTTTGTTAGGAGTTTTAATTCTCAAAGAAAATGTTGACCTAATATGTAAATCCCTACCTAATTTAAAATTTAAAATTGTTAATTTTTAAAAAGATTGGGTTGTATCTCTATGTGTGCAAGTCATCGTTATTCAATATCCAAATGATATGTTTTGAAATTTTAAATATTTAAGACTGTAAAAGACTGTAATTTTCATAAGTATAGAAAACAGTACATTCTCAAGAAATATTTGTTGAACTTATCTTTCCTAGATAAACTGTTTTTTATATATTTCTAAAGCATTGTCTAAAATAAAAATTAACCGTCATGCAAATATAGCAGGCTTTATAGAAAAATAACAAGGCTAACATGGTTTTAATCAAAAAGTAGAATATTTTCATTTCTTAAGCTGAAAACATGTCATTTAAACTTATTTCACTTTTCAAAAAAGCTATTAAGCTAACAATTTTATAATAAATTATATAGACATAGATAATATTTCGATTAAAGTAGATTAGAAGCTTTGATCCAGTTTTAAAAGCCCAAGTGGGAGTGAGGCTGTGACTTGGTACACCCTTGCTACATTCAGCTATCAAGGGTTGACCAGGTGGAAAAGCACTTTTCTCTTTAAAATGAACAAAATTACCTTGATTTCATATGTTGTTCCAGGATTGAGATTGGTAAGAAGAACTTCCAGACTATCTGGCTTTGCTCTAACTTGTGTATACACAGTCTGCATCCATGGACAGACTTCCTTATATTTCACAATGTAAGATATAATCTTTCCGTTTGGGTTAGGTGGTGTATTCCATGAAAGAAGAATCCCAGCAGATCCAACCCGTTCCCCTGCTAGGAAGACTGGAGGCCCTGGTTCTATTTAAAAAAAAAACACACACAAAAAAAACCCTTATTTTTTGTTGACAGGTCAAAAAATGTTTTTTCACAGTAATATGTAAGAAAAGAATTTTCAGATGTCAACTTTTGAAGTGCCCAAAGACTAATAGTTTCTTAATATGAGGTTTTCCTCCCTGAAAGCCTGATTAAAAAGAAAGAAAAGATTAAATGTGTTTAGGGAATACCAGAAACATTCTTTTGTAAGAATGTAAAAAATGGAATGCTACTAAGTACTGCATACCAAATATACTTCGATGCCAAATCATTTTTAAAAGGAACACACACAACTAAGAAATCAAGAAATGTATTCCAAACTAATTGTATTTTAGCTAGTGTACCGAGTTTAATATTTATAGGGTTCTATATTACTTAAATGTTAATATTAACAGTCTCTGATGTGTTTCACAATCTGGAAGTATAATTATTTTTGAAATTAGATAACCAGAAAGGGGATCTAAACAGGTCATTTTCTGAAGTTTTCAAATGACCTTAATTATACTTAACTGTCTTTCAGAAATATTCCCTATACATATTCTCGCCCAGTTAGGTTTACACTAACTACAAATCTCATGTATAAAACAATTGAAAACATATACTCACTGGTAACATTTGTTGTCACTGTTCTACTGACAGGTGCACTGTACGTTGTAGCAGAAATTGAAGAGATGGTCACATCGTACCTAGTACCAGGAATAGCATTGGAAACATCAACCTAGAACACCAAAAAAAAAAAAAAATTATGTTAAAATTCCTTCTGGAAAACAAAAACATACAAAAAGCTTAAAAATATAAACCTATCGCCCTCAAAATAATAAAGCAACAGCAATAATAACTCTGTACTGTTTAAATATCATAGTAAATTTCAATACTGTTTTAAAAATACACTTGTTCTACATATAACAATTTGAAACCATGTAATAAAAATTACAAAGCATACTGCTTTCTTAAAGGCTAAATCAATAGTTTTATCTAGTCTAGTTCATTGCCGTAAGAAGCAACTATTTAAAAGTCTTAGGAACCACATAGCCCATTGCTTAGCCCTGACTTTCAAGAGTGTAAATTAAATACCTGTATCTCAGAAGTTCCAATGAAAAGTAAAAGGAAAATGATAAGAAAATCCATCGTTATGACATTTTTTCGGGCAGTGGAATCACATTGGTGGCTCTAGAGAGAAATGTTGCCTACATGAATGATTTAAAGACAGCTCCTCCTGGCAAGTACACAATTAACGAGCCTGGATTACTCAATAGCTCTGCCTGTCTTTGTTAAACTATTCATGAACCCTTGGATGATGGGCTGTAGGTTCAGGGTAGACGTAAAAAAAAAAAAGCATAGTCGTTGCTAAGGTAACAGTCCACTGATGCTGAAACATATACTCAGCAATTCATCATCGATGTTTTTGTCTTCATCTTATGCTTAAAAAAAAATCTTCAAAGGATTAAGTTTTCATAGTAGATGGATCTCCTAAAGGACTTTCCTATTAGGACCAAATATAAATACAAGTTGGCTTGGCAAGCTCTCAATAACGAAAACTATACCTGATACTCTCCACCTCCAAGATCTCTGATAGTAACAAAGCCACCGTCAGGAACAAGATCCACATGATACCTGTCCACATGGCCGGAGGGCAGGCTCCAGCGCAGAGAAAAGGAATGTGCAGAAATATTGAAGGCTGTGAGCTTCTCGGGTTGTTCTGGTGCTGATATAAGAAAACAGAGGTTTAAAACAGAATGCTCCGTGTAACATTTCAAAGGGAAAAATCTAGGCTCTAAGGGTCAAGTTTCAAAATAATCACATTGTTAGAAAACGTCAACTTACACTATCCCTAATCATACTTAGGTGTTAGGCTTGTGTATCTTGAGTGATTCTTAGCTGTTATGATTACCAGAATAACATTATGTTACGTGTCTTTTTCTAAGATATTCCTTATTGGCTTAAGGCTGTCAGTTGACCAATTTCTTTTGAAACCTTTTGCTGTAACTGAAAATGCAAATTATCTTTAAAACAAATGATTCATTGTAATTACTTGGGCATTTCCCAAACAAAAGAAAAACTGTTACAGATAGCTAAAATCTACTAGCTTTTGTTTTTCACAGTGAGTTTTCCTGACGAATATGTGGTTAGGTATTCATTTACTAGAAAAGACAAATTTTTAGATTGAAATGTGACCACTTAAAAATGATAAATACTAATTTTGTAACCATTTCTACTAGGTTTTTCCAAACCTTTACTTTCACTGTTTTCTAAGTTTTGTTTCTGCTGCCCATGCCTCCTTGAAGGGAGTTTTCTACCTAAAGTTCTAATGATTGGTTGTGAATGACTCAGGGTTTCACTTGCCTTAGCTTCAGGTCAGTTTCCAGACAAACAATATTGGGGGAGGGTGAAAAGGTGGAGCCAAAAGTATGTGAAAAACACATACTAACGCTTTTTCCAAAAGAGAGGATTCTGAATTTAATTCCTCAACTCCATTTGTTATTTTAAAACTCCATTACCAGGGATACACATCTTAATAGTAAATATCAATTTCTCAGTATTTGTTCGGAGAGTATTTTTAGGTGTTTCTTTTCTCTTTTTCCCCCTTTGAGGATTCCTCTAATGCTTATAAAATGACCTCTTATCAAGCACCCTAACCAAATTTCAGTTGAGCTGTTCATATTCCAACATCTCCAGTTACACATGTTCTCATGGCATCACTAGCAAATTGTGCACGAAGTAAGCACAGTACTTGCAGTTTCCCCACAGCCATATAAAAGTGTTATCAATCCAAAGTAAAAGCATAGCTCTATACTCCATGTATCCTGTTGTCAGAATAAACTAACTGAAGTTCCTCACTATCCCACATTAATTCAGACAAAAGTCTACTCTGAGGGTCCAGTCCAATTCACTGCTACTCCCTCTTACTGGACTGTGTTAGAGCTAGCATTAGTCTTGTGGGGTATAGGGAATTAGCTATTATCTACCATTGACTTGATGGTAGTGGAATGTAGTTTTTGTTTGTTAGTTTCACTTTTGTTTTTGAGTTCTTAGGCAAAGAACTAAAATAGACCTCCTGTGAGACTTTCTCAGGAGAAAGGAGGCTTTCTATGTCAGTAAAAAGGTACAATTGCAGAAATCCACAGAAATCTCCTCTGTCGTCTAGGGTTGCTCTCAGTTGGAACAGATTCAGTAGCAAAGAGGGGAGAGGGGAGAGACTGACTTTGAAAATAAAGGACAAGGTAGAAGATGGAACGCTGATTACCAAGCTGGGATGAGTTTTCCTAGACTGTGCTATAAAATTACACACTGACGGACGCCTGGCGAGGGATGAAGTTTGTCTCACCAAGAGGAGGAAGAATATATTTGTCTGGAAAGTTGCCAATCTGATCAAGAGGGAAAGTCTTTCTGAGAAAATAGCAATTCAAGCAAGGAATGAAGGGCTGAACAAAAAGAAGCTTCCTGAGTGGCCAAACCCTTTCAAAGCAAACTGACTGGAACCCTGGAATGGAGAGAATTTGGAAGAACTGAGGAAAGCTAGACTCCGTTTCCAGGATAGAGTGAGAAAGAAGGAGCTAGGTTGATCATATAAAAATAGTTTAGATTTTATTAGCCTAAATGAAATAGGAAGCTATTGACTAATATCAAGTGAGGAAAGGTAATGCCTCTTGGCAAATAGACTGGGGCTCCCTGGGAGGTCAGTTAGATTAGGCGATGAAGAATTCACTGCCATTGAGTTGATTTCAAATGACAGTGGCCCTATAGGACAGTGGAGAACTGCCCTGGTGGGTTTCTGAGACTGTAATTCTCTACAAGAGTCCAACCTCTCTGACCTTGAGGTTAGCAGCCCAATGTGTATCCACTGTGCCACCAGGGCTCTTGGAAAAAGAGAGTAAGATAGTGAAATGCTGAAACCATGAAGGAAGAGAACAGATTCTTGGGTATGATGTAGAAGGTTCAACTAACTGAAAGAAGAAGCCATAATTAATACATAATTTGTACTCCAAGGAATTTAATATCTCATAAGGTTGAAAAATATAAAACAAACATACTCCCCTGACAGTAATTTTCACACACCAGTAAAAATCAGATCACGACGTAGATAGGCTTACAGTTGTCACAGAAAAAAAATCACATCACATTTAGCTTAATTAGGGGTAGCAAAAGAAGTGTAAAAATGTTACTATAAACCTGAATTTCCTAAAAAGCTAATTCTCAGAACACCATAGGTTCAAAGCTAAATAGTTGTTCAGTGAGCAAACTAACTTTGTTAAATAAGTTAACTGAAAGAGCTGTCTGAGGCTTTACCTATAATGTGTTTTGTGATTTTCTAAAGCAGGGGTGTCAAACACAGTTAAAACGCGGGCCATTTGGTGCAACAGGCAAGATTCACGTGGGCCACGTCACATTTACAAATTTTGTTAAATTTATATTTAAGTGAAGATTCAGAAATATGGATAGGATAATTAAAACACTATATAATTGCTCTTATGTAAACATTTATTTAATGTATTTATGAAACGAAAATTATTCTTTTTTACCCCAAACTTGCCAGTGCTTTCCTCCTACTAGTTCTCATTTACCTCTGTGTTGTGACCGGAAAATATAACAAAGTAACTATAAGAAACACAACATGTTGGACAGCTGACAAACGTGATGCACAATCATAACGGCTTCCCTCTAAAAATGTTAACTAGCGCTGCCACGAAGTATGATTCATAACAGCACCACCCAGAGCGCTCTTTTTAACCTTTTCACTATTGGGACCTGTTTACATGACGTGACACTGAGTGGCGCAGACACATGGCTTCCACACATCGCCGGAACTGAGTCAGCGCGTTCCTGTGCATCCACAGGCCCCCAGGAAAGGCACTGGGCCACGTGTCTACTCGTCGTCAGTAGTTAAAGGGTTAACCAGGGAATTGTGTGTACGGTATTGCCTCCATCTCCCCCTAAGCGCTATTTTCTTCACAACAATTTTTCTATTTTCATTTTATTTCAGAGCATTGCGGACCACAAAAAAATTGCCGCGGTTCAGGCTGCCAGTTCGACAACCCTGCGCTAAAACAGTATTATCTCATAAAAAGGTGTGACAATGTAATTTAAAATTTTCTAGTAAGCAAATACAAGTGTAAAAATAAACAGTTAAAATTGATTTTAATACTTTGGTTATTAATTTTATTAATTAAATTATGTTGAAATATTTTGATATCCAATGTATCAAAAATGACCCATTCAACGTTATCATATAAACACCATTGAGATAGTTAACATTCTTTTTCATTTAATTGTTGAAACATTTCTCCTAGAATCGTTTGGGTTTTTTTTAAGCATTGGATGTTGATCTTTATGTGTTTGTTCCATTTCATTTTTGATTACTTAGGATTTTCCTAGACTCCATATTCCACCTTCTGGCTACTCGTAGATGTTGCAGCTATATTTTCTCATTTTGACTCAAGTCCCATCAGCAAAGGAAGTCTCCGAAAGTGTATTCCGTGAGAGTCATTGTGGTTGCCTGCGCTTTGAGGAGACATCCCTTCCTTGGGGGCCCTTTGCGGGACTTCCGATCTGAGAGGCCATCTTCTGGCACCGAGTCTGCCGACGTGCTTCCGCTGCTCATCGGCTTTGCCCTCGGACGCAGACAGCCGGTCCCTCAGCGTAGTCTGCCCTTGATAGACAGCTCTGATGAAACCTTGTCTACTTGGGTGCCCTTACTGGTATTTCAAATACAGGTGGCAGCGCTTCCACTGTCACAGTGGCACGCAAGGCACCACACTATGACAAAATGCTCATTATTCGCAGTCCAGTGTGTATCTCGCACTGACAACACAGCTCCGTTTAGGCTCCTTATATTTAGAGACGCCCCACTGTCAAATGCTGCACGTTGGAGAGTGCAGCCTGAGAGCACCTCGCACATGATGTCCTGGGCATTTGTCTGTCCATCCGAGAGAGCGCATGGCAGGTATCGATCCACAGAGACCAATGCTTTGTGTCCATGTACATAGACCAGGGCTCCCCACAGACCATTGTTGATTTTGCCACCTAGAGAATCCTTGGCAATTTCTAGAATTTTTTAAATTGTCGCAGTCAAAATTGTTAGAAAATTATCACTGGGAGGATGCTACTGGCCCCTAGTGGACAGAGGCCAGGGTTGCCGTTAAATATCCTGCACCTGGCAAGTGGCTGACTAGACCAGCCCTCAAAGCCAATAATGCCGAGGTGATAAATTCTGCTTTGGACTGAAACTTTGATACCAAACCCCAAACCCACTGCCATCAAGCCGGTTCTGACTCATAGCAGACAACATTTAATAAATACAATTTCAATGTGTTTGATTGGGTAGCATAGCTATCCATCCAAAAATATGTACTATTTTATATAAATCTTATTGTTCTTGTGTGGTGTCAAGTTGATTTGCTTCATAAAGACCCCACATGCCAGAAGAGGACAATATGCCAAGGGCTGTGGCAGCCTCAAGAAATCAGGAATGGTCTTCAGTCCACAAACAGCAAGAAAATATTGCAACACAAGGAACTGAATTCTGCCAGCAGTCTGCATGTCCAAGGTAAGAGGTTTCCCCTAGAAGCTCCGGAAAAGAACACAGTCCTGCCAGCTAAGCGTAATGACCTTCACAACTGTGAAATAATGCATTTGTGTTGTTTAAGTCTCTAAATTTGTAGTAATTGTTACAGCAAAAATAGTAAGGTAGTGCAAGGGTCCAACGGGTGAGAGGCATGTAAGGAAGGTCCCCTGTAATTGTAGCCTTCACAACCTTAAAGATGACTTAAGAGTCATTTCCATGAGCTGTTGTTGCACTTGCGATCTCTGGAAGGATTTAAAGTGTTGATAGACTTCATAGCTTCATAAGGACTTCAAAGTAAATGCTTTACATAATTAAGAATTTTTTATTTTCAAGTATGAAAACTGTGGCTAAATGCGGCAATATTGAACGTCCAGTTATTTAAAAAATGCACAGTCTCCATGTGCACTTCCATAATTTTGCAGAGGCTGTTCCCGCTCTTGGGAGTACTTCTTTCTCTATACCCCACATGTCCCATAGGCCTGATAAGCAAACTCCTGATATTTCTAGGGCATTAACAACATCAGGGGCCCTTCTCCACCTATGCTGTGGCATTATTATTCCACCTCTGTAAAACAATTAGTTTAAATATACTTCATTGCTTCGCCTATTGTGCTGTTTTATGCTACATGGCTCTCCAACCGTGTATTCTTATTACTCACTAAATATCCCATGGTTATGGGTACACATGGTGTAAGACCTCAAAGAAAAATATGCTTTCAGGAGAATAAACAGTTCCCAAATCTTCCACCTAATTTCCTATTAGTCAGATCTCTCTTGTGATTTGGAAGTGAGTGCAATGGTAGCTACATTGAGTACATGCCAGAAACTGTTCCATACAATTTACATATTTCATGTTACCTCTCTAATTCTTAGTTTCCCAGTAAGATTACTATTTTTATCCTCTGAACTAGTCTATAAACCATAAGACTCTGAAATTCTAGCCCGAACAGCACATTATGCAATATCAATGTGAACTTTTTAAACATCAAAAAATATTTGCATACCTGTAACAACCCTGATAACTGTGCCAGAACTTTCAACATTGCCTCTTACTCTATGCACGGTGATGTTATACATCCCCCCAGGAGTTAGATCTGTAACTGTGTGCTCCGTCTTAGTTCCCCAGATAAGATACTCTCTTGTAAACGTTCCGTTTGATAGACCCATCTTGTAGTGAGTGAAGTTGGTCTCTGTTGGGCTCCAGGTTAAATTTGCAGAAGTCGTAGTCACAGCCTTTAGAGTTAAGCCACATATCCTGGAGGGTTCTATTGAAAAGATTGCATGTTAATGAAAATTGTACATGTTACCGAAAAATAGAGTAAAACAGGAATAAAATAGTAAATTAAATCTGAAAGTAATGATCCTGGAATCTATTCATACACATTGCCTAACTGGTATACGCAGAAAAGGGAAGAATAAGACACTGTAGATGGGTTTTCATTTAAGTGATACCATAATACTTCACCCAAATCCCAAATGTCTCTCAACCACAAATCATTCTGAACAACGTCATTGATTTATACCTGTCCCTCCAGAAACTTATGACTGGAAGTATCTAAAACATAATTTCAGATTCATCAGTTACCAACTTTCAGATGCTGAATGAATGTGAAATAGAACAAGTGAATGTCAGAAGGAGGGGTAAGGTCCAACAATAAAGGCATTTTAAAGTGGGATTTTTCCTAGTTAAGTCTAAGTCCTTATAATTCCTAGACCTCTCCATTTTTCCCTCATTGAGTATTTATTGGTTTTTGTTTTGTAATTAAAAAAATCATTTTATTGGGGGCTCATACATTTCTTATCACAATCCATGCATACATCCATTGTGTCAAGCACATGTGTACATTTGTTGCCATCATTCTCAAAACATTTTCTTTCTACTGTAGCCCTTAATATCACCTCCCATTACCCCCGCCCTCCCCATTCCCCACTCTCTCATGAACCCTCCATAATTCATAAATCATTATCATTTTGTCATATCTTACACTGTCCGACATCTCCCTTCACCCACTTTTCTGTTGTCCATCCCCCAGGGAGGAGGTTATATGTAGATCCTTGTAATCGGTTCCCCCTTTCT
>NW_022103898.1:50652025-50670507 GCF_000313985.2 Echinops telfairi
TACTCTGCTTGTCAAAACTTTATTGCAATAGAAAATGAATGGTGTATTTATCAGTATGATATATAATATGTACTAGATGCTATGCTGTTGTTAGGTGCCATATCTACATACATACAAACATGTTTGCATATTGACTTCAGGTAAAAAGCAGACTTTACACACTTCTAATTAATTTAGACATATAAGGCTCCAAGTTCTGGAGAGTTCTTTTAGCCGTATTCCTATGACCATCATTTTCCTTAACTATACAAAGTTTATATTAAAAGGCACAATGTTTAAAATAACATTAATTATGCTGAACAAAATACTTTCAAGAATTATATGATTATAAAACAGAGACTCTATTTATGATGCTTTACTTACTTGTCGTTCCTTTTGTCATTACTGAGGCAGCACTGTAATCGTTGCCTCTAACAGTCTTTATATGAAACATGTAGTCCGCTCCAGGCGTCAGATCCTTTACTTTGGCTTTGTTGCCATAAACAATTACTGTAGACAGCTTTTCCTTTCTATATGTCATGTGATAGGACATCTAAAGAGAAAAACAAACATATGTTTTTCACAGACTTCCCTAAGGCTTAGGATTAACTCTTCACTCACCATGTTCACAGAAATTCACACTGCAAGAGGGGTTGTATCATGCCTGTCTTCCCCAAAGAGGCATGTGGGGCTGAGTAACGCAGAAAGGCCACATAGCATAAGTAGAGCAGAAGATTCAAAACTCAGGCACTAAAAGAACAAAGGTCTCAAGCTGTTTTAAAACTCCATTAAATGTATATGTGATATTTATAATTTATATTACATTTACATATTTATATAATACATATAGTACACTGAGGCTTCCGTGGTTCTCAGAATTCTTACCATATATGCAGGAGACCTCTGTTCAATTCCTGGCTAATTCACTTAGTGTACAGCTATGATGTTTTCGTCAGTGGGTGTTTGAGTATGCTATGATGCACAATAGTTGAGCTTCCAGACTGAGACAAACTAGAAAGAAAGGCCTGGCAATCTACTTACAAACACCAGCCAGCAAAAGCCCTATGAATGACAGGGATTCCATCTTCAACCAATCCTGGGGATCACGGGATGGTGTAGGACTGGGTCACCTGGGCGCCCCATGCAGAGGGGTACCATAAGTGCTGATGCTCACCATGAATGGTCCAACTCAATGGCAGCTAAAAACATGTTCTAGCACATGGCATGAGTGATTCCTTTCCTTGTGCTCACATGAAAACAAGAAAGCATCCAGTACATTGCATTTGAGAGATAGCTAGCCATCAGTCGATTACTACTACCCATGCTTTCAGTTGCATACAAGTAGAAAACTGAGTGAGAAAAAATGGGGAACCCAAAGTTGCTGGCCTAAGAGGCAAATCAGCTTTTCCCTGACTGTCCACAGAATGAGGAATATGGTACTTCAGCCCCCACACCAGTACCCCGGGTAAATCACTACCATAAATTGAGGTTCCTAGTAGAGAAATTTGCACCTTCCCTTTGGATGTGCACGTAAGCACCAGAATCTTCTCTTTCCTCTGTGACTCAATGAGTTTTAAAAAGAAAAAGAAAACGAGAGAGAAGTGCAAAGAACGGTTATACACCAACGTTTACCCTAGAAAAGATGCTAGAGTCTTTCACGGGTCAAGTACCACCACACCAGAACCTCATCCACGACGGCTGACTTCAGTGCAAGGAGAGCCCAAATGGCAATGTGCGCTAGTGCCAGAGAAAAGAACTCAAGGGGACTGGAAAAGACCAAGTCACAGCTGGGGCTGTCATGTCAAGGGAAATGGGCAGCAAAGAAAACTTCCAGAGTCCTCCAGAAAACTCGTGTATGCCTCAGGAAGAAGTCAGTATTTGGAGGACGCTCAAGATCTGTCTTTAAAGGCCAGCTACGCTAATCAGCAGAAGATCCAAAATTACCAAGAGGGAGAGCTACAAGAACAGATACCTAAAGTAGAAAATTCACTCAAACCTTTTGTTAAAGAAATGAATGAATGAATGACAAATGTTACACTCTGGGTTGGCCCATCTTTCATCATAAGCTGGGCCAGGGAACTCAATTATTCATTAAAGCTTTGAGAACTGGCATTGCCTTTAGAAATTTTGAGAAGAGTAATATAATAGTTTCAATACCTTGGAGATGGTTTTACCCATTAAAAGCTACTTACAGACTTTATGTATTTATTATGTTACATTCCATATTTTATTATCTAAAGTAAACACTAACTTTACTGATTATTTAAATTTTGTTAGGTTTTACAAAACAATTTTCATGTAACAGGAATCAAAGCTATTTCCCGGGCCGACATGTTTATCGCTGTCTTGTGAGAAGAGTGTTTTATTACTGAAGGAAGATAATCATGAGGTCTAGAAGCATATCATTGCTTATTGAGCTATAAGGTGTCACTGAAAATTACCTTGCTTTCTGGCATGTGAAAAGATAGGTGGAGGAAGTAGAACGCTGAGAACTTCTGGTATGAAAACGATGGGAGGAGAAAGCAATATGCAATAAGAGACAAACATAATCTGAACGGAGTGCTAAACCAGACATACCAAAAAGCATTTTAAAAGCTTAGTGATGGAGTAGAAGGAAAAGAAATTTTATTTTGTGCTGTAATGATTACATGACTCAATTTTTTAGAATGCAATTTAGAAACCTGAAGTTCAATTTTTTCCCCAAAGTATGTACATATGTATGTACCTAGTAGAAACAGAAAAAAATGTACTTTGTGCTTTATTTCTACTTTTAAAGCATAGTTTGGAGTTGTGAGATGATTAATTTTGAATGATTAGAAAAATGATCCCAATTATGCAAGTACACTTTGTTGGGCAACCAGGATACTGTTGCTAAAGTCATTAAAATTTAACCAATAATCTCATTGGTTGAGAAAGCAGGATAATCATCAGTTATATAATATAGTTAATAATAATCTAAACTTTAAAGATTAAAATTACATCTTAACATTTAATAAAAGGTGCTTGATTTATGGTCTCTGAAATATGTGTTCATATAGAGTTAGTAAAAATTCATTTTACGATCATATGTATTTTATGACAACAAGTAATATTAACATTAACACTATGAAAAGATCATTCCATTTGGCATTTGTCCTAAAATATGAAAATTATCACAGATAGAAAAGGATAAATATAGCTTATTCATAATTAACATTAGTATATATGTAGACTTTTTCCCTCTTGAATACCTACACTGCATATAGAAATGGACTGAATCATTTTAGAAAGGATGGAAGTTTTCATGACTACTTTATTATTTAGGATACCTATTTAATTGGATAGCATTTATAAGTGACAAATAGAATGTTCATTCTGGGCTTTGTGACCTTGGTAGTGAAGAATATCCATACCTATTTTCCATGAGCCAAATCCTATCTGTTATTATAAATCCATCTCAGGTTCTCCTCTTTCCTGACAACTATATTCAGTATTGATATCTTCACTCCCAATTCACCCCAAACCCTGGGTATTTAAAGATTAATTCCATCATCAAGTATTTATGGAGCGTCTATTACAAGTCAAGCACTAAGGAAACTGCAAGGAATTTTCACTCTAGTGTTGGACCTGGTAAATAAATAAATGACTGAGATCACTTAGCAAATCTCAAGTGGCTGGCAGCGGGCTTGTATTTAGATGAGGTCATCAGAGACGAAAGAGCCCTTGCAGAGCCCTGATAAAGCACGGCGCTGCAGACCCAACAGTTGATGATTTGAAGGCAGCCAGCAGCTCGGTGGAAGAGAGACCTGGCGGTCTGCTCTCATGGAGATGACAGCCTGACAACCTTATGGGGCAAGGCCGTCGGTTACGTGGGGTCTCAATGAGTGGAACAGGCTTGACAGCACCTCACAGCACTCACATATGATGCCTGAGCTAAAAGGTCAAGGATAAAAAAGCCTACCGAGAGTGGAGGCCAGAGGTCCAGGCCTAGAAAAAGGCAGCTCTACTGATCCTATCAGGGGCATTCAATGGGCATCTTTGAGGACTCTTTATGGGAGCAGACAGGCCCATCTTTCTCTGCTGGTGTGGCTGGTGGGTTTAAACTTCCAACCTCAGCAGCCCGATGCTTCATCTACTGTGACACCAAGGCATCCGGTTTGGAGAACAAGAACCAGCCGAATATGGTTGTGACATAGGAAAAGGTGGGCTCGCTAGATAAAGGTCTCTTGGGAGGAAGCCTTGGCGGCCATGGCAAAGGAGCAGCGGGAAAGTGCTGGTGGTCATTAAGGCAAGAACGGCTGAGTGAAAGGGGAGCTGTAAGGAAAGGGAGACCAGCTAGGAGGTGAGCCGCTATCATCTCTCACCCAGGCGACTGATCTCAGTAATAAAGGAGGTGCTACAATCCTCTGTGCGAGAAAACACCCTTCTCTCTCCACCGCTGGGATCAGCGAGGACTGACTCTGAAGGGGGATTTCAGCCAGGTACCGATGATGAGCTAGCTGGTGTTTCATCTCATCATTCAGTCCAGATGCTGTAGATACAATAGTGCCCCCTAACATTACGTGTTGAAGTCCTAACCCCTGTACTTATAAGTATAACCTTGCTTAAAAATAGGGTTTTTCATGGACTTTCAACATGTTTTCAGAGAGTTCAGTCCCTGGAGAAGGGCATCATGCTTGGTAAAGCGGAGGGTCAGTAAAATGAAGAAAACCTTCAACAAGATAAGCTGACATAGTGGTTACAAAAATGGGCTCAAATATAACAATTATAAATTTACTACTGGACTGGGTAGTGTTTTTTTTTCCTGTTATATGTGGGTTCACTATGAGTTAGAACCAACTCAGGGGCACACCACCACCACCAACAAAAACAACAGAACACTAAGACACCAGGTGGCACTTGTCATTGTGCCTGTGCGACCGAATAGGATCGCTGCTTGCCATGTATTAAGCATTCCAAATGGGTTCACATTCATTTGATATGTTTTAAGTATAAATACATATATGATTTTAAAAAGCATAAAATAATTCATTAATAATCTTATATTGGTTACATTTTGAAATAATAAAATTTTAAATGAATGAACCAAACCCATTGCCTTTGAATCAATGCTAGGTAAGTCAAAAAAGATATATTTCTAATTCATTTATTTCTTTAGAGTTTTATAATATTTATATTAGAATTTTTAAAAATCATTTCATTAGGGGCTCAAACAGCTCTTATCACAATCCATACATACATCAATTGTGTAAAGCGCATTTGTACATTCATTGCCCTCATCATTCTCAAAACATTTCCTCTCCACTTAAGCCCCCAGCATTAGGTCCTCATTTTTCCCCTCCCTCCCCGCGCCCCCCTCCCTCATGAGCCCTTGATAATTTATAAATTGTTATTTTGTCATATCTTGCTCTGTCCGACGTCTCCCTTCACCCCGTTTTCTGTTGTCTGTCCCCCAGGGAGGGGGTCACATATAGTTCCTTGTAATCGGTTCCCTCTTTCCTACTCACTCTCCCTCTACCCTCCCAGTATCGCCACTCACACCACTGGTCCTGTAGGGCTCATCTGCCCTGGATTCCCTGGATTTCCAGTTCCTATCTGTACCAGTGTACATCCTCTGGTCTAGCCAGACTTGCAAGGTAGAATTCGTGTCATGATGGTGGGAGCGAGGAGGAAACATTTAGGAACTAGAGGAAAGTTGGAGACCCAAAGCCCATTAGTAGGCCACTGGAGATCCCCTTGCAGAGAGGTCTCAGGGAGGAGACGAGTCAGTCAGGGTGCGATGTAGCAACAATGAAAATTTTTAGTTACGTGTATGGCTCTCATTGATGACTCACATTATATTTCTTTTGGGCAGCAAGCATCTGGTCTATAGCATAAATAGAATCAGTGTCTACAAAAAACAGTACGAAAGAAATGGCAAACTTACATAAATAGCTGGTGTTAATTACTTATTATCTTATAGTTCACACTGAATTCTTTTATGTTCTAAATATAGATGCCAATGCTAATTTTCATGTGTGGAATAGATTATACCTTGAGTTTCCATTCTGATTCTGAGATTCTTTTAAAGACTATGGATCTTTTTTGCACTCCTTATGGATTTGAACTTCTCATTGAATTGAACAGCCAAAACTGTTTACTCTTTTGCACAAAACTAAAAGTAGCTATTTAAGAGATTTAGAGACCTGAACAAAAACTAGAATACATAAAACAACTAGAACAAATACTTTGTGGTTAAATTAATTTCACAATACAAACTAATATATGCTCCTGGATTTTTGAACCCTCAAGATATTATCAAAATAAGAAATACATAAGCCAGTTCAGGAGAGAAAAATATCCCATTATGAATGAATGAATAGACTGTTAAACATAAATGTATCACACAAAAAAACCCATTGTCATTAAGTTGCTACCTACTCTTAGTGGTCACCATGAATCTAATGATGGTAAGTGTATTGAAGTTAATAGCCACTACTCTAGTGAGAGGAGTCTTGGCTGTTCAATGTAATTGGAAGTTCAAGTCCATGCGGAGTGTCTTTGGAAAAGTCTTGGTAATCTACTTCAGAAAAACCAACCATTGAAAACCCTAGAGCACGGTTCTACTCTGACCTCATGAGGCCACCGTGAGTTGGAAATGACTCCGCAGACATGATACATTTTCCTCTGGTTGTCCAGGTTGTATGTTTTGTTTTGTTTAAATCCATTTGAATTTGTTTTGTTTTAAGATGTGAAATAAAAAATCTGTGTCTGCTGTTCTTTAAGACATCGATATTAGTAACTTCATATGCCACACAGATCCTATAGCTTTATAGTAGTAGAGAAACTGTAGATAGGCTGGCATTCTGAAGTCCCCACACAGCCGTGGGGAAGTTCTGCATGTTGATTGAAGATTTTATCTATTTGAAACAGTTCCTTGGTTACTGACGGGACTTGTAACATATAGCACCTTCTTTCCTTTTCCTTTTAGAAGAGAATTTAGCTGTTCTTCCCAAGGTGAAAGCTATCGGGATACTTGACCCCACCACTCCTGCCTTTTCTCTAACGTCTGTCATTTCCATACCTTTAGATGTGCTAAAATGTAAGCATCATGAGGACAAGTATTTTTTGTTGAAGAAACAAACATTTTAAATATTGAATTTAATGAATACATTGTTTCTGTTCCCTGAATCGTTAAAATTAGTCTAAAGTCATATATATGCCCTCATCCTTTAAAAATAGAAAAATAACACTTTTCATATGCTTTCTCTAATGTTAATCTAGGAAGCTGTAGACAATGAAAGCATTGGAGTAAATAGGAGCTGATATCAAGGGCTCAAGTAGAAAGCAAATGTTTTGAGAATGATGAGGGCAACAAATGTACAAATGTGCTTGGCACAATGGATGTATGTGTGGATTGTGATAAAACTTGTACGAGCCCCCAATAAAATTTTATTTTAAATAAAGAAAGTAAACGTCTAGGAAAGAATGAAGGCAACATATGGACAAATATGCCTGATTCAATTGATGTATGGATTGTATTAAGAGTTGTATGAGCCACCAATAAAATGATTAAAAAAAATAAGCTGATGTTTAGTTCCTGACAGCTTTTAGATTCCCACAACTCTCCCCTGCCTGCCCCACATTTGGGCAATCAAGACAAAAAGGCTCTTAACCTTCCCTTTTGAGCACTGAGAAAAATTCAAATAGTGTTGCCTCTAGACCTTCAAAGAGCTTCCCTCCTGAGCGCCACTTCTTAGCCACAGTCACAGTCACCCGCTCTCCTGTAACGGGTAAGCCCTTCCTCCCTTGGTTATCCACAACTTGTTTGGAACTGTGAGACAGTGACAGGTGGACTTCCTGGCCCATGGAGGCAAAGGCCAAGCGACCATGTGGATGAGAGGCTGAGCCTGTTGGCTGAGGAGGGATGCTGCTGTGGACCAATAGCTGTGCACTTACTGTTTGCTGTCCTGACTTGTGGCAACCTAGTAACTTGCGGAATATGGAAAGACAGGGCTTTCTACTCTAGGAAAGAGTTACAATTTTGGAAACCCCGAGAGGACAGTTCTGCCCTGTCCTACAGGGTCACTGTGTGTCAGAATGGACCCAAAGGTAGGGAGTGAGTGGGAAACAAAGGCCCTTAATCGTGAGTATTATCTGTGCCTTCTGTGGGGCTGTTGCAATGAATTCTCAAACCCAGCGTGGACTAGAGTGTCAGGGGAGGAAGGATTGGCGTCAGAATAGGGGAAAGAAGGATGGAGAGTGAAGGCCTGCCTGATTCCTGCCTCGAGGCAATACGAAAGTCAGAGGATGTCACACACAGAACCCCGCCCCCCCATTCTGTTTATTACAAGGGTTTCCACAAGAAAGGAACCTAGGAATCTGCTCCCATAAATATTATAGCCTAAAAAGCTCTCTAGGGGCAGTTCTAGTCTGTCATATGAAAGGTAAAGTTTAATGGAATGCACAGTTGAAAATATTGAAATTCTCAAGCAAGAGGGCTTGTGGGTGTTGTTACGATTGTGTTCATGGTTGGAGCCACTTTGTCAATTCGTGTTGCCCAGGGCCTTCCTTTTTTTCTTTTTTTTGCTGCCCCTCTACTTTACCAAGTGTGATGTCCTTCTCCAATTCTTCTGAGAGCAGAAAGTACAGTGATACCTCAGTTGTCAAAGGGCTCCAAGCTCGAACTATCTACTAAGCAAACAGCAAAGTCGGTGGGGCGGGGGTGGGGGGGATCTGCTCCGTGTTCATAACTTTGCTCACTAGTTGGAATGAAAATCTGACTTGAAAACACCTGTCCAGGCCAAGTGTGAGTCATGAGTCGAGTCCCCACGTGGATACAAAAGGGTGACGCTTCAGTCCAAGTGCCGATCTCATTCAAGACAACACATAATGCTTGCGTTAGTGCTTTAAAATATTTGTCAATGTGCTTTTTTTTGCACTTTGAGTAAACGATCATGACCATTGCTCTCAGGAAAGGTAGCGACACCAGCACTAAAGCTCAAAAGACAGCAGTGAGAATCTTGATGGACAAAGAAAGAAACCATTGCGAAATTTGAATCAAGTCGCTGCTTTTCTGATTTGGTGGCTGAATATAAACAACATGGCTAATAAGACATCATCAACATTTGGGGCAAAACTATGGTTCAAGTGGCTAATGTAGTAAAAGGTGTGAAATTGCTAACCATGAACAAAGACTCCAGACCATAAAACAGGTTGAGAAGTTACTGCTGATTTGGGTAAACCAGAAACAACTTGATGGCGATAGCCTATCTGAGACAGCAGTATCTGAGAAGGCTTAAAAGCCATAGTTGTTTAAAGTCCTGGAAAAATGAATCGATAAGTGTAATTTGGGGGCCTCAGAACCAATTTTTGGCTTTCTGCTATTTCTTATGGGGAAAAATATGTTCAGTTCTCAAAGCTTTTGGTGCTTGAACATGAATTTAGAATGAACTGAGTTTGAAAAGGGAGGTATCACTGTGTGTGCGATGAAGTCTAGTCATCCTTGCCTGTAAGGAGCATCCTGGCTGTACTTCTTCCAAGACAGCTTTGTTTGTTCTTTGGGAAGTCTGTGGGACTTTCAATATTTTTTTTCCAACACTATAATTTAAATGCACTGATTCTTCTTCAGTTTTTTTTTTAATAAATAATTTTATTGAGGGCTCACATAACTCATCACAATCTATCCATCCATCCATTGTGTCAAGAACATTTTTTGATTGGCTGCCATCATCATTTTCAAAGCATTTTCTTTCTACTTGAGCCCTTGGTATCAGCTCCTCATTTTTCCCCATCCTCTCTCCCTCATACCCCTTTGATAATTTATAAATTATTATTATTTTTTTCATGTCTTGCACTGACCAATGTCTCCCTTTACCCACTTTTCTGTTGTCCATCTCCCTGGGAGAGGGTTACAGGTAGATCATTGGGATCACAGTTTTCTTCATTAACTGTCCAACTTTCACATGCAATCTTCCAACGTCCAACAAGTCCAACTTCTGCAGTCTTCCTCATTCATTGTTCAACTTTCAAATGAGACGATCAAAAATCCCATGGCATGCATTAGCCATGCCTTAGTCCTCAAAGGGACTTCTTTGCTTTTCAACATTTTAAAGAGATTTGTGTGGCAGATTTGTCCAGTTCAGTGTATTATACACTTTCTTGACTGTTACTTCCATAGGCACTGTTGTGGATGCAAAATTAAGCCCTTAACCACTCTAACCTTTTCTCCATTTACTGTGAAATTATCTAGTGGTCCAGTTGTGAGGATTTTGGTTTTCTTTACATTGAGATGCAAAACACACTGCATCATGAAGCATTTCACGCCGTCCTCACTTTCCAATGTAATAGAGCCAGGTTATGTCAATCACACATCAAATGTCAATATGCCTTCCTCCAATCTTTTTGTCATACTCTGTTTAATATAACCCAGCATCTCTCTTATTTTCTCAGCATATAAATTGAATAAGCATCCTAAATACCCTGATTAAAAACCTTAACTGACTTTATTCTACTGTTCTGATTGAACAACTTCTTGGTCTATGTACAGGTTCCGAATAAGCACAATAAAGTGGTCTGGAATTCCCCATTGTTTTAGACTGGGTAGACTAAAGAAACAAATCCAGAGATACTCATATGTATTTGAGAGAGATTTATATCAAAGAGCAATTGTATATTGAGAAAACATCCCAGCCCAGTCCAGATCAAGTCTGTAAGTCCAATATTAGCCCCTATGTCTGATACTAGTGCATAAATTCTTCTTTAGACTCATGCAGCCATGCAATGATGCCGAATGCAGGAAGATTACAGGCTGGTGGGTGGTAAGTCCTGTGGATCCAATGGCAGTGGATGCATCTCCTGGGCTCTGGCTGCCACCATCATGGCTCCATGTGGCTTGTCAACAGTAAGGTGAGAGAGAGTGTGGCCCACCTCCTGGGAGAAAGAGAGGAAGTTCCCAGAATCCTCATAAAAGGCCACACCTACAAGATGCCATCGGTCTCTTTGTCATCATCACTTGATTGAAAGGGTAGACTCCACCCCTTCACCCTTAATATCCTCAAGTTGGCACGATATTATGTAACTACCACACCCATCTTCTCAAAGATATCCACAGTTTGTTATGGTCCACATAGTTGAATTCCTTTGTATAGTCAATACAACACAAGTAAACATCTTCATGGTATTCTTGGAGTTAAGGTCCATTTGATATCAGCTGTGATATTCTCGTGCCACATCCTTTTCTAAATCCATCTTGAATTTCTGGCATATCTCTGTTGATGTACTACTGTAACTATTTTAAAGTTATCTTAAAATTTAACATTTGATTTGCATCTTATATTAATGATATGCTCAATAATGGCTACCTTCTGTTGAGTCACTTTTCTTTCTAATGGGCACAAATATGGATCTCTTTCAATCACCTAACCAAATAGCTATCTTCCAAATTTCTTGGCATAGAAAAAAATAAGTGCTTCCAGTGCTTCATCAGTTAGTTGAAATATTTCAATCAGTATTCTGTCAATTCCAGGAGACTTGTTTGGGGGAATTCTACCTTCAATACCATCGGTTCTTGATCATATGTCCCTCTTTAAATGGTTCGATGTCAACGAAAGCTTTTTTGTAAGACAACCCTGTATTTCTGCTATCTTATTCGGTGCTTCCTGCATCACTTAGACTTTTTTCCCATGGAAACCATTAATGTTGCAACTTATTTTTGTCCTCCAGTTCTTTCAGCTCTTTGGCTTCCTCACTCTAGGTCTTTGCACCTTTCATTAAAATCAACTACTTTGCCTTCCCAACGTGCCCTTTGAAATTTGCTTTTAAATTCTTTCACTTAATCCATTCTTCAATAGGCTTTGGCTACTCCACATTAAAGTGCAAGAGTCAGAGTCTATTCTGGCATCTATTTTGGTCATTTGTTTTCTCTTTAATGACCCTTTGCTCTCGTCACATAGGAGGTGCCTGATGTCATCCAATAGCTCTTCAAGTCTGCTGCAACGAAGGCTCAAAGAACAAATCTATTCTTAAGATGTTCTCAAAAGTCAGCGTCAATTTTAGTTCTTATGGATTTGCTTTCATTTCTTTATCTTCCACGCTTACATATAAGCGATTGAAATTCTCTTCCATAGGAGACCCCTGTCCTTCTTTTGGTTGGTGATATTGACCTTCTCCATTTTCTCTTTCGACAAATACAGTAAATTTTGTTCTTGTGTATTCCAACTCCAAATGTATAGTAGCTGCTTATCTTGTTTCAAAGAAGTATTGGCAATGAAAATCTCATGGGTCTTGTGAAACTCTATCAGGAAATCTCTGGCTTCATTGCTGTCACCAAGGCCACATTTTAGAAACACACTCTTTGTTTCCAACATTTGCATTCCAATCATCAATTACCAATGCATTTTGATTGCATATTTGATTAACTGAATGCTGAAGAAATTGGTAAAATTCTTCCATCTTTTCATCACTAGCTTTAGCAGTTAGTGTGTATCTTTGAAAAATGAATTTATTAGCTGGATTTTATTTGTAAACATATAGATATTTCATGCAACAGACCACATCATATGTCAAGGTAGATCTTGAGTGTTCTTTTTGATGATGAATGTGTTTTCATTTAACAGCTAGAGCACTTGGGTGGGATTTAAAGGAAACCTATATCACATCACGTGGCTTTAATTTCAGGAACACCTGTACCAGCCAGTGAGGTCAGAGAACTATCTTCCTCTAGTCATATTGATCTTTATTTCTATCTGTGTGTTATATACATGCATGCTCATCTCCCCTGAAGACACACTATCTACTTCTTCAAGACTAGGGATCATCATTTGATCTTATTTAAACAACTGTACATATAAATATATAAATTAGCTAATTAAAAGTTTGAGGAGTATCTTATAGTAACGGGCTAGTATAACAATGTATAAATTTATTCATGTAAAATGAAAGACAAAAAGAAATCATGCAATAAGAATTTCAACATCCAGACTGTATGAAGGCTACCAGCTTTTTACCTGGAACTTTTCAAAGCCTCCTTGTGGTGATTTCCAAGACAGGTATATGCTGTTCTCTTCCTGCCCCAAAATCAGCAAGTCTGAAGGTGGGTCTGGAACTACAGCAATTCAATAAGACACAGGAATGACAATCATTTTAACAACAAAAAAGACATTTTTACTCTTATATTATCTTCACTAGAGTGACAATTTTGGCTTTCACATTATCTGAGTACTAAATCAAGAGGTAAAATACTTAGGTTTCTCTGGTCAGTTTGAACATATGTAAAACTTCTGTAAGCTCTTTATCCTGTTTCAGTCTCTTCATTAGTACAATAAAAGGGGGAAAATAACCTACTTTTTAGAAAATCTCTTCCATGAGCAAAATCATGTAGTCCGGGGAACTGTACATTTATTTACCATACAATGGGCTTCAGAATAAAGTTATTATAATTCAGATACCATGCCATGCATTGCAGAAATGATGCTGGAAAAACTGGATATATGAGTACATTTGCAAGAGAATGAAATAAGGAAAAAAGAAAGAGAGCCCTACTTCACACTATAAGCAATAACTAACACAAAATGGATGTAAACTTTAATGTTAAATCTAAAACTATAAAGGTCCTAGAAAATTACATTGGAACAAAACTAGGGGACCTAATTATGGCACAAACAAACTATCATTCATCACAATTAATTTATAAATAGAAAAATATGTAATATATAAAATTGACCTTGAAAAATGCAAATACTATGCCCACCAAAAACTTTCCTAAAAGGATAAAAGAAAAACTACATACTGGGAGAAAATTTTCTCAATAAAATATATGACAAGTATCTAATTCTCAAATATACAGAAAACCCCAACACCTCAAAAAGAGGTAAACAGTCCAGTTAAGAAGTGGACAAAAGTCATGATCCAACACTTCACCAAAAAAAGCCATGCAGGCAACTAAAAACACATAAAAATATACTCTTGGTTATTATCCATTAGAAAAGTATAAATCAGTGAAATATCATCTCACCCCACTAATAAGAGCAATGATGAAAATAAATAAAATATAACAGAAAGCAACAAGCTTTTCATCAGGAAGAAGAATTACTAACTAGGAAGTAGACTAGAGTTAATTTTGGTGACGGGAAAGGAAGTGCACACCATGGAGGAAGTTAGGAGACAAAGACAAAGGAAGACAATGAGTGTATGAATGAATAAGCAATGACTACAGTAAATGGGGTAACATACACAGCCCTGCAACTGTAGTAATAAGAGTAAGTAGCTAAGAATCATGTGTGAGGTAGATATGTGCTAAATAGGTGGTGGAGATTTTTCTAAAGCAGGCTTGCATATGTATATTGTTATGGCAAATGATGTATGAATGTATCTGTGATAGACCTCAAAGGGTACCACATTGTAGAACCTACTTAGACACTAGATTTAGTCATTGCTTAGAAGACCAAGGATCACAGTTTCTAGAGACATCTAGGTCCATTGGAACAACATACTTCATAAAGAAAATGCTCTACATTCTAGTCTGGTGGGTAGGGTCTGGAGTTAAAAGCTTGTGAATGGCCATCTAAGAAGCAACCATTATTGATCTCTTCTCTCCGAATGCCAAGGAGAAGAAAGAAAATCAGATTCAATGACGCCATTAATCCACAGGACTAATGGCAGCACGAACCACAGCCTCCTCAAATCTGAAACCAAAAGAGCTAGATGGTGCCCAGCCACACTACCAACCATTTTGACCAAGACCAAATTAGAAGCTTCCAGTTAAAATATGGGACAAAAACTAAAAAAAAAAAAAATCAGACTTACTGGCTTGAAATAGGCAAATAGCAGCATTTGTCTAAAACCAAAGATGAGGATACAGGAAGGACAGGGAAAACAGATGAAACAGAAATGGGGAAGCCACCAGGAAATAGGGTGAGTGCTGCTAAGACATTGCAGGCATGCAACCAAGGTCATGGAACAAGATGTGTATGAACTATTGATTGTAAAACTAATTTCCTATGCAGACTTTCCCCTGTAACTCAATAGAATATAAAAGAGAGAGATTTGAATTTAAGTCACTGATTCTCACTTTTTATTCTAGTTTAGTCATGCATACCCTTTCCAATTGGAAGTGATTTGCTGCCTTCACATTTTCATCATATATTTACCTCTATATTTTTACATCCTCTGTATTTTACATTTAATATCCCATCTACTTCCAAATCAATCTGAAGTGGCATGCAAAGAAAGAAAGGTATGAAAGACATTATAAAACATATCATTAATATAGCTAAGAGACAAAAGTCAAATTTCAAAATGACTAGGTGTGCCAAAAATGAAACCAGTAAGTTTTATTAGGGGAGAAAAAAAGAGATACTTACATGACAACAAGACATACATTTTAGTTATGAGAAGTTTAATGGTAAAGGGAAAAAGACCTAGCAAGAGGAAAAAATAATATTGAGTTATCTTTATAAAGAAAATCTTATCTGATCTTGTGCTCAAAAGGAAATTTGTATTATGCTCTTTTTTGAGATGCTAGGACCAAAAAGGAGCCCTGGTAGCCCAACAGTCTATGCCCTGAGATGCTAAAGACAAGGCCAGAGGTTCACATCCAGCAGCTGCACCACAGAAGATGAAGCTGCCTGCTCTCATAAGGAATACAAGATTGAAAAGAAACATTGTAAAACGGATTGGGATGATGATTGTACAACTCTTCTTGGTGTGATTGGACTATTGGATTGTATGCTATGTGAATTATATGGCAATAAAACTGTTGTAAAAAGGGGAAAATTAAAGAATTACAGTCTCAGAAACTCAGAGGCAAGCCTACTCTGCGCTATAGTGTCAATATGAGTTGCATCTACTCGACAGAAGTAAGTGTAAGATTCCATTTTTGAAGGGATCAGATGCCAATTCGTGTGTTAACACACGTGTCAGAGAAGAACCTTACTCCGTACAGTTTTCCGTAGATGACTTCTCAGAAGTGGAGCACCGGGTCTTTCTTCCAGAGTGCCTCTGGGAAGACTTGAACCACCAATCTTTCAGTTAGCAGCCACGTGCATTAACCAAGAGACTATTTTGTACAATTGCCAAGGATGCATATTTAGACATAAATTCAAGGGCATATTGATGTAATGCAGCAAACACCTATAATCCAGGAGTTTGGTGCAATAATGCAGTACTATAGAGCAACAGGATGCCCAACTTTGATAGTTCTAGTGCCAGACTTTCCAATGATGAGGCTTGATAGGCAGTTAATTTGGGGCAAAAGTCTGAGTACTCAGCAATTAATCATTCTTGAACACTCATTTTAATTCTGAGTTAATTCGGTTAGTTTTTTTTACCCAAGTTAGATGACTGGCATTTTAAGACTGAGACATTACCAAGAGACTGATGAGCAAATGGTGTGTAGTTGATGGGGGGAAATATTAACACTGCAGTTATGTACACAGACTCGTTTCTTCTTCCTCATCTCCGCTTGCCTATGAGAGTTCATTCAGGTGCAATGGACTCCTTAATTCTTATTTTCCAGACCAATTGGAGTAATGGATGAAAGGGAGAATTCAAACAACAAACAAAGAAACACACCCTAGGGAGACCTGTGGGGGAGAAGAAGCACTAGGAAGGTGGGGCGGGGGGAGAGAGGTGGGATATGAGAGGGACTATGAAGACCGCATTGGACTGAGGTGGAGGGATGGCCCTGGGAAACTGGAGCAAGTGGCAAGGAGAATTTGATGCCGGCTGCTAAGTACCCAGTCATGAGATTGTGTCTACAAGGTTCTTTGGAACATCTGCAGAGCTCTAGAACTTGGAAGGGCAGAAAAGCAAATCATACCATTGCAAAGACACTGTCATCTATTTTATTCTTAGCCCAAGGTTTTGTTTTGTTTCATTTTTAACCATAAAAGGTTAATAGGTAGAGTCCAAATATTAGCAATTAATCAAGTATTTTATGACAAAACCTTAGGGTTTTAGATATTTTGCCTTTTCTCCAGAGCTTTATATTTTACATTAGTACCAAACCTTTGCTCCCTTGGCAAGGAGTATACTCATTTTCTTAAGGGAGAACTTAATAGTCCAAGGTGTATAAATAAGTGATAGTGGCAGGATTATAACTCAGATGTTCTCCTTGTAAATGCAGTGTTCCTTCTCCTCGACACCATCGTACACTGCTTCCATATTCATCCATTCATTTTAATTAGATATGGCTTTGAACACAACACAATTTCCCTTATTCTTATCTCTGAAAAGTTAATTAAACATAAAATGAACTTACAAGTGCTAACCAAGAGGACAGTAGGACGGCTTCTCTTTATTCCTTTGGTTGCCATAATGCTAATTAAAAAGTCAGTTCCCGGAGAAAGGTTATTAAATGTGAATTCCCTAAATATTAAAGAAAAATCACATGTTAAAACATTAGCTCCAATACGAATAGCCATCACAATATGAAAATATTCTTTACCAATTTATTATTTATTTAAAGAAAAAATGATGTTTACTCTACATGAGACTTAATTATTTTGATCATATTGTAGTACAAAAAGTAGACTTGCAAACATATCTGATTTCTGGTTATTTTAGTCCTCTAACATAATATTCTAAACATATATACATTTCTAAACATATACATATATATAACATAAATCTTTTGCTCCATGAAACCCGGCCGAAGTTTGTTTCAGGATTTCCTTACCTTTTATTGGAAGGCAGAAGCTCTTCCCGCCTTCTGCTTCCACTGGATATTGAAATGTTGAATCCATCAAGAAGAGTTCTAGCCGGAGGCCAACTAACTGTTACTGCATTTGAGCCTCTACTGTGGTTCATAAATGCAACTGCACTTGGGGCTGTGTCATTGAAAACACACACACAATAGAATAACATTTTCTACAGCATGCTTTAAAATTGCCCCCAAACCACACTTAGGATTTGTTTGGTGCTTTGCAAACGCTAAGGGTAGCAAGACATTGCTTTATTCTACCTGCTGGATATTAGAAGTTAAAAATCGAAAGAGAAAAAAAGAAGCACGGCATTGTCAACTTTAAAAGAAAGCCAAAGTGACTCCTGAAGGTATTAGATCCATGTGTCCCTTGTGGTGTTCATAACGGGAGAAAGAGATTATACTTTATTCATTTACAACCACCAACCTCAGAAGTATTTGATTTTTTAGGATTTAGCCTAATAAAAGCAATTAGTGATAAAGTTAATCATCAAAAAAATTAATTGCAATTTCTATCTCAAATGCTTCCTTTCTTTCCCAAGGAAGGTGCAGACTTACATTAACAGGGATACTACGTTTTGTTTCTTCGATGTATAGGAGCAAAATTGCCATCTCATGTTTGTTACTACAGTGAACAGTACCAGACATGACCAGATTCTAAAGAAACATGTGTCAGTACCCACATAGCATTCATATTAAGAATAAATGAAATAGTAACTTTAGTAAAATGATTGCCACTTCTACTTCACCTAGATGTAGATTGAAAAACACTTGGCATACATCCTTCCCAGTCAACATTTATTTCCCATTATTATGACAAAATAGTCACTATCTGCTACTGGAG
>NW_022103898.1:50672077-50673726 GCF_000313985.2 Echinops telfairi
TTGATGGTCACTAAGTTCCATGGAATCTCATGTCAGAATGCAGTAATGTTGGCCTCATGATGAAATATTCAAGTGTAATTCTTCCAAGAGCCCTTGATAACATACCATGGAAGCAGGAGCACAGTTTAAGCATGTGATTTCGTAATGCTGGAAATCCCCATCAGCTCGATCCCAGAGGATTTCTATGGAAGAGTCTGTAACTTGGCCCTCCTGGATATTTGATGGTGCCTCCAGACCTACCCAAAACATAGAGAAGACTTTAATTCTTCCTGAGTGTTCTCCAGCTGGTTTATTATTAAAAAAATAGCCCCTTTAAATGGAAGCGAGAGCCTAACTTTAAAAAATACTTAAACAATTTATCTCTCTAGCTTAATCAAAAATAGTTGTTTGTACATACAATGATAGTTCACAAAAATGATAACCAAATGCTGTACTGAGAGCCATTGCCTATCCAACTTCAAACTTGCAGGAAAAAATAACAGAAGTAAATGAAAAGGAGCAAATTCACAGATAGCCAAAGGAATAAAATAAAGATAAAGCCTTTGAAAATCTTAGCATGAAAAGTCAACAGAGAAGCATAAAATCTCAAAGAGTAGTAATGCCACCCCCATGAATCTAATATGCACTGAATTAACAACAAACTTCACTTGAGTGTTAAAGTCTACTTTTCAGAGGTAAGATCCATCTAGTATAAGAAGCCTTGGTGTTGCAATAGTGAAGGGCTCTTCTAACAAGAAGATGGTAATTCTAAGCCACCAGACACTCTGAGGAAGAAAGGTGTGGCAGTCTGCATCCGTAAAGATTTCAATCTAGCAAACCCTATGGAGAAGTCCTACTTTCCTCTCTTGGACTGTTCTGAGTTGTCAAAACCAGTAGGAATCTAGCTTTAAGAAAACATTCCTCCCCGAGACCCCTCTGCAAGGGGCTCTCCAGTGGCCTACTAATGGGCTTTGGACCTCCACCCCCCCCCATCATTCACTGTGGTAATTAAAGGAACATTCTGGTCACAGTGATGTATATATATATATAGTAACTATATAAATCATAAGCAAAACAGAAAGCAAAAATACAGTAAACGAAATACCAATATGCTAAAATGCTGCTGGAATGGTGTGATTTGTGTCATCAGTTTGGATATACTTTATGGACAAGTTGGATTTAAGCAGAAAAGGGGATTACAGGTTGGTGAGCAGAAGGCATATGGGACATACTGGCACATATAGACTTTTGTACACTGAGAAATACTGACACACATGGAGGTTTGTACATTGGGACACACTGGCACATATAGAGATTTGTACACTGGGACATACTGGCACACGTAGAGGTTTGTATACACTGGGACACACTGGCACACAAAGAGGTTTGTACACTGGGACATACTGGCACACGTAGAGGTTTGTACACTGGGACATACTGGCACACGTAGAGGTTTGTACACTGGGACATACTGGCACACGTAGAGGTTTGTACACTGGGACATACAGGCACATGTAGAGGTTTGTACACTCAGACATACTGGCACACATAGAGGTTTGTACACATGGACATACTGGCACACATAGATGTTTGTACACTGGGACATGCTGGCACACATAGAGGTTTGTACGCTGGGACATGCTGGCACATATAGAGGTTAGTACACTGGG
>NW_022103898.1:50674831-50686993 GCF_000313985.2 Echinops telfairi
ATACATGAAAGATCAGACTCAATAGTGAGATGTTTACAATTCTTGTATAAGATCCCTCTAAATATTCTATTAATGAAAATGTAGCCACTAACTTGAAATGACACACAAAATAAAAAAATAACTCAGGCAAATTATACAATACTTACATGTTTTCACTGCAGGCACATGGTACATATCACTTAATCTAGTCCCACTGATGGTGGAAACAAAGAAATTGTATTCTGTGCCTGGAGTCAAGTTGTCTACAGTGACTTTACTGTCATGCTTTAATGGCTTGGTGACATTTGGCCCGCCTTCAATCGCAATCTGGATGCCGTCAAACACTCCCGAGTGAGGCATTTGAACAAATAAGGTTACTGAAGTACCACGGCTTTCATAGGGAATAGCAATCAGGACTGGTTTGGGCTCTGAAAGAGGACAGAAGAGAAGATTGCTAATTAGTACTTTCAAACCTTAAAACATATTTTTCTCTATTTTGTCTAGCATGTTCTAGAATGTGCTATTCAATGTCTATCCAGTAAACTCAAGTTTACTGTCAGACTTAAAAAAGATTGGGTTAATATTCTGGCAGACAGTAAATACATAGCTAATGAAAGTAATGGAGCCCTCGTGGTGTAATGGTTATGTATTGGGCTTCGATCTGCATAGTTGATAGTTCAAAACCAGCAGCTCCATGGGAGAAAGACTGGGTTTTCCACTCCAGTAAACTGTTACAGTCTCGGAAACCCACAGGGGGCCACTATGGGTCAGCATTGATTAGATGACAGTAAGTAAATTGAAAATACATAATTTGCTTTCATTTAAAAATTTTCAATTAGCAGTCTAAGAAACAAGACTTGAAGAGAGATATTTTTTCAATTTTTTAACGTTTCATCTCTTGGTGTAGTAGGCCCACCACTCAAAGCACCAGCGTGCTCCACATGAGACAGATGGGTCTCTCCACCCCAGCACACAGCGATCGTCTCAGAAAGACCCAGGGCAGTTCCACCGTGTCCTTAGGATCCGTGCGATCCGTGCGGACGTGATGGCAGGAAGTGGGAAACGCCCCTGACAAGCGCTCGGATAAAATTAAAAAGGCCAGCGTCTGGCTTTCAAAAGTCCCTCCTCTTGGAAAATGGATGTACGTGCCACAAACCAGAAGTCAAGTGGCCAGTGTCAGGCTGCTAAGATGAGCAAACAGCTATTCAGAACAGAGAGGGGGTTAACAGTCCCCCCGAGATCCTTGAATTATTAGGCTTTCCAGACTTGATATTTTTATCTGAACTTGGAACAAGTTTCCAAGTTCCCTAGGATGATGCGTGTCAATAAGCAGAAGGAGTGAAGCGAGAATTCCAGGCAATGACAAGAAAGATAGGAGCAAAGCATGGGACCCCAAAAGGGCGCTCCCACGTGGCCACAGAGTCGCAAAGCTAAGTTTACTCTTTAAGGAGCTGGGTGTTCTTCAAGAAGTGACAGGCATGTCTCATTTTACTTCGCTTCACTTTTGCTTGAAAAACAAATTGCAGCAATTGAAGGTTTGGGCAACCTGGTGAGAACCTCTGTTGGTGCCATTTTTCCAACGCTGTGTGGTCATTTTGTGTCCATCTGACACAATTTGGCGATTCTTGCCTTTCCAACTTCTGCACAATGTTACTGCCTGCTGGAGAGCCTACGGACTCAGCGCCGGGGCATCCATCCCAACGCAGAGACCCCAGAGGACGGAGTGGAACTGCCCTGTGGCTTTCTGAGCTTGTAAATTTGACGGGAGCAGAAAGCCTGGTCTTTGTCTCGCAGATGGGTGGGAGCTGCTGACGGTGCGCTTTGAGGATGAGTGCAACAATAGCTCCTTTTCCCAGCCCCATGTCTAGTGGGTGTCACAGCTGCTAATGGCAAGGTCGGCAGTTCTAAACCATCAGCCTCTCCACGAGAGAGACTTTTCACTCCCTTCAAGAGCTGCGGTCTCTGAAACCCACTGGGGAAGTTCCGCTTTGTCTACAGTGTCACTCAGGGTTGGAATTGACATCAGGGTCCTAAGTTTGAGCGCGGTGATATAGTGCAAATGTAACGATGAGGTAGTTAGGTGCTGCCAAACCATTCTACCACAGAGGGCAACACGGCCTGGTCCCGTGCCAGCCTCCCAGCTGTTCTTGGGTTCCAGCCACTGTGTCATCTCCTTGAGGGCCTTCCTTTGTTTGCTGCCCCTCCACTTTACCGAGGCTGATGTCCTTCTCCAGGGACGGGTCTCTCCCCATAACCTGCCCAAAGTACTTGAGACAAAGACTTGTCACCCTTGCTCTAAGGGGCATTCTGGCTGGATTTCTTGCAAACATGTCTGTTTATTCTTTTGGCAATTCGTGGTAATTTCAATATTCGTTGTCAACACCATCAAATTTTCTTCCATTTTAATTCAGCTGTCTTCCTTATGCAGTGTCTAACTTTCACATACATATGAGGTGATTGACAATACCCTGGCTTGGGTAGGTGCAACTCATTCCACAAAGTAAACGCCTTGCTTTTCAACACTTTAACATGGTGTCTTATGCAGCAGATTCACCCAATACCGTGCATCCTTTGATCTGCTCCCAAGAGCACTGATTGTGTGGATCCAAGAAAGACAATAGGACAGTTGCAACAATGGATTCAAAACATTGGCTCAGGAACTAAGCAATGTTTTGTTTTAAGACTGTATATAGTTGCCAGGCTTTGAAGCCAACTGCAAACCACATTTATGCATCAAGTTCTTAGAGCTGCCAGTCGAGTGGCAAGCACCCAGGCTTGGTAAAGCATGGCGTATGTATGGGGAACATGAGTCGGTCATGAGACTGCCCTGTGTGCCAGGCTAGGGCCTTCAGATAGTACTTTGTAGGCAACAGAGATTTTGTAGGCAACAGAGATTTTGAACAAGCAAGTGATTTCTTTTTTACAAACAGTTCAGGCAACACTTTGAAGGGAGGGCTTATTTCCTTTTTATTTCTCTTAAATGTCTTCATTGTACATTAATATTCTACTGTGCTCTTCAGAGAAGATTTGAATTTTAGTCAATTTTCAGTCACATTATTTCTCCTCAGGCCAGTTTTAATATCAATTCTTCTTATGAGTTATTAGAACCCACCCAGTAACTCTCTCAGCCCATCTTTCTTCCAAGCTGACACCTTTCATCTGAGAATACTCAGAGAACTTTGCTCTTTCACTTCTATTAATGACACCTGGTTCGATGCAATGGCAAGATACTAAATCATTGTTTAATATTTGATAATGTGATTCGGGTTCCTTATAAGAGTCAGGATAAAAAGACTTTAGTGCATACCTCTAATTTGCATTCTGGAACAGAAAATTAGTGAAAGTTTCCACATATCTCCCCAATCTGTCAGCTGTAAAATGTGTCTGTCTTGCTCAATATCATAACAATGGCAAATGCCATATGGAACACTATTAATTTCAAGGTAATTTTTTTCATGTTTTTCCTTCTCTACCTTTTTATCCTTCCCCTCTCCCTGTTATCTTTGATATTTGATAGAGGTTTCCTCTTTCAATTCCTTAACTCTCTCCTCAATTACAACATTCTTATAGCAATTTAGAGCTCTCCAAGGCTGGCGTGACATCTCACAAATCTGTCGGCATTTGGGGGCAGTGCTCTCTGAATGCGTATGAGTGTGCACTAAGCAGGATGCAAAGATCTGGGTATTGGACATGGAATACTATTATGGAAACATTTCACTTTTATGGTCTTGAATGCTATAGATACTTCCTCAGGAGAAACAAGACTTCCAACATGTGTAGTATATATTAGGTTGTGAAAGTGATCACCCCAGAGTAGATGACATTTTCTCCAGCCAGTGAACCTGTGACTTCCCATTAATTCCTCTTTCCTATGAAATGGGGCTATTGACCTTAATGCACGGCATTCAAAGCAGAGTGTGTCCAAGGCCAGAAAGGTGTAGAGCATGGTGGAATTTTGTCTTGTACTCAGACTATGCCTGCCATTACTGAAAACTTGGATAGGGGAACATTTCCTTTTTAAAAAAGATATAACTATATCAGTATGTAGCTGTCACCTGTAGCCTTACCCATTGTCCTGCAACTGGTTTTACTAAAGGAATGGCACCTCCAGGGATGAAGAACTTTTTTTTTAACTAAAAGATGACCTAGACTAGACCAAAGGCAAAGATTTTTATAATTGGGAAGATAGATCAAGGCCTCAGAGATGCACAGTCTATCCTAGACATCATTTTCTACATACAGAGAAGAACCCAGTGGGAACCCAAACCCAACTCTTCTCCCCCAAGAAAACCCAAGTATAGCTAATCTCTCCCAGCAAGAGAGACCTGTTGCCAGCCCAAACAACTGAAATGACGTTGTTCCTGCTATGCACTACCATCTTTCCTCAAGCCCCGTGAGAAAGTTTATTTTTGTGATTATAATCAACAGGGATGGAGTGGGGGATTTTCTTCTCTTTCTTCACCCTTGACAGATGATCAAAGACTACGTATTGAATGACGCCACCGGCTTCTCAACTAGTGAAACTAGGGTGCAAACAATGGCTGACTGCATCTAGGCTCATATTCTTCATCACAAGAAAATATTACTTTTGATCAAATACAGATAATTTTGGGGGTGGCGGGGAGCATGCAAGTTGTCTCAGACCCTAGGAGCACCACTCAATAAAGCATACCCAAAAGGGACTCGACCAGGTACCACCTACCCTCCAGGGGTCTTTCGGGGACTCTTCCCACACCCTCAAAGCAGCACGCATCTCTCTGAGAGGACTGGAAACTCACTTGGGGTTTGTTGGGTGGTTACCAGTTCACTCAAGTTCCCATTAATCATTGTCGCTACTCCAATGTCATAGATCATTCCAGGGATCAAATCATCCATCTTGAAGCTATTTGCATCTTTTATATAATGCTTCATGACTTTGCTGGGATCAGATAAGGATTTGGCTTCAATGTAAAACTCAAGGCCATCTTGTGGGGGTTCCCACTGTAGAATTACGCTGTCTTCTCCCACATCTTCAGGTTTAACATAAACTTTCTGAGGTGGATTAATAGCTTGGAGAAAAAGAAACACAGGAACACGTATCTTACTATAGTCATTAACATTACTCATGAGAAGTAAAAAAAAAACAACCCTCAATTTGTTATTAATCTTCAAAGCAAATTTAACAAAACTTCATATCACTGTCTTGAAAAGGGCTCAATTGTAAAGGAAAATGTCTCATTAATATTTGAAAGTTTTATTAGTATTGTTAAACATAAACATGCTCACTTCAGGAAACCTAGACAGAAAATCTTCAAGTATTTGGCAAGTTCTTTACATTTTTAAGCATCATATCAGAATACTAATCCTATGATGAAAATTACCCATTCTTTTATCAAATATACACCAGACACTGACTAGGTGGCTGACCTAGATTCATTTTGCCTTTAAAAAATTACTATACTTAAATGTAGAAATAGAGTGTCACATAGAAAGATGAAATAAAAAATCATTTTAAAGATTGCAAAGGATGTAAAAAGTGCTAAGCGGAGGTGAATGGCGATTTGAAGTGCATTTGCCAAAAAAAAAAAAAAATCCTAGAATGATATTGCCCCCTAGAAGGCTAAAGGTCACACTGTGTGAGAAAATAAAGAAAAGCAAAGTAAAGCTAATTAACCTGTTTGTCCCTGATAACGTTGTTCGGTAAGCACTGGACGGTTACAGCAAGGCCCATGGGTCAAAGCCACCAGCCACAGGAGACAAATGGTTTATCTAGCTTCAGAAACCCTATCAGCCCAAATTGACTAGATGGCAGTGGTTTTGAATGATAACTTAGTTTCCAAGCTAACATTCTAGCAAGGAATTCTGGTAAGAACAATTCAGATGCCAGTAATGTTTAGAGTCCGTATACATACAGATTATCTTAGAATTTAGAGTTCATATTTAGTATGTTGATTCAATGTTCAAACAAATGCTTAAGTGTATTTGTACATATTAAAAATAACCGTAATTCAATTTCAGCAAAATACCATTTTGATATATACAGTTTATACTCTTCTCTTGGAAGTCCCAATGCATCCATGCTTACCCGTCACAGTGGAAATGGGCTTCTCAGGGCTACTGAGCGTTCCTCTTTGTGCTACACTAAATAGATGTAGCAGATAATGATGAAAAGACTTAAGATTTCCAATCAGTTTTGTTGTATTGAGTTTTTCAACCAACAGCTCTTCTGACTTATTGTTTTCAACATCCAAAATGGTCAGGAGATAATGATGAAAAGATACAGGATCTGGAGGATCCCAGCATAAAACTATTTCTGTTGGAGTTACATAAACAACTCTGAAATTCTGGGCGGATAATGGGCCTATGGGACAAAAAATGAGGGAGAGAAAAACACAACGCTATTAATGACGTGATTAGGTAATCATATTGAGCTTCCACAATATCTCAGCCTGACTCTGATCTCATACTCAAGAGTGATGCCCCCTGGGTAAATTATTTGTTCCCCCTGTGAGTCTTAATTATCTAGACCATGAAAGGGGAATTATAGCAGTCGCTGGCTCTTGAAATTACTGTGAAGATAAAATGAGTGGCTCCACATTCCCAAACTGCAATCGAGGACTGTGAAGTATGCCGTACTTTAGAGCAAGCGGGTCCTTGGTGTGTGTCCTGAAGTCGATTCCAACGCACCACAGCCCGATACAGTAGAGTAAGACTGCCCTGTAGCATCTCCAGTGGAAATCTCTGTGGGAGCAAACAGCTAGGTCTTTCCTCCCACAGAGAATCGGGTGGGTCTGAAAGACTGAACTTGAGGTCAACAGCTAAGGGCACAGCTATTGTGCTATCAGTGTTCCTTGCAGTGTGCAGCATACACTATTTTTTCAAATTGTTTTGAAAGCACACATATGTGGCATACATCAATCAGGTATTGAATGTGTCTTTTAGCTCTCCTGCCTTGTCAGATTAGAAGGCAAGCACTTAATATTCACTTCTCATTCCCACCATCTCTTGAACTCAAGCACTATCCTGTGACAGAAAGAAGGCCGTACTTCAAATGGTTACTTCCAAAGCCGTTAAAAGTGCTTTATGAAATCTAAAGGAACCTTAAAAACTATAGTCTGAATGGATTTCCAGAATATTTAAGTTCAAGTCCAAACACATAAAACAAACACCTTTGATACTCCCCAATATTGGACCTCCTTGTCCTCGAACTGGTGCTATCCCTGTGCCAGAGGGATATGTTCATCAATCATTTCCACCAGTCTCAGCTCCCCGCTGTAGTTCACAGCATGCTTTTCTTCCCTGAAGGCCAAGGCGAAGCTTTGAGTTTAATAGTCCACGCCAGGAATTGGCCTTTGAGTTTAATAATCACTCTACCCTCTAAATTACTATAAGCATTTACTTATTGAGCATTTAAACACCCTATTTTCTATATACCTAGTTCTGCTAGCTTTTATTTTTATTCCTTCCAAGCTTTTTACCTAGATAATAAGCCTCATGACAATGTCTGTTTATCTCCTACTCCTAGAACAGGTAAAAGTTCAGTTCCCCCAAATGCATGGAGTGTCTGCTATGGACGAGGCAGCATTAGGGCTGAGAATACAAGATAAATAAGTCATAGTTCTGACTTTGCATGATTTATAAACTAACAGGGAAGCTAAACACATTAAACAAGAGGCTGTTATTTAAAATGGTAAAAATTACAGGTATGGCCAAAGTATTATAGGAACACTAGACTCTCAAGAACTATAAACTAAATATTTGCAAAGTAACACTTTCAGATATCTTGCAACTTACGTGTTTCTATCATGAATACTGGACTTAAAGTAGTTTTTGCCTCCCATTCATTTATTGCAAAGAGTAAAAATCTGTATAAATGACCAGGTGACAGGTGAGCAATTGTTTTCTCTGTTATATTTGGTGGCATGTTTTCAAGACGTTGTTCTTCTGTATAATCTAAATAATATTTAATGATAATCTTATATCCCAGTTGCAACCACTTATTCAAATAATTCCAACCACTTGAATAATTCCAACTGAAGACAACTTGAGTTGTTCCAATATCCTTTAGAAAGAACAAAAAGTCTTCCTGCAGGGAAAGTGCTGAAAAAATATAAGTGTGAATTTCAAATTAGGAATTACAATTCCATCCTTAAAAATAATAAAAGTAGTAAGATTCATGAATATAAGTAAGATAATTACATTCATATTCACAAATATATGGCAAAGGAACATAACAGAAAAATCTTGCAAAGAAATAGTTTGATCCTGTGGCATTTTGTTGTAAAATGTAGCAATCAGTTTCATTCTTTACTAAGAATAGGAATGAAATTATTTCATTTTTCTTAAGGGCATAAGTCGATCCATCTGTCCATGTGAGGTGGCCTTCTCTCTGCAACCAGATGTAGAAATTAAACCAGTTAAAATCAATACCTGCCAGTCACATCTTGAATTCTTTTTTTTTTTAAACATTTTATTAGAGGCTCATACAACTTATCGCAATCCATACACACATCAATTGTGTAAAGCGCATTTGTACATCATTCTCAAAACAGATATCTTGAATTCTAATGCATCATAAATATGTGCACTTGAGGATCTTGACTACTCATATATCTACTTTTAAATTTCTAAAGATTTTATAAATTACCAATGACTAATAATTTCATAGAGATCATCTGTGCACTAAATGTGCAGTTCACATTCATTCACTATTTAACCAATGTCTTCAGGCAAATGACTGACTCTCACACCAAGTTTATGTTCTCATTGATAAAACAGGTATAATAATGGATCCCCCCCACATACTTCTTACAGCTGTGGTAAGCATTTAAGAGGCAGTGCATGGACTGTCCCCTCAAAGTTTGTTTTATTACATATGTGGTGTTGTAGTTTTGAAAGCAGCCAGAGGATGAGAGGTAGTATGTGAAAGTGGTCAAGATCTAAGAGACACCAGCTCAAGGCCCTCAACAAGCTGGATTGGTATCATAGCTGCAACCATGGGCTCAGACAAAGCAACAATTGTGAGACTAGCCCAGGACCATGCAGTGTTTCGTTCTATTGCTCATAGAGTTGCTATGGGTTGAAATGAACTCAATGGTACCTAACACCAACGTTAGCAATGTGACCCAGAATGCTTCTGACCTCCAATTTCTTAACTATAACATGGGAATACTAACAATAAATATCACATAAAGGTATTGTGTGTGTTAAATGAGGTTGACCTATATATCTACCCCTCAAATGTCAGTTTGTCATACCAGGGAAGCTTTCACATTACAGCGATGCTGAAAGCTATGCTACTAATGTTTTCGAGAGCAGCAGGGTCACTCACGGTGACCAAGTTGCAGCAGTTTCCAACCTAAGAACAGATGGAAATGGAAAAAATACACTGTCGTATTTCTGAGGAATTAGCCACTGACAGTCTTATGAATAGCAGAGGAACATTATCACACACAGTGCCAGAAACTGAGTCTCTCCAGTAAGAAGGTGCTCCAGTATTGACTGGGTAAGAGCTGCCTCCTCAGAGTCGAGTCAACGGTGATGCAGTGGAATGAGTAAGGCTTTCCGGACCTTCATTTGCTGATGGAATAGAACTCAAAGTGGGAAAACACAGCTGAACCACCATTAATCATCCGAACATGGAATGTGGGAAAGACAAATCTAGGAAAATGGAAGGTCTTTAAGAATGAACTCAAATGTATAAAGATCTATATTATACATCAGTAATATTTGTTAATTATTTCATTAATTACTTCATTTCATACGTATTTATTGAGTATGTTTTATACTCCCTTAATTTTGGCTTTTCCAGCCCTCTTTAAATTCATTTGAACGATCACATATATTTCTTTACGATGTACCACATAGACCCGTTATTCAAATACTTATCTAGCTTACTTTCCTCTTCTGAGCTCTGTACAAATATCAGTTCTTGTCTGACTACCCCTTTGGGTGTGTGCCTCAGGGACTTCAACATGACCCTTGCTGAACTTAACATCTGCCTCCCACTAAATCACTTCCACTTCTCATGTTTGTGAAGAAAGCAATAATACAAAGCCTAAAATCTGCAATTCTTCTCTTTCATTCTTTTCACTCCACATATATCCAATCGTTTGTGCTATTTACCTGTACTAACCTTTATATCATTAAGACCGGTCCATATTATGATTTGGTTTTTTGACCTGAGATAAGAAAATAGAAAATCTTTTTCCTCTTCATTTTTTATATCCACTAGATGTGCAGAACGTAAGGATTCCTTGCAGCGTTGCTGGGCTACATCCCATGGCTTACTTTCTCTGCTGATTCGATAACAGTTATTTTTTAATGCTACCCATCCCAGTGAACATGAACCTACCAAGAGAGAGATGTTTTCTTAAAGTTAATTCAGCACAAAACAGTTCATAATTACATATTGCCGTATGCAGAAGCTAATTGTAAAAGCATGATCCTATTCAATCCTATTCAATACTTTCTCTATATTTCTGCTAAGCTAATAAAAATGTTAGAGTTATTATTCATGTAGTAAATGAGTTACACCAATTAAAATGGTTTTAAAAGTCATTTTTTAGATTAATTATGTAAAATTAGTGTCCAATTATAACTTCATTAAAACCCACAGATGCTTTCCTTTCTAAATTACCTTTCTCTTACTGCCTCTCCTTTCTCTTACTCGTATGCTGGTAAAATATACTTGGGTTTATAATTTTTAAAAGAGAATTAGCTATAACACTAAGAATTCTGCCCTGAGCCATTCAACTTCAAATGTGTTCACGTTCCAGAAAGAGCTGGGCTGGCTGCTTGGTTTGTTTTCTTGAGTCTTCTCCAGGCTCGTGCGCTATAGGAAGGGGTGGGGATTAGCCTGCCAAGAGTAAATGTGCACATCAATGTCACAATGTAATTCACCTCACAGTGACACCATAATTCATATTGGAAAGATCCGAGAAGGATGTTTGGAGGAAATTGCCACCTTGGTTTTTCACACGGGAAGGAAGAGGGTATGTATGAGGAATGTCTTAAGTACTTCGCCCTTTTTCTTCCTCTCCAAGTGTTTGTCTTCCTCACATACTGTGCTTTTATGGTACTATTTAATTACTCTAGAACATTAAAGGAGGACTCAGCCCATCACAGAGAGTGCATGATCTTCATTAGCCATCTACAATTTCAATGTTTTTTCTTATATTTATCCCCAGCAGGGGGGGAAAGAGATAGAATCAGGAAGACAAATAAACACTGGAACACACCACCTTTCCTCCTGCAGCATTCAAAGCGGTGGTGACGCCTGAACAGAGGTGAGTCAAAGGGAGCTTTTGTAGAAGAAGCGATTAAATATTTTTAATAGATGGTAATAGACTTCTTTAATACCTAAAAATGAAACCTTTTATTGTTGCCTCAAAGTTGCCTTAAAAGTTGTGAAATCGACACAAACTGCTGCGAGAGCCAGAGAAGAGCAGTCCGTGTGGTCTGGTTGAAGGGCAGTGAGGGTGAGGGAATGCACTTGGCTGTGGCCATCGGCGCTGCCTCCAGCTTGCTCCATAAATGATTCAAATACCAGGATGAGAGAGTTCGAATAAGCTCCGTCAATTCATCTATGAACCACAGGAACAGTAGCTAGCACTCTGCTGAGTCATATTTTTTAAGAAAACAATCAAAATCCCATATTACTATACAATATATTTTTTAAATGATCATTTGAATGAACCAATTATTTATATACCTGTTTCAATTTGAATTTCCAGTCTTTGAAATACATTTATAGAATCCAACTGTAACTGCTTAAATTCAAATGTAAAATCATAAAAAGTTGCGGGCTCCAAATCATCCCACTCATATGACATGACATTACTTTGCATAATTTGTGAAGAATTATTAAGACAGATTGACACTAAAATGTCACTGGAAGGTAGTTCACTCCAGTTAAAAGAAACACTTGTACTTGTTACTATTGTTTTAATATTGCCAGTTGAGATTCCACCTAAAAAAATCAGAAGGAAAAGTTATTAATAATTCAAATAAAATTGAATTAAAAAGTAAATATACTAAATGGGAAAATATAGTAATATTCAAGATATGGTTCCTAGACTATTTGAGAATTTTTTGTACTCTACATAAAATTAATGCATTAGCTTAGAAATCCACATTATATTTTCTAGGTAATCTAGATTATATATAACCTCTTACTATAACTCTCTACCATAATTATATATC
>NW_022103898.1:50688965-50691042 GCF_000313985.2 Echinops telfairi
AGCAATATCATCAATGAGTTGATACTTTAATAAATAAAATTCAGGATTTCCTCCCTGAGGAAATTCACTCCATTCAATAGAAACTGCTGTAGTCTGTTGATTCATTGGTATATACTGGAAACTTATTGAGATCTGAAATGGGGAGGAGGGAGTAACTGTAAGAAATAACCATTCCTTGATCATTGTTATTTAATAAGCAAACTTATACAAACAGAATCTAAAATAAGCTAAATTTTAATGAAAGAACATTTCGATCATAATAGCATCTCCATATGAATTAGATAGCATCTATTGAATACTCTTATATCCTAATCATTTTTAAGTACGACTCTGAAAATTCCTTAGGAAAGGTAAAGAAGAGGAGAGAGAGAACCGCCGGCCTGTGTGTCTCATCCACGAACAACTGCTCCTGAGGTCATGGAGGAGGAAGAGCCTCGTCAGAAGGACAAGCACCCCCTGCCTCCTGTGTGGGCTGTTCACCTTCATGAGGACCCACAAATGAACTTACTTAGCAGATCTTTACTGCACACTTGCCCTGAAAATAAGTTCAAGTACAAAATGTTTGACTCTGTCATAAAATATTTGACTCATATACAAAGTAAAATAGATAGAACAGAGGTCTTTCATGTTCCCTCAGTAACAGAAAACATTTCAACTAAGGAGCAGGTTGTATCAAGCCAAATGCATATTGAAAACAACCTCAGCATACTCCTCTAGACCATGTTTTTAGCCAATGTGATCTTGATCCTCAATGCTGACTCCCAACACAATTTGTCCAGTGGTCATGACAGATGGCATCATTGTGCACAGATTTCTGTGAGTGTAGGTTGTCAGCAAATTCTGACACAGTGTAAGGGGGGGAAAGTCTGAGTTACTATGAACCTGATAGGCAGTGTTGTTCCCCTGATTTACCCTTCATTTCCAAACAGATCAACTTAATCCATTAGAGTCCTGTCCATTAAATATTTCAATATGTGCAAACCTTTTTACTTGTATTTCCAACTTGTAATTTAAAGCATTATTTTGCAATGAAAACTTTTGTGAGCACTCAGACCATATCTCTAGAACTCTCAAAGACATGCTTACCTCCTCTCAGTTCTAGGTGGACAAACATTCATTAAATGCGTATGAAAATAGGGGAAATGTCCCAGAAGTGCTGGTTCTAAATCTAAAGGATATTAAATAAGTTTACCTAGAGAGGAGTAATTCCCAGAGAGGGCTACAGATAGGATTATCTGCATCGGAATCTTCTGTGAGCTCCTGATGGGCACAAAGGTCCCTTCCATCCCCAGCATACTAAGCAGATTCCCTACGGTAGGATCCTAGCTATATTTTGATACACCTATCAATTCCACAGGATAAATCCATAATTCTTAATCAATACACAAACCTGATTAGGCATTTCACATCTCCCATAGCCCATTCTGAATGGGGAATATCCCAAAATATAAGGTTTTCATTAGGCACCTAAGGATTAAGAAGCGCTAGAGAGACATTAGACAAAACCAAACAATTTACAGAAGAGAAAAACATCGAATTCTTGCACTTCCAGTTTGCTTTGGTTGCCGACCCCCAGCCCCACACACACACCCCATCTCTTCCCCAAACTCACTGCTATTGAGCCAATGTTAACACATAATGAATCTACATGTGATTTTGAGGCTTTTCAAATCTTCACTGGTGCAGACAGCCTCCTCTCGCCCCTTTCCCTTAGCGCTAGCTAAACCACTAGACACAAAATCACTCCTGTCCATTTATCCCTCCCAGTTAATCAGGCATCTTACTTGATTTTTCTGTATTTAGTTTAGTTTTCCTTTTGCCCTACCAACTTTGAAGTAAAAAAAGAGACTCACTACATTCAATACAAATTTAGTATTCAAGGTGATACTAGACGAGTTAGATGGTCAGATAAATTGAATTACTTAAAATATACATTTTTCCTTCCTCTATGATACTTCTCACCTGGCCAACTCTTCTTTTCAAAAGTAATGACTATATAGTAACATAAATGAACTAATAGTAATATACCACTGTAGTATATAATTTATCCTATTTATATAACTATATTATAAAAGCA